>NC_137673.1:10719380-11189380 GCF_963422515.1 Blennius ocellaris | reverse complement strand
CACTACACACTCACTACACACTCACTACACACTCACTACACACTAACTACACACTAACTACACACTAACTACACACTCACTACACACTCACTACACACTCACTACACACTAACTACACACTCACTACACACTCACTACACACTAACTAGATGGTCAAATCATGATAATAATCACTTTTTCTCTGATATAAATCTCACCTCACTCTCACTGTCTCCGTCTCTCTGTTTACTTTTTCACGGGTGAACTAAACAAAATGACACCTCCCACTATGGAAACTTTTGATTGGACATGGGCTCTTCTTCTCAACCAATGAGTGAAAGGTATACTGGCACATTACAAGTGTTGTTTTTTTTTTTGCTGCTCAGTTACTTTCACTTTCACTCCTGACCGGTCTTCTGCACCTGACGCACTAAAATGTCGCGGAAAAACACGGACACAGTTTTCCTCATATCTCCGCTTTTATTTGGGCGATCAACATCATTTAAAAACGAGCTTGTAGTTTTATATCTGCACTTTCGACACGGATTGAAACACTGGACCAGATGACGCTGTGCTGTGACACTACTGCCTTTTCAAACGGTCATGTGATTTTGACGCTGCAGAGCGTCAATCGGCCCCAGAGGGTTAACAGGAACAAAACTTCACATTTAGACTCAGAGGAGGAAACTTTCTGTAATAAATGAAAGGAAACAAAGAGTTTCTTACTTTGTGTCTGAAGGTCCAGGTTCACCTCTGAAGTATAGTGGTTCTTCTTTGGACCAGTCACTCTTCATAGACAACCTGCTGGATACTGAAGACCCTGCTGTGTGTCTGAGCTTCTGACCTCTACACACACACACACACACACACACACAGTGAAGAGGAGTCAAGTGGATTCTCTTTATTACTTCAAACACGTCAACAGTTCACATGTCAAACATTTCAACCAGCGATGATCCGTCACTTTCTAATTTCTTCCCAACCCGTCACCTCACACTGCCCCCATCCGTCACAAAACACCGTCCCCTTACTCTCTTCTAATGTGAGGAGGACAAGCAGCCACATCAAGCCAGGAGTTTCATCTAGAATAAAGAAGAGGAATGTTCCTGAAAGGCCCAGTCAGTCACCAGATCTCAATCCAACAGAGCCTGAATTTCACCTGTTCCACATGAAACGTGGGTTAGAAAGGCCCACAAAGCAACATCCAGTGAAAGGAGCTGCAGTGAAGCCTGAAGAGCATTGAAATAGAGGAAACCCAGCGAGCGCCTGGTGACGTCATGACTTCACACTTTCACACCGTCATTGCCTGCAAAGGCTTTTCAACAAGTGTGAGAGATGAATGTTGGATTTTCTCTTATTTCATTGGTTCAGTGACTTTTGAGCCCCTGACATGAAGGGATTGTGTTTAAAAAGACTTTAGTTGCTCACATTGTTATGTGATGTTTGACTTGAAGCCACTGAATGAAAGCTGAAGCCTGAACTTCACCTCCATCTGGAGAGTTGAATTTCTATTTATTGTGCTCATATTCAGGACAAAATGAGAAGAAGTGTGTCTCTGGACTAATATTTGTGGAGCAAAGTGTAAGTTAGTGATGTGGGAGGTTTGGACTTCAGGGTCATCTGGAGACTTCCAGTTCCTTTAAAGCCCTGTTGGGAAGGTGACACTGCTCTGACCTGGGATCAGGTGAAGAGGAGTTCTAAACTCTGCCCTGAAAGACAACACATGATGTTCTAGTGTTGGTTCTGTCCACTGCTTGTCCTTGTGTCTTTCATGATCACATTGGGACTGATCATGGTGACGGTGGAATGTCTCTGCACCTCGTCTTCTTTACTGCAGCTGTTTTTCTGCTGCCTGTTGGAATCACTTCAGCTCACTTTGGATCATTGAAACCACTGAGCCTTGAGACGAGTCAATACAGCAGAGCCACTTTGAACACTGTTCATATTTCTATGGAGTTTACATTGAGTGTGGATTCTTCTGTTTGCTCTTTGAGTGGCTGCAGGAGTGTGTGACGTCTCTTACCTGTCCACACACTCTGGTGTGTCTTCTTCATCCACGTCACTCATGTTGAGTCAGAGAGAAACACACCAACCTGGTCCACACACACACACACACACACACACACACACACACACACACACACACACACACACACACACACACACACACACACACACACACACACACACACACACACACACACACACACACACACACACACACACACACACACACAGGTGAAGAAGAAGAAAGCAGCTGTCAGTGGTTTGTGATGGTGTGAATGAAAGAGGAAAAGAGAAGTGAGAAAGTCTTTCTCTCCGTTGTGGAAGCTTCTAAAGAGCTGCCAGAGTCTCACCTGAACTCTCTTCACTTCTTCTTACAGACACTTTTCCATGTGTGAGGAAAGTTGTGGAGAGAAGAAGCTGCTCTTCGTCCCTCTCAGTCCGTCTCTCATGTCTGACAAGCACAAAGTGACGCTTCCTCCTCTGACTCACCCACAAGTGTAAATGATTGATGGAGAAATCAGGAGAGTCGTTCAGCAGGAAACATGAACACTGTAAAGAAAACATTTAAACAGTTGTCTAAAGATATTTCTATACAATATTGAACACATGTAAACCTGGACAGAAGAGAAAGATGCAGATCAAAGCAGTTGGACTATAAAGGAACATCATCAAGGAAAACAGAACAAAGGAAAATGATCAGACTCAACATCGTCCCTGATCTCAGTTACAAAGAAATTCTGACACAACATCAGTTCTATGGACACACTAGAACAAGACGTCCCATAGCGTCTGCTGGACAGACACACTAGAACAAGACGTCCAATAGCGTCTGCTGGACAGACACACAGACACTAGAACAAGACGTCCCATAGCGTCTGCTGGACAGACACACTAGAACAAGACGTCCCATAGCGTCTGCTGGACAGACACACTAGAACAAGACGTCCCATAGCGTCTGCTGGACAGACACACTAGAACAAGACGTCCCATAGCGTCTGCTGGACAGACACACTAGAACAAGACGTCCCATAGCATCTGCAGGACAGACACACAGACACACGGCGAGCAGCCACAGTGAAATCAGTCAAAGACAGCTGATGAAAGTTTTGTTGTGAGTTGACAGAGATTCTCACCTGCTGAACTCTTCACCTCTTCTCACAGACACTTGGAGAGAAGAAGTTGCTCTTCGTCCCTTGTCAGTCCTTCTGTCACTGTTTGATGTGAGGACGCCGTCACACCCTCATAACTCACAGTGTCAAAGTCCATGTTGTTCAGCTGGGACACGCCCTCATGACATCACCGTCCATCTGAACTGAGACAAGTTGATCTTGAGAGCCGCCTCCAGAAATCAGTCAATGATTGATGTGACCTCCTGATTGGGTTGTCAGCAGCTTCATTCAGGGCCGTGATGAGAGCAGTCAGTCCTCCAACAAGGGGAATTACAGGGATTTACAGAAACAGGAGCTGAATATGACTCTGTCCCGCCACACTGCTCCAGTCATCAGCTGGGTTTTCTGCTTCGTCCCATTCAGTCCAAAAGACTTGATTTCTGCTGCTGCAGTTGCTGTTTCTCATGAGATCAAAGGTCAATTCCAGCTGCTTCCTCTTGTGTGGCAGCTGGACGAACCCACACATATGTCTTGACGTGTCCAGCTCTCTGTCATTGTCCACTCTGTGGACGCTGCAGGACAAATCCAGGAGGCTTTATTGAATTAGGATGTTTCTGTTTTTATGTCTTCAATGAGAACATTGTTACATAATTCCATCAGTCCTCAGAGGAGCAGAGGACGTCCACACAAGGACACCACTCGGAACCATCTTCAGCTCATCTGGACATCTTCTGCCAGTCTGACCCTGTTTGAACCACTTCCTGTTCTACTGATGGTTTCCAGCTCAGTTTGAGGTCGTTTTCTCTTGGCCAAGAAAGAAGAAAACATTTTGAATAAATCCATCAAACCAAACCATTAATACAAAGAAAACTTAAGATGTATGAAAAGGAGTAAGAGGAAGCAGAGGCGTATTAAATCTTCTGAAGTCAATGTGTTTGTTTGTTGTTTGTTTAACCAGTCACACACTCCTCTCATCAGGAGCCCACAGTGAATGAAACACAGTACCAGAGTGTGTGTCAACATGAAGCCAACAAAACAATCCACTGAAGATCTGGACGACACTGAAAAGTCCCTGGACTTCCTGTCAGAGGAGGTTCCTGCTGTCTGGACCACAGAGGATAATCTGTCTGACTCCGTGGAGCGACGGGTGGTCCAGGGGAATAGAGGTGGACCAGAACACCCTGGAGGTCCGTCACCTGCTGCCCAGGAGGAGCAACAACCACAAACCAGACATCATCATGACGCTTGGCAACACAAAACATCAAACTGAGCTCCTGAAACAAGGGAGGAAACTGAGAGGATGGGACGTCTACATCAATGAACATTTGACCAAAAGGAAGGCGGACATCAGGAAAGCCCGGGTCCTGAAGAAACAGGGGAGGATCCAGGCAACGTGGACCTCAGATCTTCATCAAGATGAACGGGACACCGGAGGAGGAGAAGGTCCTGCTGATCCCAGACATGGAGGAGCTGGAGAGATTTAGCTGAGGACTGGACAAAAGGTCAAACTACATGGACTCACCACATTATGATGACACTCAATGTCAGGAGGAACTCATCACCAGCTACAATGACTGTGAACTACAATCGTCTGGACGTGAAATCATTTCATTCCACTGAAGACAAACATCAGGACCTGGAGGATGATGTCGACCCGGACAATAACTTCTACTACGACATCACTGACAACTGCTGCTCTGACTCTGAACATCCATTCAACAGGATACTTCAAACAGACAATGAACTTTCTATTATACATTTCAACAGCAGGAGCTTGTGTTCAAACTTTAGTCCAATCAAACACAATCCAGGACATTTCAATCAACCTTCAGTGTTTTGACCATCTCTGAAACGTGGATCTGCACTGAGGAGGAAGCTGATTTGACCTGATGGATGCGAGTTCAACTACTTGAACAGAGAGAGGAAGACTGGAGGAGGAGGAGGAGCTTTATATGTGGACATAAACCTGAAGTATAAAGGAGGAAAATATGACCACAGTAATGAAAGATGTATTTCAATGTAGAACAGTAGAGCTCTGTATAGAACATAAAGATAATGTAATTGTAAACTGCATCTATAGGACATCAGGTTGTAACAGAAATCTTCAGGGATTGGGTTAAAGAAACATTTACAGCTTCAATCAGAAGGTTTTGTGAGAAACTTTTTATTTTAACTTTGATCTGCTGAAGCCAAATAATCACAAACTAACAATAGAGTTTATAGATACGATGTACAGTTTGAAGCTTTCCTCTAAAATCACCAGACCAGTACAATCACGTCTCATAGAGCCACATTAATAGATCACTTATTCACAAACCTGTTAGACAATAAAACCACAAGTGGATTATTGATTAACAATATCAGCAATCATTTACTGGTTCGTCTACAGAACTGAGAGTCTGTATCAAGTGAAGACAACACTGATAAAAAACTGTCCAATAAAGAAATACACTGAAAGAAATCTAACTTGAATTCAACAAAATAAATGCTTTAAACTTTGATTTGACAAGAATCCTTTTTTCACTTTGATATTCATCTTTTGAAAAAAACATTGTTTTCATTTTGATGTTCACTTTACTTTACTTTGATTTTGACATTGATGTTGACAAAAATCTCTTATTAATTCAAAGTGAAGATGTAACTTGGTAGACCAGGAAGTTACAACACTGATCTGTTGCAACAGATGCTGATCTCCTTTGATCTCCATGAGGAGCCTCTCTCATCTGAATTGAATCCACAGGAGGTAATGAGACATTGATGGACTCTGCTGCTCTCTGATTATGTAACTAAACACACCTGTGAGCTACAAGTTTTAAATACTGGAGTTTCAATCACAGCAGGAGGTCATAACTCAAGGGTTTTGGTCCAGAAGTATCTGCAGATGAACTTCATCCACAACTGAAGGTTAGAGTCTGCTGGAGTCAGTCCTGCAATATGCAAATTAGCCCTGAGCACCAGACAGGAGGAAGCCTGACTTTGAATAACTTTGTAAATAAAGTCACTCAGTTCTCACCATTTAAATCCCAATTCAGGTTTGATGTAAAACCCAGCAGTTCTTCATTCCAGCTTCAAATGGAGAGAAAACTGGTTTTCCTGAAGCAAAACTTCTCACCTGCAGCCAATCAGACACTGAGAAAATATGATGCAATACAGCCAGCAGTCTGCTCACATGTTTCCTGATTGTTTTCAAATCCAGAGCGTAGCTTTTCAGCATCTTCAGGAAGGAACAATGGACTAGAATTTGTTGAGTTTCAAAACAGAAGAGTCTTCACTTCTGCACCTTGGTGGTCAGGACTAGTGTCTGCTTCGTCTCATCAGAAGTGAGAATCATATGGAGACACAACACTGTGTTGGCAGGCCTGGGGAGCTCAGATGGTAGAGCATCAGACTTTTAATCTGACGGTCCAGGGTTCAAGTCCCTGTTCAGGCTCTTTGTGAAGAAACTTGACAGGTGAAAAGATGCTGAGCAGGATGACTACTGCAGAATGACATCATCAGTAGGATCAAACTAAGGTGTCTCTTGATGGTCTATGTCAATGCAGAACAGTTCTCTGGAGTCTCCATCCAGAGGAGTGTTGCTTTCATGATCTCCACCCAATTGTCAAATCACTGATATCCTGAGGAGCTGCTGTCCAGTAGAGAAATACTCTGGTGGAGCTGCTGTTTATCTTCATCATATTAATGCCATCAAGTATGAAAAGTTCCTGATGTTACATAACCAGTAAACATGACAACTCTGTGTGTTTTCTATTACTAATACTTTATTGAAACGTCTTCACTCAGTACACATGGGCTCACATAGCACACATTAGCTCCCATACATATCAGCGTGTTAAAGATAAACATGCTGGCATGTTAGGTGTATGTTGGGTGCATGGATGAAAAAAAAGCACATCTAAACTTAAAGGAATAGTGTGATATGACTTCTACATGTGGGAAGGTTTTGACAGAATGACTGTGAGGTTAGTAGAAGCAGCTTTTCCATCAGAAGTCCAGTAAATGTTGTGAAGCTCTCTAATGGTACTCCACACACTTCATGGTAGATATTTCTAACCTCAAATGGACTTGAAATCTCAATCTTCTGATCCGAAGTCAGACGCCTTGTCCATTAGGCCTCATAGTTCCATGCCTCAGTTGTTTCAACCAAATAGTGACAAACTCACATCCTGTGTTCAATAATATAAAAAGATTGACTGTTCTCACATAGAGTTATTTGTTAGCAGTCAGTTCTATGGCCAGTCTGGGAATTGAACCTATGACCTTGACGTTTACAGCCCCACACTCTGACCAGCTGAGCTAACTGTCCAACCACATGAGACTTTAGATTATTGAAAGTGGTTCAAGGCAGATTATTGCTTTGGTAACTTAACATGATCTGCTTTGAGACATCGTGAGTTTCCCTGAACGCTCGGATGAGTGGGTCCCTTTAAATGTTGTTGCCGCAAAGCATTGTGGGGCAGCATGATCTGGTCTCCTTTGGTAAAGGAAGCATCAGTGTGTTTTAGGCTAAAGGAGGTTCTAAAGGAAGCATCAGTGTGTTTTAGGCTAAAGGAGGTTCTAAAGGAAGCATCAGTGTGTTTTAGGCTAAAGGAGGTTCTAAAGGAAGCATCAGTGTGTTTTAGGTTAAAGGAGGTTCTAAAGGAAGCATCAGTGTGTTTTAGGCTAAAGGAGGTTCTATAGGAAGCATCAGTGTGTTTTAGGCTAAAGGAGGTTCTAAAGGAAACATCAGTGTGTTTTAGGTTAAAGGAGGTTCTAAAGGAAGCATCAGTGTGTTTTAGGCTAAAGGGGGTTCTAAAGGAAGCATCAGTGTGTTTTAGGCTAAAGGAGGTTCTAAAGGAAGCATCAGTGTGTTTTAGGCTAAAGGAGGTTCTAAAGGAAGCATCAGTGTGTTTTAGGTTAAAGGAGGTTCTAAAGGAAGCATCAGTGTGTTTTAGGCTAAAGGAGGTTCTATAGGAAGCATCAGTGTGTTTTAGGCTAAAGGAGGTTCTAAAGGAAGCATCAGTGTGTTTTAGGCTAAAGGAGGTTCTAAAGGAAGCATCAGTGTGTTTTAGGCTAAAGGAGGTTCTAAAGGAAGCATCAGTGTGTTTTAGGCTAAAGGAGGTTCTAAAGGAAGCATCAGTGTGTTTTAGGCTAAAGGAGGTTCTAAAGGAAGCATCAGTGTGTTTTAGGCTAAAGGAGGTTCTAAATGAAGCATCAGTGTGTTTTAGGCTAAAGGAGGTTCTAAAGGAAGCATCAGTGTGTTTTAGGCTAAAGGAGGTTCTAAAGGAAGCATCAGTGTGTTTTAGGCTAAAGGAGGTTCTAAAGGAAGCATCAGTGTGTTTTAGGCTAAAGGAGGTTCTAAAGGAAGCATCAGTGTGTTTTAGGCTAAAGGAGGTTCTAAAGGAAGCATCAGTGGGTTTTAGGCTAAAGGAGGTTCTAAAGGAAGCATCAGTGCGTTTTAGGCTAAATGAGGTTCTAAAGGAAGCATCAGTGCGTTTTAGGCTAAAGGAGGTTCTAAAGGAAGCATCAGTGTGTTTTAGGCTAAAGGAGGTTCTAAAGGAAGCATCAGTGTGTTTTAGGCTAAAGGAGGTTCTAAAGGAAGCATCAGTGTGTTTTAGGCTAAAGGAGGTTCTAAAGGAAGCATCAGTGTGTTTTAGGCTCAAGGAGGTTCCAAAGGAAGCATCAGTGTGTTTTAGGCTAAAGGAGGTTCTAAAGGAAGCATCAGTGTGTTTTAGGCTAAAGGAGGTTCTAAAGGAAGCATTGAACCTCCTTTCTTGAGATTAATGAGAATTTCAACTCAGGAACCTCTTCCAGCATGAGCCCTGGAGAACGTTCTGCTGGAGCAACGTCCTCCAGCATCGTGGAGAACGTTCTGCTGCAGGAACATCCTCCATCATGAGCCGTGGAGAATGTTCTGCTGCAGGAACATCCTCCATCATGAGCCGTGGAGAATGTTCTGCTGCAGGAACATCCTCCATCATGAGCCGTGGAGAACCTTCTGCTGCAGGAACATCCTCCATCATGAGCTGTGGAGAACGTTCTGCTGCAGCAACGTCCTCCAGCATGAGCCGTGGAGAACGTTCTGCTGCAGGAACATCCTCCAGCATCATGGAGAACGTTCTGCTGCAGCAACATCCTCCAGTATGAGCCGTGGAGAACGTTCTGCTGCAGGAACATCTTCCAGCATGAGCCGTGGAGAACGTTCTGCTGCAGCAACATCCTCCATCATGAGCTGTGGAGAACGTTCTGCTGCAGGAACATCCTCCATCATGAGCCGTGGAGAACGTTCTGCTGCAGCAACATCCTCCATCATGAGCCGTGGAGAACGTTCTGCTGCAGGAACATCCTCCATCATGAGCCGTGGAGAACGTTCTGCTGCAGGAACATCCTCCATCATGAGCCGTGGAGAACGTTCTGCTACAGCAACATCCTCCATCATGAGCCGTGGAGAACGTTCTGCTGCAGGAACATCCTCCATCATGAGCCGTGGAGAACGTTCTGCTGCAGCAACATCCTCCATCATGAGCCGTGGAGAACGTTCTGCTGCAGGAACATCCTCCATCATGAGCCGTGGAGAACGTTCTGCTGCAGCAACATCCTCCATCATGAGCCGTGGAGAACGTTCTGCTGCAGGAACATCCTCCATCATGAGCCGTGGAGAACGTTCTGCTACAGCAACATCCTCCATCATGAGCCGTGGAGAACGTTCTGCTGCAGCAACATCCTCCATCATGAGCCGTGGAGAACGTTCTGCTACAGCAACATCCTCCATCATGAGCCGTGGAGAACGTTCTGCTACAGCAACATCCTCCATCATGAGCCGTGGAGAACGTTCTGCTGCAGCAACATCCTCCAGCATGAGTGGTTTGGCGCTGGGTCAGTATTGGTGTAGGGAGGCATTTCTTTGGATGGCCCACAGCCTCCATGTTCTAGCCAGAGGAACCCTGACTGCCATGAGGTACCAGATGAGATCCTCAGAACCATTGTGAGACCAGCACTATCGGTGCTGAACAACCACACACCAGGAACAGTAAACAAGCTTTTGTCTGGGCAGCATTGTTAGATTAGCCTGAAGCTAATACATGCAATGTGTTTATTTTCTGTGTTTTCTCATAAAGCTGCATCTGTTTGTGTTCACGTGTGAACGTCGTGTTCAGGTGCTCTCCTGTCCAAGTGCGGAGAGGGAGAGAGAACCACCGAACAGAACATCTCAACCTCCGTTTCAGTCGTTCGGCTCGTTTCAGTCGTTCGGCTCGTTTCAGTCGTTCGGCTCGTTTCAGTCGTTCGGCTCGTTTCAGTCGTTCGGCTCGTTTCAGTCGTTCGGCTCGTTTCAGTCGTTCGGCTCGTTTCAGTCGTTCGGCTCGTTTCAGTCGTTTGGCTCGTTTCAGTCGTTTGGCTCGTTTCAGTCGTTCGGCTCGTTTCAGTCGTTCGGCTCCTTTCAGTCGTTCGGCTCCTTTCAGTCGTTCGGCTCGTTTCAGTCGTTCGGCTCGTTTCAGTCGTTCGGCTCGTTTCAGTCGTTCGGGTCGTTTCAGTCGTTCGGCTCATTTCAGTCGTTCGGTTCATTTCAGTCGTTCGGCTCATTTCAGTCGTTCAGCTCGCTTCGAGCCTCCTGGTTCACGCCCCCACCTGTCTTCCTCACTCACCACACCACAACATAGACCTTGGAAGAGCGCCCCCTACTGCTCTCTCCATCACCCCTCCACCTCTCACAACAACACATCCACGACCCCGCCTCTGCAGTTCCTGTCATCACCACAACAACATCCACCTCCTCCACCTCCTCCACCTCCCCTCAGCTCCTCCCCTCAGATTTGATGTTTTACAATCCAGTGGAGTGAACGCAGCCAGCCAGGACATTTGAGTTCACAACAGTAGATCTATTTGGACCATAAGAAGTGAAGGACATGGTGAGAAAGAGAGTGAGGCTCAAGGTCTGGGGTGTTGTCTTCTGCTGGGTGTTGTTTCTTCATGTGTATATACACAATAACCAGTGTATATAATCTGTGACAAGTAATATTCAACCTCACAGCCTTTATTCAGACAAGGCAGGTCAGTAAAACTTGTAAATGATTGATGATTCATAAAAAGAGCTGCACTGGCCGGGAATTGAACCCGCGCCTCCCGCATGGCAGAATTCTACCACTGAACCAGCAATGCTCTCATGTTTCCATGTTCCCATATTCTAAATACTGCAGTACATTTACTCTTCTCTATTCTAAATACTGCAGTACATTTACTCTTCTCTATTCTAAACACTGCAGTACATTTACTCTTCTCTATTCTAAATACTGCAGTACATTTACTCTTCTCTATTCTAAATACTGCAGTACATTTACTCTTCTCTGTTCTAAATACTGAAGTACATTTACTCTTCTCTGTTCTAAATACTGCAGTACATTTACTCTTCTCTAGTCTAAATACTGCAGTACATTTACTCTTCTCTATTCTAAATACTGCAGTACATTTACTCTTCTCTATTCTAAATACTGCAGTACATTTACTCTTCTCTATTCTAAATACTGCAGTACATTTACTCTTCTCTGTTCTAAATACTGCAGTACATTTACTCTTCTCTAGTCTAAATACTGCAGTACATTTACTCTTCTCTATTCTAAATACTGCAGCACATTTACTATTCTCTGTTCTAAATCCTGCAGTACATTTACTCTTCTCTATTCTAAATACTGCAGTACATTTACTCTTCTCTATTCTAAATACTGCAGTACATTTACTCTTCTCTATTCTAAATACTGCAGTACATTTCCTCTTCTCTATTCTAAATACTGCAGTACATTTACTCTTCTCTATTCTAAATACTGCAGTACATTACTCTTCTCTATTCTAAATACTGCAGTACATTTGCTCTTCTCTATTCTAAATACTGCAGTACATTTACTCTTCTCTATTCTAAATACTGCAGTACATTTACTCTCCTCTATTCTAAATACTGCAGTACATTTACTCTTCTCTATTCTAAATACTGCAGTACATTTACTCTTTCTGTTCTAAATACTTCAGTACATTTACTCTTCTCTGTTCTAAATACTGCAGTACATTTACTCTTCTCTGTTCTAAATACTGCAGTACATTTACTCTTCTCTATTCTAAATACTGCAGTACATTTACTCTTCTCTATTCTAAATACTGCAGTACATTTACTCTTCTCTATTCTAAATACTGCAGTACAATTACTCTTCTCTATTCTAAATACTGCAGTACATTTACTCTACTCTATTCTAAATACTGCAGTACATTTACTCTTCTCTATTCTAAATACTGCAGTACATTTACTCTTCTCTATTCTAAATACTGCAGTACATTTACTCTACTCTATTCTAAATACTGCAGTACATTTACTCTTCTCTATTCTAAATACTGCAGTACATTTACTCTTCTCTATTCTAAATACTGCAGTACATTTACTCTTCTCTATTCTAAATACTGCAGTACATTTACTCTTCTCTATTCTAAATACTGCAGTACAATTACTCTTCTCTATTCTAAATACTGCAGTACATTTACTCTACTCTATTCTAAATACTGCAGTACATTTACTCTTCTCTATTCTAAATACTGCAGTACATTTACTCTACTCTATTCTAAATACTGCAGTACATTGACTCTTCTCTATTCTAAATACTGCAGTACATTTACTCTTCTCTATTCTAAATACTGCAGTACATTTACTCTTCTCTATTCTAAATACTGCAGTACATTTACTCTTCTCTATTCTAAATCCTGCAGTACATTTACTCTTCTCTATTCTAAATACTGCAGTACATTTACTCTTCTCTATTCTAAATACTGCACTACATTTACTCTTCTCTATTATAAATACTGCACTACATTTACTCTTCTCTATTATAAATACTGCAGTACATTTACTCTTCTCTATTCTAAATACTGCAGTACATTGACATTTCACATCACTGCACCTCTTATTTTCTATCCCACATTGTTGCTGAGCCACATAGCAAACCTTTATTCTGTAGGAGCAAACCTTTATTCTGGAGACACTTGCTGTGGACATGATGGACCAACTTGTCCAACTCTCTCTGGACCTATTTCAGCAAGACACTGCAGCTGGAACCACATCTGGAGAGTTCAGCTACTAAACTGATCTGCCTGCTTCATTCATTCATTCATGCAGTGACAATGTGGTGCATTAAGCAAAACAAAGTACAAGAATGGAGAGTAACTGTAGTTACTTCAGCAGGAAAGGAGTAAATGTCCATGACGAACCTTTAAAAAGTTCCTCTGACAACTTTAAAAGAATCAAACATCCATGAATCATTGATCTTTATTTTCTACACAAGCTCAGGTGACTTTGATAGAGAAAACTCTTATGAGACAGTGTGGAAAGGAAAAGTCCCTCTAACAGGAAGAACCTTTGTAGAGAGGACAGAGGAGAGGACAGGAGAGAGGACAGGAGAGAGGACAGAAGAGAGGACAGGAGTGAGGACACAAGAGAGGACAGAGAGGACAGGAGAGAGGACAGAGGAGAGGACAGGAGAGAGGACAGAGGAGAGGACAGGAGTGAGGACACAAGAGAGGACAGAGAGGACAGGAGAGAGGACAGAGGAGAGGACAGGAGAGAGGACAGGAGAGAGGACAGAAGAGAGGACAGAGGAGAGGACATCAGAGAGGACATAGGAGGGGACAGGTGAGAGGACAGGAGAGAGGACTGGAGAGAGGACAGGGCAGAAGACAGAAGAGAAGACAGAAGAGAGGACAGAGGAGATGACAGAGGAGAGGACAGAGGAGAGGACAGAGGAGAGGACATGAGAGAGGACATAAGAGAGGACATAGGAGGGGACAGGAGAGAGGACAGAGGAGAGGACATGAGAGAGGACATAAGAGAGGACGTAGGAGGGGACAGGAGATAGGACAGAGGAGAGGACAGGAGAGAGGACAGAAGAGAGGACAGAGGAGAGGACATAGGAGGGGACAGGAGAGAGGACAGAATAGAGGACATAGGAGGGGACAGGAGAGAGGACAGGAGAGAGGACTGGAGAGAGGACAGGGCAGAAGACAGAAGAGAGGACAGAAGAGAGGACAGAGGAGAGGACAGGAGAGAGGACAGAGGAGAGGACATGAGAGATG
Source organism: Blennius ocellaris (assembly GCF_963422515.1). Taxonomy (NCBI): domain Eukaryota; kingdom Metazoa; phylum Chordata; class Actinopteri; order Blenniiformes; family Blenniidae; genus Blennius; species Blennius ocellaris. The sequence continues at coordinate 11,175,203 of NC_137673.1, read as the reverse complement.
ACATAAGAGAGGACATAGTAGGGGACAGGAGAGAGGACAGAGGAGAGGACATCGGAGGGGACAGGAGAGAGGACAGAAGAGAGGACCGGAGAGAGGACAGAATAGAGGACATAGGAGGGGACAGGAGAGAGGACAGGAGAGATGACTGGAGAGAAGACAGAAGAGAGTACAGAAGAGAGGACAGAGGAGAGGACAGGAGAGAGGACAGAGGAGAGGACAGACCGACAGATAGACAAGAGAGAGATCCACTCTGTGAAGACTGATCAGGACAGGAGGCTTCAAACCATCTTCAGCTCCATCGTCAGACCTCCAGCAGGTTGAGAGACATGTTATTACATGTAATAGTGGTAAAGAACTAGTACATGTTATTACATGTAGTAGTGGTAAAGAAGTAGTACATGTTATTACATGTAATAGTGGTAAAGAAGTAGTCAATGTTATTACACGTAATAGTGGTAAAGAAGTAGCAAAGGTTATTACATGTATTAGTGGTAAAGAAGTAGTACATGTCATTACATGTAATAGTCGTGAAGAAGTAGTAAATATCATTACATGTAATAGTGGTAAAGAAGTAGCAAATGTTACTACATGTACTAGTGGTAAATAAGTAGTACATTGTACTACATGTAATAGTGGTAAAGAAGTAGCAAATGTTATTACATGTAATAGTGGTAAAGAAGTAGCAAATGTTATTACATGTAATAGTGGTAAAGAAGTAGTAAATGTTACAACATGTAGTAGTGGCAAAGAAGTATTAAATGAAAACAGGAAGTTATAAGATTACTACACCATCACCAGGTGAAAACAGGAAGTAATGAGATTACTACACCATCACCAGGTGAAAACAGGAAGTTATACGATTACTACACCATCACCAGGTTAAAACAGGAAGTAATCAGATTAATACACCATCACCAGGTGAAAACAGGAAGTTATCATTTACTACACCATCACCAGGTGAAAACAGGAAGTAATCAGATTACCACACCATCACCAGGTTAAAACAGGAAGTTATAAGATTATTACACCATCACCAGGTTAAAACAGGAAGTAATCAGATTAATACACCATCACCAGGTGAAAACAGGAAGTTATCATTTACTACACCATCACCAGGTGAAAACAGGAAGTTGCAAGATTACGACACCATCACCAGGTTAAAACAGGAAGTTTTAAGATTACTACACCATCACCAGGTTAAAACAGGAAGTTGTACGATTACTCCACCATCACCAGATGAAAACAGGAAGTTATAAGATTATTACATCATCACCAGGTGAAAACAGGAAGTTGCAAGATTACTACACCATCACCAGGTGAAAACAGGAAGTAATCAGATTACTACACCATCAGGATGTTGATGATGATCTGAAAAACTCCCTCCAGTCCATGAGATCATCATGAAGCTCTGAAGCCAAAGAGCAAAGAGAGAAGAGAGAACAGATATTAGCACAAGAGAATAGAATCTCTAACAGCACAGTTTGTTTCACTCACCTTGATCTGCTCTCTGGAAAACACAGTGAGGATCCTCCTCCTCCTTCAACAGCCTGCTTGGAGCACGCCTGGGGTCTCGTGGCCGAGAAATCCCAGGGACAGTGAACTCCACACTGTCCCAGAAGTGCAGTGGAGGAGCACAAGGGAACAGCTGTTGCTGAGTTGCACAACGTTAGTGAGGAGAGGAGAAGAGAGAAAAGAGGGGGAGAAAGACGGACAGATCCTACTGTGTGTGCAACTTTCCCAGCTTGTCCACGAGTCCAAATAGGTGAATTAGGCAGGATTTGGACACCAGGAGCAGCGGGGCAAGCTGAGAGAGAGAGAGAGAGAGAGAGAGAGAGAGAGAGAGAGAGAGAGAGAGAGAGAGCTGCACAGTGCGGAGGTTCGCGGGGATGTGAATCCAACACGCAGACACAGATTGGTTAAAACTACGGGATCAGCGTCCCTGAGTTCAAACAATAATAAAACACACAGCAATATTAAAGTCACGTTATTCTCATTGCCTGTCCAGACTCTAAGCCTTACTCAGTTGGACGAGGGTGAACGTGCTTCATGGCCGGTTGAAGTCTGTTGATTTCCGGCCGCGGGCTTGTTTCTCTGGCGTCCCAGGGAAACAAGCTGAACTGTTTGTGGACAGGGAAAAGTCCACAGGATGATCCCAGGAGTGATCAAGCTTCTTGTGAGGAGGGGAAGAAGAAGCAGGTTCAGGTCAGCATGAGGGAGTGTGCGGTGGCAGCGCACACTCAGGATCCGGTGAAGAAGAAAAAAAAAACAAAAACAAAAGTAATTCCACGGTGGTTCTCGGCTCGTCCAGCGAGGTGAAGAACTCTCCGGGCCGGTCAGAGTGTTAACACATGTGGTACTTCGTCTCCGTGCGAAGAGGTGTGTCCGTCTCGGAGCACATTCGACTTGGAAGAGCAGAAGTTTCCTGCGCAGGTGATTTTATATCGCTTCGCTTGGTTCCAGTTCCCGCCGGGCTCAGGGCCATGTGGACCAATCCTGAGGGAGGGCCCGCCCCGGAGGCTCCGGCTGGTGAGGGAGGTCTTGGGCTCCCCTGATGTTGACCTCCAGTGTTGCGCCATGCTGGGGGGGGGGGGGTCAAATGACCAATGGCGAACTTTTCCAGTCCTGGGCATGTGGTCTCTTTGTTCTTAAAACATGGTCCCCCCTCCCCCCTTCCATGAGGTTGAGTGACCACTGGACTTTGGCTCCAACACTTGCAAACTTAAGATGTTCAGCAGAGAAAGAGTCCATACCTGTCAATTTATTCACTGATAGGCTTTTGATGAACCTCACGGGAGCTTGTTATGGCTCCAAAAAGTGGATTTTATTCACTATAAATATGAAAAACAAATGTACGCCTGTATTGACTTCTGTTTCAAGCTACGAGCCAGCCAGGAGTTGAACCTGGAGTCTTCTGATCCGTAGTCAGACACGTTATCCATTGCGCCACTGGCCCGTTGATTCTTGTTGTTTAGTTGGTAAACAACAAATCAACGAGGCCTGGGTCTGGAGTCAAAACTTTGGAATTGTGAATTTTTAACTTGGACACAAAACAGGTTTTTGTTCAGCCTGTTCTCAGTTTGAATGATTATTAATTCAGCCTCTTTTACTTTGTGACAATGAACTAATGCAATTGCTGTGGCTGAGCGGTCCAAGGCACTGGATTATGGCTCCAGTCTCTCAGATGGTGTAGGTTCAAATCCCACCACTGCCTCTTTCAAAGCTCTGGATAACTTAAGTTCCTCAAATCGAGAGTGGTCTGGGTGCAGACTCTCATGCTTCCTCTACTGTCAGACAGGAAATGATGAAATTTTTGACATGAATGCACAGGCACAAGCTACATACTAGCAATAAGTTGCTTTTTTGAAATTTTCCCGAAAAAGTTATGAATGTATGGTTTCTTCTGTGTGTTTGCCATTTATATACCTGCCGTAAACTAACATACATTGATGCTTTTATCATATCGACCCTCATGGGCCCTGAGGTCCTCAGCAGTAGCGACTCCAGGTCTCGTGGAGCCGAGGACGTTCTGGGTTCTCTAGTTCCTCTCATCTCACACCTTCACCCTGATGATGTTGTTTGGTCGTCCAAGAATTTTCTCTCCAAGCCAACACTGTCAACAAGTCCAAAACCACACTGGAAACAAATGGTGCTCCAGTAAATGGTTGGGGGATCAATTCAAGTAGACTTTCATGTCCCTCATACACCTAAACCAGGACCTCAGTGGGAAACAAGATCCTACAAGGAAAGTTGATTTGGGAAGAAGCAGTCATGCACTAAGCAGAGTGGCGCAGTGGAAGCGTGCTGGGCCCAGAACCCAGCAGTCGATGGATCGAAACCATCCTCTGCTAGTGACAGTTCAGGTTTTCAGGATCTGACTTCAGATCACAAGTGTGTGAAGTCAGCAGGGATTTTCTCTTCCCAGTAAGAAAGTGTAAGTCCAGTGAAATAGGAAGTATAGAGTTTTACCTTAGAGAAGCTCGGAGCCTCCGTGTTCTGGCGCTGAGCTGCTGGAGTGCGATCAGACACACTGTTTCTCCCAGTTGCAGCACACCTGAATCCAATAAAGGGTTTCGTTACTTGGCTTGGTTTACAAGCTGGATGTTCCTGGTGCATTCATGATCTCTGCCATGAGATTTCAAAGTAAAAGAATCTAGAATGAACTATGTTCTGCTCGCTATGTTAAGTGACTCTACAACTGGAGGATCATTATCAGCCACCATGAGATATTTGGTGTTTGGTTCTTTCTGGTTCTGGTTCAGGGAGACCTGTTGGAATAATTGTACATAAGTTATCACATTAATCCTTAATCCACATTCATGCCAAATCATTTGCTGTTTAAACTTGTATTTTGAATACTTGCAGGAACAAAACACTGTTTAAAACACTCCACTGCTTCAGTCCTTCAGTGTCAACCTTCAAACCAACAGTGCCATCTGGTGGTGAGAAAATAAAGAAGTGGTTCATGAGGCTTCATTGAGCATCACTACTTGTGAGTCATTATTGCTGTCAGTGGTTATTTTCAGTGTTTGCACTCAGTGCAGGATAGAGATCTACTCACATTGTGTTTTTGTTCATGAAAAGTCAGGTTCCACCGAGATTAGAACTCAGATCACTGGATTCAGAGTCCAGAGTGCTAACCGTTACACCATTTGGTCTTCAGTTATTCATCAGATACACATTAGATATTTTTTTCATCATGTGTTTCTCAGGTGTACCTGATTGCGTTTGCTGTTCAGTGAAACAGCCGAGTGGAATCCCTCCAGGTTGCTGGTGTCCAGGGGCGCCACACGACGTGCATGGAGGCCCGGCAGATCCAGCGCATGAACCGGCAGGCCGAGGTGCTCTTTGGCAGGGAGCATGTTTTTTACTTCTGAATGATGTTAAATGGCTAATCCTCGTCCCTGAATCCTCATGGTCTATTGTGTATTTGCAGATTGGACTTTGAGGAGCCTGAGGAACCAGAGCCGGTGGCAGGACCTTCAAAGTGGACCATCCAGCCCAAGACCACCAGGACCACCTCCCACACCCCACCTCCGTCTCAGCAGCACCAATACTGCTGGTGGTCCCAGCACAGCCTCGGGCACCGTCTATTCAGTTTGCTGGGCCGTCCAGCAGTCAGGTGTTTGTCCCCCCCCCCCCCCCTGCACCCATCGTCAAGACCGTCATGCCAAAGGAATCTAACAAACCCTGTGTGGCGTGCCGAGTACCGCAGTGTGGTGGCCTGCGCAAAAGGTACACGCCATCAAAAGAAGAAGTACGTGGAAACCAGAAGATGTTTACCTTTTGCCCAACAACAAGAAAATCCACCACGCCTGGTTTTGAGGGTGTGGTGTACACCAGCTGTGAACATTTTAAAACTGTGGTGGAGAAGAGGAGGAATGATTAACACCTCCATCTGGTTTGTTTGTAGAAAATGAAAAGTCTATATATGTATATTGTTCAATAGTTGTGACTTGTCTTGCATTACATCGTTGTATTTATGTTTGTTATTTGTAAATTTGCCTTCACATTTTCTAACATTAACAAATGTAATCTTAAACAGTAAATCTTTTACATTGTTAACTATTGTTATATTATATTTGTAAATTCATAGTAGTTATTGTTTCATATCAAAACACTAAATGTTTGTGTTAATACATAATGGTTTCAGTATACTAAATACACTTAATAAAATGTTGTTGGCATTTAAAATGTGTGTTATTGTCAGTAAAAATGTAGTGAGTGTGAAAACAGTGTCTCCAGACAGATCTTAAAGACAATCACATAATAGGAGAACAAGACCTGAAAAGAATCTGTCTTGAGTTACAAAAGTTCTGATCTGTTGGAGATCAAATGTGACTGGTAAATTGGAATCCTCTGGCCTTCTCCATTAAGATGTAAGACTTCAGAATATATTGTTAAAGGGATGAAATCAATCCCAGGAATTATATTGTCCTGAATGAATACATAATAAATCTCCTTCAATGAGCTGGAATTACATTAAAAGAAAGTGTTGTGACATTAACTGGCCAGCAGGTGGCACAAGCCCATAAAATCCTCTGATCCAGGATTCTGCTCAACCCCAAGACCAGCAACAGGGACTTGGGGGGTCATGAGCTGTTCCCATCTAAGTCCTGACCAGGCCCTACCCTGCTTAGCTTCCAGGATCAGATGAGATCAGGTGTGTTCAGGGTGGTATGGCCGTAAGCAACAGCAACAGGAAGGAAGGATCTTTTTAGAGTTGGATTTACACTGAAAACACATTTACTGTGGCATTTGTTGTCAATCAGGCTCGTCTGAAATCAACCTGGAATAAACCTCCAAAGTGTCTTTGTTGTGAGTCTCACAAATACTGACCAACAATCACTATTGCAAGAAATAATGGAACCGTTCAGGAAAGAATCTTTCTCCAGGAAAACTTGCTAAGATGCTGAACATTCTGCTTCTCTTTGATCTCAATCATTCATGCAGTGGTTGTGGTTACTTACCCTGCATGACAAGACGCTTTTTCTCAGCCTCTTGATGTTTACTGTTGAATACCACCATTTGTACTTTTACTATTCTTCCTGCTTTGAAATGTGTCAATAATGTTGATATTGAATTAATACGTTCAGTGATACATTTGACTGAAATCACTGGATTGTCTGTGGTTTTTGAAAGTGATCAGACTTTCTACTGTTCTTGTTCAACACTGAGCAAATTAGCTAAACCTATTGCCCCGTGTGAGGCTAGAACTCACAACCTTCAGATTATGAGACCGACGCTCTGCCTTCTGCGCCAACGAGGCTTGAAAACATGACTAATGGTTGTTCTGTTCCTGGTTGAATTTATTCAGACAAGGCAGGTTAGTTTAACTTGAAAATTATTGATGATTCGTAAAAGTCAGAGCTGCATTGGCCGGGAATTGAACCCGGGCCTCCCGCGTGGCAGGCGAGAATTCTACCACTGAACCACCAATGCTCTCATGTTGACATGTTCCCACCATCAGAGGTCATGTGATTCAACTGCAGAGCCCAGTGGACTCAGATTACAGTATTTTCCCTATAAAAAGATAGTTTCTTCCAGACACTGGTTCTTATGGCCGTACCACCCTGAACACCCCAGATCTCCTTTGATCTCAGAAGCTAAGCAGTATCAGGCCTGGTTAGTATTTGGATGGGAGACCCCTGGGAAAACCATATGTTGTAAGCTTTTCCTTCCACCATCAGGGGGCGCTCTTCCTGCTCCAGATGCTGATCAAAGAGATCAGCTTCTGTTACCATGGAGATGCTCCATGCTCAGTCTTGTAACTTCCTGGTCTACCTAGTTATTATTGAGATGAGCTAATAGATACCATGCTAGTGATTCTAACTCTGTTCTAGAAACAAATGTGGCTTTGCTGAAGATCTGCGCTCTACCCAGTGTAGCTCTAGTTGGTAGTTTATTGATGCTTTTTCACTATTAATATTATTTCCTACTGCTTTTTCTGCTACTATTACTAATACTTTATTGAAATATCTTCATATAGCACACATTAGCTCACATATATATTATCATGTTGAATAATATGAAACAAAAAAACAGTCCTTACTATGGCCGCCACACAAAACACTTCTGGGGTTCAGTGAAAGTCAATAGATGAGGAGGGTTGTACACATAACCTCTTTTGAAATTTAACACAAAGAATCAATGATTGATGACCAATGGGCTCGTCCAGGAATTGAACCCGGGACCTCTCGCACCCGAAGCGAGAATCATACTTCTAGACCAACGAGCCGACATGTGAAGAAGCTAAAGGACTCCAGTGATTGTTATAAAGCTGCAGGTTTGGGGGATTTCTACACTTCAAGTCAGGACCAGCTTGGAGTTTGTATGCTCCAAAGGTGGCTGCTTTTCTACTACCCTTCCGTCGGGGTACCAGGACCATGGAACAGGTCTGAGTTTGAGGGGGGCGACTGGAGCTCGGGACTTTGCATCGCGTTGGAGCTTTCTGTCTGCAGCATAGCGCTCGCCGTGGCGTGGATGTGTATCCGGGACACGGGAGCTGATTGCGCTCCAGCAGCTCCGCTTCAGAGAGACGGTCAGCGTTCTGTTCAGTGGCGCTATATCGCGGTGACGGACCGTGGAAGCGCTGAAGAGAAGCTCGGAGCTCGGCGCCTCCGTGTTCCGGCGCTGAGCTACCAGACCACGATCAGCGCCGAAGTGGAGCGGCTGCTCCTGCGTTTGAGCAGAAAGCTCAAGACTCCCGTGTCTGTGCCTCAGCCAACCGGGGGGAACGCTCCGGCCACTTGCCCCGCACCCGAGGCTCGGTTGCGGGGCAAGTCACCGGAGCGTTCGCTCTCTCAGAACAAACATGGAAGTTGAGGCTGCAGCTCTGCCGCTGCAAAAAATAACAGGTTTTTTTTTGCCGCAGCAAAAAACAACAGTTAACTAAACAACAAGTGCAAAGTGGAGGATGTAAACAACAACAGAGGATTCATAAGATCTAGAACTGACGACTTTCTTTTCTGTTGTAACGTCACATATCTGCTGAGCTCTTAAGCCCCGCCCAATTTTTAAGCTCCTCTCTGCAGTGGAAACGGGTACCGGACCCGAGCTCCGGCTTCGCTTTGCCGAACCGCTCCGTACCTCTCCACTCTGCTCCGTTCCCTGACATTCCTAGAGAGATCACACCATGGCTGTGGAGGACATTGGTCATTTTAGTGACTGGAGGTGGCGCTAGAGAGCACATTCTGACACTTTGACACTGAACTCTGACTCAGAACCGGACTGACAACGCCGTCCGTTCGTCACGTGACCTCAGAGAGCGTCTGCTGTCGCCTCAGAAACCGAGACGCCATTTTGGTTCGTTGTAAACAACACTTGAGCCGCCATCTTGGATGAGGACCCAACTCTCTCATCACTCGGTGGACGTTTAAGACCACAACAGCCACTCATACTGACTCTCCAAGGTCCGCCGCCACCTGGTGGACACTCGTGGTCATTACATCCCCACTCAAACTCTCCGACTCACGCACACGCAAGCACACACACAAATACACACACAGACACGTGAGCACGCACTCACGCACGCACACACACACATCACACCCTCTTTCTTTGTACAGTGTTGCTGTTTAGTAGATTAGATCTCCTGTTAGATGACGTTGTTACTTGATTGTATTGATTTATAATATGGTTTCTGAATTATTAATGAATTAATACATTTGTGTAAATAAACACCTGTTAGCTGAATTGATGGATTCCTGGTAATTATTGTGTATTTATTGTTGATAATTCACTGGTTTGTAACAGTCTGAGCTAGAATCTCACACCTTCCTTGTTATTTAAGATTGTTATATTTTGCACAGGAATATTAACTAACTTAAATAACCTTTTTACAAACGAGACTGATATTTTGGTATTAGATATTTCCAGTTTAGCTGGTGGTGCCCCAGTGGGGTGGGACTTACTCCCTTCTAACCAATCACATGTCTGTATTCCTTAAAGTTGCTCAACACATATTCTCATTTTAATGATCAAATCAAGGAAAATATATAAATACAAGAAAGTATAATCATCATATTGATACTGATGATAGTAATGTTTTGTTTACAGGAACTCTGCAGGATGTTTGTCTGAAGAAATGTTTAATTTCATAACAATGAAGAGACACTAACTCAATATTAATCTACTTATTGATGTTAGACATAAAGCTTGGAGAAGCTGGGGATTGAACCCAGGACCTCATACATGCTAAACACGCACTCTACCACTGAGCTACATCCCCTGTCTTCTAATTTCTTAAGCTGGATCAGTTGGTAGAGCCAGAGACCCTTAAGCTCAGGGTTGTGGGTTCAAGTCCCATGTTGGGTGGAGCTCTCTATTGAGACAGTGGTGTCCTTGAGGACAGAATGGTGGACTTGAGATGTGAACCTCACAGTTGATATGTCACCAGTGTGGATCTAGAGTTCTCAAAGTAGTGATGGTGGTATAGTGGAGAGCATAGCTGCTTTCCAAGCAGTTGACCCGGGTTCGATTCCCGGCCATCACAGAGGAGAGACTTTCCTCTACATGTTATGATGTTGGATATTTTTCAGTGCTTTCAAACCTTTATTCAAAGGCTCAATGTACGTCCAAAAAGTCCCTCCTAACTTTTTCTTTTCCTTTTCTAGGGCCAGGAGTGTCCACTGCTGGAAACTCTGCTGGAGGTCAACAGGGTCATGTGAACACATTTGACTACAAGCAGCAACTCAATCCAGAGACTAGAGAATCTGCATTTCCCGCGGCAAATGCATGATAGTGTGAATGCTGCAGGTAAACTGTAATGCTTTGTCCTGCCGGCCCGTCTCTGGTCTGGAGTGAGAGTTTAAGAAAGAGTTTAAAGACTGGCAGTTTAAAAAGGGTGAAGAGGAGATGAAGACTGATGAAGCATGAAGAGATGAAGTTGAAACAGTTTAAAACATTTTTAAAAAGGTAAAAGTTTGGAAAAAGTTTTTAAAGTTCAAGGTTTAAAACAAAGTTTAAAGCAGAAAGTTGAAAAAAATGTGGAAAAAAGTTGAAACAGTTTAAAACGTTGTTAAAAAGTTAAAAGTGTGGAAAATGTGGAGTGAGAGTTTCAGAAAGAGTTTTAAGACTGGTAGTTTAAAAAGGGTGATGAGATGAGGAAGAGGATGAAGAGGAGAGATGAAGACTGATGAAGCATGAAGAGATGAAGTTGAAACAGTTTAAAAAGATTTTAACATTCACATCCAGAGGACAAACCACACACACACACACACACACACACACACACACACACACACACACACACACACACACACACACACACACACACACACACACTTCCACTCCTCATTGACGAGATTGTTCTGTTAATTATCAAAACCAAGTTGTTGTTTGCTTTTGTTGTTGTTGTGTTTGTTTGTTTGTTTTATTTATTTATTTTTGTTCTATGTCCTTTTGCTTTTTGCTTTTGTTATAATTGTTGTCATTATTTAGGTCTTTTGCTCTGTTGTTGCTCAGGCTGGTCTTCATCTCAAACATTTTCAAACATTTAAAATCACATACAAATTGTTTTCACCAAAGTGGCCGGTTAGCTCAGTTGGTCAGAGTGTGGTGCTAATAACACCAAGGTCATGGGTTCAATCCCCATACTGGCTACATGAAGCTTCATGAAACACTGTCTTTACTTTCTGATGGCGCTGTCTCTTTAACAAACATTTAAAACCAGTAGTTTCAGTCAGGGCCAGCAGTAACAAAATACCCCCCTCCCCCACACACATTATGTCCTACAGTAAAAACACAATGTAAGGCCACTACTATGCATCAGGACTTAATCCACACCAACATGACAGCTGATCAACAAGCACAACACATCAAGACTCCACTGAGCAGCTTCACCATCACATCATTCTCCAGTGTTTCCAACAGGTTGACACACCACTGTCATGCATGCACACTTTGTCTGTGTCACCATTGTATGGGAAACACCACTTTACAATCAAAAACAGCACCAAATGCCAACAGCAGCACCAATCTAATCCAGAGAAAGTCAAAAACAAGCTAGCATCACCATCACTTGTAGATTAAATCATCCTGCTGTAAAATGCTGCACAAAGACTTTGTTGGTCTGAGTTCGCTCATCATTTCTGTGTCGGTCTTCTTCTACTCACAATTTACATTTTTTCTGCAAAAAACCTTGAAAAAGGTACCTTGAAAAAGTTCCTTGAAAAAGTCTATGAGCTAATGTGGCTTTGCTGAAGATCTGCGCTCTACCCAGTGTAGCTCTAGTTGGTAGTTTATTGATACTTTTTCACTATTAATATTATTTTCTGCTGTTTTTTCTGCTACTATTACTAATACTTTATTGAAATATCTTCATATAGCACACATTAGCTCACATATATATTATCATGTTGAATAATATGAAACAAAAAAATAAACAGTCCTTACTATGGCCGCCACACAAAACACTTCCAGGGCTTCAGTGAAAGTCTAAATCTCAAAATCTTTTCTAAATCTCTTTCAACTGTTTCAACTGTTTAAACTGTCTTCGTTTTTTTTTTCAACTTTATTTCAAACCTTGACCTTTAACTGTTTTGAAAATATTTAACTTTTTGAAACTTTTTCAATTTTTTGAACTTTTGGAAATTTTTTCAACTTTTTCAGCTTTTGCAACTTTTCGAAACGTTTGCAACTTTTTGCAACTTTTTCAATTTTTTTCAATTTTTTTTCAACTTTCTGTTTTAAATTTTGTTTTAAACCCTGACCTTTAAACTGTTTTTAAAATTGTATGTTCTTTAAATCTTTTTAAACTGTTTCAACTTCATCTCTTCATGCTTCATCAGTCTTCATCTCTCCTCTTCATCCTTTTATTCATCTCTCTTCTTCACCCTTCTCTTCATCTCTACTCTTCACCCTCTTCTTCATCTCATCACCCTTTTTAAACAACCAGTCTTAAAACTCTTTCTTAAACTCTCACTCCACATTTTCCAAACTTTTAACTTTTTAACAACGTTTTAAACTGTTTCAACTGTTCAACTGTTTCAAGAACATGCTTCCCTCCTGTAAACACAAATACTGGGTATGACATCACTGGGTGTGACTTTGATCTGAGGGCTTTGGCTCAAGATGAAAGTGAGATGATCCATCTGTCTTTGACTCAAGATGAAAGTGAGACGATCCATCTGTCAACAGGATCACAGTATGATATCATCACATGGTCTATATAAAGGAGAGGCCAGCTTGGATCTCCACATTTGACCTGTGGAGCTGCAAGGACAAGCAAGGAGCTGCGAACCTGAGCACTGCGAGGAGGTAGAACCTGAGCACTGTGTACCCCGGCCAACTCAACATTGGGTACCACGGCCAGCTCAATACTGTGTCCCACTGTACTGGGTACCACAGTACTGGGTACCGCTGTACTGGGTACCGCTGTACTGGGTACCGCTGTACTGGGTGCAGCAGTCAGCTCAGTCCACCAATGCTCCACAGGTAAGTGCAGTAGAATATGAGTAAATACCTGAAAATACAACTTATGTTGAGTATGTTGGGTAGAATGTAGACCAGTAGTATGAAAGCTTAAATTAACATTTCATACCCCTGCTGCAACAGAGCCATCTGCTATAGCAGTATATTTTACAGTTGGTTGCATAGATCCATACTTCCCTACTGTAAACACAAGTACTGGGTATGGCATCACTGGGTATGACTTTGATCTGAGGGCTTTGGCTCAAGATGAAAGTGAGATGATCCATCTGCCTTTGGCTCAAGATGAAAGTGAGACGATCCATCTGTCAACAGGATCACAGTATGATATTTCATCACATGGTCTATATAAAGGAGAGGCCAGCTTGGATCTCCACATTTGAACTGTGGAGCTGCAAGGACAAGCAAGGAGCTGCGAACCTGAGCACTGTGAGGAGGCAGAACCTGAGCACTGTGTACCACGGCCAACTCAACACTGGGTACCACAGCCAGCTCAAAACTGGGTGCCACAGCCAGCTCAACACTGGGTGCCACAGCCAGCTCAATACTCTGTCCCACTGTACTGGGTACCACAGTACTGGGTACCGCTGTACTGGGTACCACAGTACTGGGTACCACTGTACTGGGTACCGCTGTACTGGGTGCAGCAGTCAGCTCAGTCCACCAATGCTCCACTGGTAAGTGCAGTAGAATATGAGTAAATACCTGAAAATACAACTTATGTTGAGTATGTTGGGTAGAATGTAGACCAGTAGTATGAAAGCTTAAATTAACATTTCATAACCCCTTAAATAAATTGGATCAAAATCTGAGTGACAGTATCATCAGCCAATCAGATTTTGATCCAGCTAAAGATGGTAAAAGACAGTAGGTGGTGGGGTTTGCCTTCCAAATCCCAACATTCCCAGTTTCAGGGGTTTAGGTTGTTATATTTACTGAAATCAGGAAGAAGGAGTAACAAGACACCATTCAGCTCCTCATATGCTGGAAACTGTGTTGAGGAATTTCTAAAACACTTCTGTGTTTCTGCCCAGTTTCGAACAGCTGAGGTGTTTTACAAACCTAACGTGAGAACTGAGCAGTGTTGCCACAGTTACCTTGAAAAACTAATCTGATTATTAATTAGTGGTTACTCCTTTAAAAGTAATTTAATTACTTTGCTAATCACTTGTTTTTAAAAGTAACTAAGTTAGATTAGAAGTTACCTTTTCAGTTACTTTAAGCAGCTGCTGACAACACCCCCCCCCCCCCCCCCCCATCGTCTGAACATAAAGGTTACAACCTGTTTTGTCCCAAACTCTGCTGATCCCTGCCTCCTGCACCATGTTTGTACATATTTGACCTTTGACCTTCATTCTTTTTTAAAATTTTTTCTGACAATTCTTTTATATTTGAAATCTTGTTAAGACCACATTCCGTCCTTTCCTAACCAGCCCTCTGACAGTGTCTTAGAAGAACTGCTTTCATCTGAGCCTTTGAAGAAAGGCTCCATATCAACATTTTACAACTGTAAACTGTCAGAGTGTGAAAATATCTCCACTCTCGACCACACCAAGTGTTTTATGGACAAAATATCTCAACAATGTTTTTTGACTCTTTATCAAATTGCATGATAATAAACTAACTCCTATTTTATTTCCTCATGAGTGGCTCTAAAACTCTTCTGCAGTAACAAGTTGGTCTGAGTTTCTTAAAAAGGTCTATTTTAAAACCTGCTAGTGAATTTCAGTCCACCATGTCTGTGGCAGACAGAAGAACCAGACTGGAGGTAAAACTGTGCTGAGCTGAGTGAACTCATTCTATGATCAACAGTTACCATGGCAACATGGCAAGAGCTCCTTTCTGACATCACTGTGATGTCATCAGTCTCAGTATCTACTGCCTGACCAGCAGAATTTCAAATGTTGAAGTCTTCAACTGAGATAAAATACTGCAGTGAGTCCTGACAGGAACCAGCAGGAAAACAAAAACTCAGCTGGGAGTCGAACCCCCAACCTCCAACATCAGAGTTGAGGACACAAACCAATAATGTGTCGACGCCCCAATAACCCACATTTCTACACGTTGTGATGACAGCGCCACTCTGTTTCATCTTGTGGATAAAACTTTGGGTCTGAATTCCAGTTTTTCTCGATTGCTAAAACACCAAACCTGGTTCCTGCAGCACAAAAGCCCAAACCTTCTCGTCATTCCCAGAAGCACACACACATTTCCCAGAACCAAAAACACAATTCACCAGCATATTGTTCAAAAGATCGACATCCAACTTGATGCAACTACCTTCTACTGTGACAGACAGGTGGTGCTGGACTACATTCATAATCAGTCCAAGAGTTTCCATGTGTACGTCCACAACAGGGTACAAAGAATCCACCAGACCACAGAACCAAACCAATGGAAGTGTGTTCCTTCAGAACATAACCCAGCTGACCATGCTTCTAGGTTAGTCCAAGCCTCACAGCTAACCAGAACCAACTGGCTCACAGGACCAGCATTCTTGTACAAACCACAGAAAACCAGTGAGCAACATGAGACTTTTGAACTCACCAGTGAGGTTTAGTGAAACTTCTCCTTCACAACAAAACTTGCTTCTCTTGCTTTATCCACAAGTTGAAGAAGCTTTGGAAGAACTTGGTCAGATGGAACGTCCTCACAGGGTGAGGTGTCGACAACGTGACAATGTGACTCACTCCTTGTTGGGAAGTGTTGTCGGCAGGATTTGGACCCAATGGATTTCAAGTACATGGCCTGAACCACTCAGCACAACATTTCAAAAGCTCTTGTAACGACTTACAGCTTTCAAACAATGTCAGTGACAAACATTTGAATCCAGCAATGTTGTCATTCTGTCCACCAGTCAGGCTTCCTTGAAGACACCTCCATGAAAACGCTCCTCCATCTCCGTAGACGGTCCCTAAAAGTGTTCCTGAATTCAAAGTGTGTCTCACAGTATATCTCAGGTGTTTTGGAAGAGCATTCTCCAATTTCTCAATAAAACATGATTAAACTGGAATACTGTTGAAATATGTTTATGTCAGCAAACTAACAATGGTTCCTGACCTGTGTTCACTTCATTTTCTGAGCTGGGAAGCTAAGCAGGGTCAGGCCTGGTTAGTATTGTGATGAGACATGGCAGTATCTCCTCGTTAGTATAGTGGTCAGTATCCCCGCCTGTCACGTGGGAGACCGGGGTTCAATTCCCCGACGGGGAGTTTGCTTCATGGTGTTTATTTACTGATAATCCTCAGGTTGAGATCACAAAGGACCTTTCAGGCTTGACTCTGACAGGTCCTGACAGAGTTCCTCCATGTTTTCTGGAGCCTGGATGGACCAGGTGAGCTCCATCAGCTGACCAGTCTCTGATTGGTGGTCAGTATTTGAGAGAGACTCACAACAAAGACGCTCTGGAGCTTTATTCCAGTTTGAATTGAGAGACACCTGATTGACAACAGATGGAACAATCAACAGGTTCTCAGTGTATTTTCACCTATAAAAAGGTCATTTCTTCGTGTCACTGATCCTTACGGCCATACCACCCTGAACACCCTGATCTCATCTGATCTTGGAAGCTAAGCTGGTAGAAATCCTACACAAGGTTTTATAAATGAGGCCCGAGATCCAGATCAGATCTGTAATGTGATTTGTTAGAAATGTGTTAGAAAATGAAATGGAGTGAAAAGATTAGAACTGGGAGTTTTAACTTGAAACAGGTTTTTGTTCCGCCTGTTCTCAGTTTCAATGATTTTTTATTCAGCTTCTTTTCAAAGCGTAGCCGGATTCTTTCTCATTCTTTCTCATCTAAACTTCACCAGAGCCCAGAGAGACACTTCAAGTGTCTTCATATTTTTATAGATTACATCTATTCTGATATCACCACATGGAGGCACTGTTTCAAGCAGTGCAGCAGGACGAGGTGACCGAGTGGTTAAGGTGATGGACTGCTAATCCATTGTGCTCTGCACGCGTGGGTTCAAATCCCATCCTCGTCGATTCCTGTTATTATATCACATGACTGAAACATTCCTCCAGAACTCATAACAAACTCCACCAACAAACGACAGAAAACAGCAGCCAGCTCCTCCTGGATCCCACAGGACAAAGTTTCATCACAGATCTCAAGAGACCAGCTCCTTGGACCTGCATGGGAGAACCAGGACACTGCCAGGACTGTTCCTGAACCACAACTCCTCCAGCTTCTTCTTCTGCACAATGCAGCACAACCAGAGCTAGCAAGGAGATGCTAACTGAAAACCCAAGGAATCAAGTGTATAGGAGTGAGAATGTGGACACACATTGGAAAACTGACAGATCCGTGAAGAGTTTAACCACAATGTCACACATTAACTACACTACTTTCTGGACTATAAGCCCTTACTTTTTCCACGTGCTTTGATCCCTGCAGCTTATATGATGACTTTTATGATGACGTGGTTATTATATGGATTTTTAAGGATTAACAGGCTTCATACCTTGGATACATCTCCGGAGCTTTATTCACTTTTCACAGAGCTCCATCTGACCCACCACCTGACCCCCCCACATGCTTCTCTTGAGCCCATGGGAGGCTCATCGTCTCAGCCACACAACCTGGGCGTGTGGAGCCTCACCCCCGGAGCTCTGCCCTCCTCCAGCACCTCCAGCTTATTATCACTGGAACTGAGTGACTTTTTAATACAAAGTTACTCAAAGTAACTTTGTATAATTCCCAGAGGCGGTCAGCGTTCTGTTCAACCGCGGTCAGTGCCGCTATATCGCGGGGACGGACCACGGAAGCAATGAAAAGAAACTCGGAGCTCGGAGCCTCAGTGGAGTGGAGCTCCTGCGTTTTAGCAGAAAGCTCAAGACTCCCGTGTCTGTGCCTCCGCCAACCAGGGCGAACGCTCCGGTGACTTGCCCTGCACCCAAGAGCTCAAGTGCTGGGCAAGTCACTGGAGCGTTCACTCTCTCAGAACAAACACGGAAGTTGAGGCTGCAGCGCTAAAAATAGCCGCTGCAAAAAATAACAGGTTTTTTTTGCCGCAGCAAAAAAATACAGTTAACTAAACAACAAATGCAAAGTGGAGGATGTAAACAACAACGGAGGATTCATAAGATCTAGATCTGACGACTTTCTTTTCTGCTGTAAGATCACATATCTGTGGAGCACTTAAGCCCCGCCCACTTTTTAACCTCCTCTCTGCAGTGGAAACGGGTACCGGACCAGAGCTCTAGCTTCACTTTGCCGTACCGCTCCGTACCTCTCCACTCTGTCCCCGCACTTTTGTGCGGTGGAAATGGTGCTAAAGAGCCACGTATAGTGCTAACCCCCTTTTAGCACCAGTGTTTATGAGTTCATCATGAAACCCTGATTTGACCCTTCAGAAGTTACTAAGGCCACATTTAGAAATAAATACATAAAGAGCTTTTTCTACAATCATTCATTGCTACAATAAATGGAGCAGTTTTTTTCTCAGGGTTTCCACTGGGAGTTTTGGTTTGATCTCTACAACATTCCTAGAGAGATCACACCATGGCTGTGGAGGACATTGGTCATTTTAGTGACTGGAGGTGGCGCTAGAGAGCACATTGTTATAGAATTAAAGGTTAATTGAATTAATGTTGTGAGGCACTTCTGGGATTTGAACCCAGGACCTCCTGTTTACGAGACAGGCACTTTGACCAGCTAAGCCACAGCGCCTCCTGCAGGGCATTTTTAGTGCTGCTTTACCTGGTGTCAGATGTACTGCAAACACATCTTTACATTTGATCACAGTCTGAAAAAGATGTAGAAAAAACACATTACAATTTTCATTATAGGCTGTCACTGTCACAGGGTCTAAAGTTAGATTTACTTTGTTTTACATAATAACTGTCAGATTACAAACAACATTGAGAGTCTGTTTCTTGATCTATGATCATATTTCATATTCTGATGCTTCAAAGTGTGAAAGTTGTGTGAAAGTATGAGAGTCTCATGCTCTAGTGACTGAGCTGGTCAGGCTACTTGTTCTGTAGTGATGAAGGACGAGTGTAAAATCCTCCACTGAAGACCTTCAGGACCACGGTTGACTGTGACTTGCTCACATTGTGGAAACTATTTGAAGCTTCATCCACAGTTGCTATGGAAACAGGAGCAGAACCAGAACTCTTTCAGAACCATGACGTCATCACAAGAACAGCTGATATTGCAGAAAGCCTCATTTTAAAAGAAACAATAGCACTTGGATTCATTGGTCGGAGGAGAGAAGGACAATCAAGCAACAGCTGCTGAAAAATAGACAAAGTTCAACACAATGTGAGCTTCAACTTGTCAGCCTTCTGTTGGTGATTTTCATGGACAGGGTGTCGAGGTGCAGCTGAGGCCAGAGGAGACAACAAGTCAACGAGGCTGACAGTAAGGTAAGGCTCTATACTTCCTATTTCACTGGACTTACACTTTCTTACAGGCCTTGTTTTCTTACTGGGAAGAGAAAATCTCTGCTGACTTGACACACTTGTGATCTGAAGTCAGAACCTGAAAACCTGAACTGTCACTAGCAGAGGATGGTTTCGATCCATCGACTTCTGGGTTATGGGCCCAGCACGCTTCCACTGCGCCACTCTGCTTAGTGCTGCTTAAGCCCATGAGGGTCGATATGATGGCTATTTCACACGACCCTGTCACCTCTACCAGAGTTTCTGTAGTGTAGTGGTTATCATGTTTGCTTCACACGCAAAAGGTCCCCTGTTTGAAACTGGGCAGAAACGCAGAAGTGTTTTAGAAATCCCTCAACACAGTTTCCAGCATATTAGGAGCTGAATGGTGTCTTTATGATCTTTGACAGTTAAGGACACTCAAAGTAGTGATGGTGGTATAGTGGAGAGCATAGCTGCCTTCCAAGCAGTTGACCCAGGTTCGACTCCGGGCCATCACAGAGGAGAGACTTTCCTCTACGAAGCTCCCTTCAATTAGCAATCGAGAAAAACTGGAGTTCAGACCCAAATTTACATCCACAAGATGAAGCAGAGTGGCGCCGTCATAACATCGTGTAGAAATTTGGGTTATTGGGGCGTCGACACATTATTGGTTTGTGTCTTCATCTCTGATGTCGGAGGTTGGGGGTTCAACTCCCAGCTGAGTTTTTTTTTTCCTGCTGGTTCCTGTCAGGACTCACTGCAGCATTTTATCTCAGTTGAAGACTTCAACATTTGAAATTCTGCTGGTCATGCAGTAGATACTGAGACTGATGACATTACAGTGATGTCAGAAAGTAGCTCTTGCTGTGTTGCCATGGTAACTGTTGATCATAGAATGAGTTCACTCAGCTCAGCACAGTTTTACCTCCAGTCTGGTTCTTCTGTCTGCCACAGACATGGTGGACTGAAATTCACTAGCAGGTTTTAAAATAGACCTTTTTAAGAAACTCAGACCAACTTGTTACTGCAGAAGAGTTTTAGGGCCACTCATGAGGAAATAAAATAGGAGTTAGTTTATTATCATGCAATTTGATAAAGAGTCAAAAAACATTGTTGAGATATTTTGTCCATAAAACACTTGGTGTGGTCGAGAGTGGAGATATTTTCACACTCTGACAGTTTACAGTTGTAAAATGTTGATATGGAGCCTTTCTTCAAAGGCTCAGATGAAAGCAGTACTTAGGAAAGTTAGGAAAGGACCGGAATGTGGTCTTAACAAAATTTTAAATGTAAAAGCGTGAATCAGAAAAAAATGCAACAAGGAATGGAGGTCAAAGGTTAAATATGTATAAACATGGTGCAGGAGGCAGAGATCAGCAGAGTTTGGGACAAAACAGGTTGTAACCTTTATGTTCAGACGATGGGGGGGGGTTGTCAGCAGCTACTGAAAGTAACTAAAAAAGTAACTTCTAATGTAACTTAGCTACTTTTAAAAACAAGTGATTAGCAAAGCAAATTGATTTACTTTTAAAGAAGTAACTAGTAATCAGTAATCAGATTAGTTTTTCAAGGTAACTTCTTCCGGTTCTCAGCGAAGGCGGACGCTTCTCTCTTCTCTCCTCTCCGCCTCGTCTTCCCCGCTTGCTGCTTCGTCCTGTACTGTACTGTCTTGTGTCTGATATATCAAGAGAATCTCTTCAGACCCGCATCCCAATTCAACCGGAACCATGGAATTGATCAGCTGGTCTCTCAATGCGATCGACCAAATTTTTACGACACGAAGATCGGGCAAAGGACAGCCCGCATGTCCCGATGGGACATTTGCAGCCGGATACATGCTGGATTCCTGGGGTTCCTGGAAGCAACTGTGTTTGGCCATTCTTTCCATCGAGGATGTGGAGGACCTCTACATATTGGGATTCAAGATAGCAGGTATGTTGCTGATTGGAGCTGGCAGTTTCTGTCTGATCTATCGCAAAGTTGAGAAGACGCGGGCAGCTGCATTGGGAAGGCTGCCTGTCGTCACTGAAGGACTGTGCCGAACGCTCAGACTCATGTGATAAACGAACTCAAGAGTACGACTCTTGAACGTTTACGCGAAATTGGATCGATCTTGAATTTTCTATCCAAGCCAACACTGTCAACAAGTCCAAAACCACACTGGAAAGAAATGGTGCTCCAGTAAATGGTTGGGGGATCAATTCAAGTAGACTTTCAGCTGAGCTGCTGGAGTGCGATCAGACACACTGTTTCTCCCAGTTGCAGCACACCTGAATCTAATAAAGGGTTTCGTTACTTGGCTTGGTTTACAAGCTGGATGTTCCTGGTGCATTCATGATCTCTGCCAAGAGATTTCAAAGTAAAATAATCTAGAATGAACTGTGGTCTGCTCGCTATGTTAAGTGACTCTACAACTGGAGGATCATTTTCAGCCACCATGAGATATTGGTGTTTGGTTCTTTCTGGTTCTGGTTCAGGGAGACCCCAGTGGATTTCTAGTCCATCACCTTCACCTCTGGGCCACAACAACCTGCTTCAGGAAGGTTTTCCATCAGAGTGAACCTGAAGTTACCTGGATCAGAGAAACTCCAGCTTTGTAGTCCAGGCCTCTGGTCTCTGTAGTTCAGGTTCACTATGAAGAGCAGAAGATAAATGAAGAGGTGAAGTTTCTCCTGGAGGATCAATAAAGTATGTTTTCTTCTTTTATATCACACTGTCTCACATGAGACATGAACAAACAATATGAGCAATTCTTCACTCCCTGGTTTATGAGATGTTCCTGATCGCCCCCCAGTGGCTCCATGGTGTAATGGTTAGCACTCTGGACTCTGAATCCAGTGATCTGAGTTCAAATCTCAGTGGAACCTGACTTTTCATGAACAAAAACACAATGTGAGTAGATCTCTATCCTGCACTGAGTGCAAACACTGAAAATAACCACTGACAGCAATAATGACTCTCTGAATGAATCAGCTGTTCCTCACTCTTCAAGGAGAAGACACATTGATTGGAGGACATCTTGGCAGGACAAGACTCAGGACATGAGAGACAATTGAAGGAAGCTTCACTTGTCTGACTGGAATCTCCATCTTTGAACAAGTGGGGGACAAAGACAACACGCTCAATCCACACTATTGTTCCAGACCAGATGTTTTTAGGCTCCAGAGCACAGAAGACGACGTAAAGTCACACCCAGCAGGCTGTTCAGGCATGGCACGCCGGTCAGCAACAGGGTTGCCAGATGTGACTCACTGTTTTCAGCCCAAACAGCCCCAACAGTCATTTCAAGGTGCTTTTAACAAAGAAAAGAGAAAAACCCAACAAAAACACATGAGCAGGCAGATCTAATGCTTTACACAGAGTGATCATGTTTGCTGGTTATGTAACATCAGGAACTTTTCATACTTGATGGCATTAATATGATGAAGATAAACAGCAGCTCCACCAGAGTATTTCTCTACTGGACAGCAGCTCCTCAGGATATCAGTGATTTGACAATTGGGTGGAGATCATGAAAGCAACACTCCTCTGGATGGAGACTCCAGAGAACTGTTCTGCATTGACATAGACCATCAAGAGACACCTTAGTTTGATCCTACTGATGATGTCATTCTGCAATAGTCATCCTGCTCAGCATCTTTTCACCTGTCAAGTTTCTTCACAAAGAGCCTGAACAGGGACTTGAACCCTGGACCGTCAGATTAAAAG
Organism: Blennius ocellaris; assembly: GCF_963422515.1. Taxonomy (NCBI): domain Eukaryota; kingdom Metazoa; phylum Chordata; class Actinopteri; order Blenniiformes; family Blenniidae; genus Blennius; species Blennius ocellaris. Next base: position 11,152,193 of record NC_137673.1, on the reverse strand, counting down.
TCTGATGCTCTACCATCTGAGCTCCCCAGGCCTGCCAACACAGTGTTGTGTCTCCATATGATTCTCACTTCTGAGTGAGACGAATTTTAGTCCATTGTTCCTTCCTGAAGATGTTGAAAAGCTACGCTCTGGATTTGGTGTGGATGACAGGGGCCGTCCACACCATGAAACCAGTTAACCTAAACCAGCTGTTTTTGTCCTATCATCCACATGAGGTGGTGTTTTAGGAGCGTGAAGACCGGTTTGTTTGAACATGGTTCCCAGAGTGGGGAAATGTTAAAACGCCGACTCGTGACGTCCAACCTCCTGATAACCATCAGGCCTGAACCCTGGCCAATGCAGTGGATGGTAGGCAAAGTCAGTCTTTCTCCTGTCTGGTGCTCATGGCTAATTTGCATATTGCAGGACTGACTCCAGCAGACTCTAACCTTCAGTTGTGGATGAAGTTCATCTGCAGATACTTGTGGACCAAAACCCTTGAGTTATGACCTCCTGCTGTGATTGAACCTCCAGTATTTAAAGCTTGTAGCTCACAGGTGTGTTTAGTTACATAATCAGAGAGCAGCAGAGTCCATCAATGTCTCATTACCTCCTGTGGATTCAATTCAGCAGATGAGAGAGGCTCCTCATGGAGATCAAATGAGATAAAAGGAGATCAGCATCTGCTGCCATGGAGATGCTCCCTGCTCAGTGTTGTAGCTACCTGGTCTACCCAGTTGGCATTGAGATGACTTAATGGCTATCATGCTCGCAACACTAACTCGGCTCATTAAAGAAATGTGGCATTGGTGAAGATATTGGCTCTACCGAGTGTAGTTCTAGTTGGTAGTTTCTTAATACTTTTTCACTCTTGTGATTTTTTTTTTCTTGGTCTTTTCCCATTACTAATACTTTATTGAAACGTCTTCACACAGTACACATTGACTCACATAGCACCTGTTAGCTCCCATACATATTAGCATGTTAGCTTGGGTGCATGGATGTAAAAAAACACATCAAAATATTCAATATTGTGCTGTGACTTTTACAGATGGGAAGTTTCTGACAGAATGACTTTGAGATTATCAGAAGCAGCTTTTCCATCAGAAGTCCAGTTAAAGTGGTGAAACTCTGTTACGGTACTTTAAACACTTGTGATCTGAAGTCAGAGCCTGAAAACCTGAACTGTCACTAGCAGAGGATGGTTCCGATCCATCGACTTCTGGGTTATGGGCCCAGCACGCTTCCACTGCGCCACTCTGCTTAGTGCGTGACTGCTTCTTCCCAAATCAACTTTCCTTGTAGGATCTTGTTTCCCACTGAGGTCCTGGTTTAGGTGTATGAGGGACATGAAAGTCTACTTGAATTGATCCCCCAACCATTTACTGGAGCACCATTTGTTTCCAGTGTGGTTTTGGACTTGTTGACAGTGTTGGCTTGGAGAGAAAATTCTTGAACGACCAAACAACATCATCAGGGTGAAGGTGTGAGATGAGAGGAACTAGAGAACCCAGAACGTCCTCGGCTACATGAGACCTGGAGTCGCTACTGCCGAGGACCTCAGGGCCCATGAGGGTCGATTTGATAAAAGCAGTTCAGATAAATAAGAGGGTGCAAAACCATGAAGACACTTGAAGGGTTATGAAGAGTTTATCTCTTGCTGTACTCTTCACAAACTGTTTCACCCATCAGATATAAGAACAGTTACTTTACGTTATGTACTGAAAAAAGGTAAACCTCAGGTGCTTTATTGTTAGCCACCGTTAGCATTACTTAGCTTTAAAATGACACGTAGACTAAACCACTGGTGTAACATTACGGCAGGTATATAGTGTGAATTGAAATCAAAGGAATAAAGGCTGAATTAATAATCATTCAAACTGACAACAGGCTGAACAAAAACCTGTTTTTCAAGTTAAAACTCTCAATTCCATCTTTTCTCTCCAGACCCAGGCCTCATTGATTTGTGGTACCAGTTCAGATAGTTTTCTAAATGCAACTGCTTGTTTTTGACATGTGACTGATGTCACAGATAAACACCAGAGGAAGCAGCTCCTCCAGAATAAAAGCTGTTAAAAGCTCTGCTCTTTTCTCCTCATTCTCCTTCTTTCAATCGTGCATAGATGAAGAAAGAGACTCAATGTCCTTTGTAAATGATGAGATATGACTTCAACATGAGACACAGTGACAGCCTGTAATGACACAGCTGATCAATTAGTAGGATTACTAATGGAAACAGAGACAGAAGGCAGAACAGAGAGAGTGTGGATTACACTGAGCTGTGCAGCACAATTTGAACTAGTTCAGCATCAGATATTCAAATTTGGGTATCGGGATCTGATGGGAAGTGAAAAAACCTGGATCGGTGCCTCCCCAACACCAGTAAAACCAAACTGATCAAACCAAAGGTCAAAATGTCTTCCTGTAGAAGAGAATGACTAACAGTTCCTGTTCCACAGTGCAGAGCAGCTCTTTAACCCCCAAAGTGAAACTACTTCCTGGAGGTTGGACACCATCTTGTAACAGGTGAACTCTACCTGAGACCAGCTGCCACCACACCTCTGAACATCAGCTCTACGTTGTCTGACCCTGAAGCTTCTCTTCTGTTTCTCCTTGTTAGCCACATGCTCAGGTTGGCTTGTCCTAACAGGAAGTTGGCCAGACAGATGTTTGTGTGCTGTGCTGGTGTGAACCTGGGAGCAAAGAGGAAGAAGCTGTGCTCCTATATGAACCCTCGACCAGCCAGCCACTGCTGCAGTAAAGAGGGAGTCAGTCTGGGACAGTGGAGCCAAAGGTGCTGGAGAGTTTCCTCAGCTTGGCAGAAGAGGCACTGACTTCCTGTTTGGGGGTCAAGCTGCACCACATGTCTGTTGGTAGCCAAGGCCCCATGCACTGTCCTCCACTGGAGATCCACAGAAGACCTGTGACATGAGAGCCAATTGAAACTGATCAGGAAAAATGATCTCCTTTCAGAAGTCTGATATGAATGATGACATTCAAATCTGATTCTCAGACTGCAGTCAGTGTTTGTAAAGGATGACGATTAGGAAGGAGCAATTAATGTGCTGAATGTCTCCTTGAAAGTTGTGTAAATGGGACTAAACCTATATTTTTCTGAGTTGAACTGTGTTTTGGAGTTTAAATAAGCTTCCTTGGTTTTTCTCCCCTGTTTCGATCAGGGGATCTTTTGCATGTTAATGTGATAATGTGATAACCACTACACTACAGAAACTATGCATGAAATAAGCAGGGTGGTGTGGATGACAGGGGTCATATTCCACCAAATTTGCTTTCTCGTTTGAATATGTTTCATTAGTTTTGCAGCACTAATATGCATCCCTAAACCTTGGAAGAAAACATGTTCAGAAATAAGTCACAGAGTGCCTCTTGGTGATGAAACAATGAGTGCTCATGTTCTACAATGAATTTGATTTCATGGCGATCACAAGTGACAAGTGACAAAATTCTCTTCCTGGATGTCCTTACAAAGAGCGGTCACAACACTCATTCATGTTGTTCTGTCTTTCAAACCGACAGGCCAGAGTACCAGTGGGTGTAGTGGTTGGCACTGGTGTTCAAAGCCTCACACCACTGATGAGTTGTGTAAGGCAACTAAAGTAAACCTTCTTGCTGTACAATGAGACTCCTTCCATGAAGAATTAGATGTTCTCTCCAAGAGAGCTGATGTTTGCAAAAGGAGCTCACTGACCAAACTAAATCCGACTGTAGATTCAGACGGTCTGCTGAGGATCAGAGGCAGACTGAAGCTAGATGATCTAAGTGACAAAGAAAAGCATCCAATCATTCTTCCAGTCAATCACCATGTGTCATCAAAAAACTCTCCTTTGATCTCCTTTGGTCTCCATGAGGTGCCTCTCTCATCTGAATTGAATCCACAGGAGGTAATGAGACATTGATGGACTCTGCTGCTCTCTGATTATGTAACTATACAACAAGAATCAATGGGCCAGTGGCGTAATGGATAACGTGTCTGACTACGGATCAGAAGACTCCAGGTTCATAACATAACATTCTTTCATGTTTCAAGTGAATAAAATCCACTGTTCGGAACCATAACAAGCTCCCATGAGGTTGATCAAAAACTTCAAGAACAATCAAGAACAGGGACTTGAACCCTGGACCGTCAGATTAAAAGTCTGATGCTCTACCATCTGAGCTACCCAGGCCGGCCAACACAGTGTGGCAGAGGCGGTGTTTTAGGAGCGTGAAGACGGGTTTGTTTGAACATGGTTCCCAGAGTGGGGAAATGTTATAAGATGATGTGGTGTGTCTTATGCCCCCCCCCCCACACACACACACACACACTCCGTGATGTCATCAAATAACCAGAACTATCAGTGCCAGTGGACTGCAGAAGCTACTGATGCTAGGAGGAGGAGTGGAGCCATAGACCTATAGAACTAGAATTATATAGAGAGTTATGAGCAGATATCTACTTCAAAATTTCTATGTGGTCAGAGAGAGTTTTTGTATGAGCGGCCATGTTGGTCTGGTTTTAACTGCAGGAGTTGGTGCTTTTCGTGATGCGTTCAGGTGCATCACGTAAGCCTGCACTCCGACATTTCAACAAGCTGCGGTGCTCCTGCAGTAGCGATGTTATAAGTTAATGTGATTAAAACATGACTGATAGTTATTAGCGAGCTGGAACACGCATGCTCAGCACACGTCAGTGCTGAAGTTTGTGCAGTGCAGCTCCTCAACAGTTGGTCCAGGACGGTCGGCACAGCCCAAACTCATTTCTTCAGCCACAAGGAGCTGGTCCAAGGAAATGATGTCATTTTGTTCAGCATGATCCTGGAGTGCTGAACTTTCTTCTTCTTCTTATGGACCATGAATTGGCCTTTATTGTGTGAATGCTGAAGACAATGCTTTGATCTGCAACAGACACTGATCTCCTTTGATCCTATCAGAGTACTTTTACACAACAGCAGCAGACACACTGTCAACAATGGAGTTTTTACAATGTGAACAAGTCTCAGTCAACAGTGGTCGTCTTCTGTGTAGGGTTTTACAGGGAACCTTCCATGAGGACAGAACAATTTGCCGGGCTAGCTCAGTTGGTAGAGCATGAGACTCTTAGGCTGTGTCCCAATTCTCCCCCTTAGCCCTTAATCTTACCCCTACCCCTTTGAAATGCGTGTTCACGAGAGTCGGAGGGGTGTCCCATTTCACTATTGCGTAGAGGCAACACCTGTTGTATATGAGGACATGGCGCTGAAGGACTCGCATTTCACATATATACGCTTCTAAATTATACAAACCTGTTGTGTTTTATACTAGTAAGAACGACAGTAGTGCTGCCGTATGTAGCTTCCGTGTGTATATGTTTGGTAGAGGCCGTGTTTATAACATTTATTATTACACTGTAGAGTTCCAAAGTCTTCTAATATGGTGTTTTAAAAACAGGGACAAACAAGGAAGCTCCTCTGCTTTCTCATGGTGAATGAGGAAATATTTCTGAAGTCGAAATACAGCGCAAAAACTGAAGTAATCCATGTCTCCGTCTATTTCTTCACCTTGATGTGGAAACAAAGCAGCCAAGCTGCTGCAATACGTTGAATTTGGGACGGCAGGATGATGCTCCTGCGGGAAAATCAACAAACGGCGCCGTATTATGACGTCAAAACTGTGAGGCGGAGTGAGAGGGGCGGGGCTGAGCAGAGGGAGAGGGGCGGGGCTGAGCAGAGGGAGAGGGGCGGGGCTGAGCAGAGGGAGAGGGGCGGGGCTGAGCAGAGGGAGACGGGTGTCCCAAATCTAACGGCTGAAACTGCCTTTACCCTCGATTTGGAGGTGGAGGGCTAAGGGGTAGGCGTAGGTGTAAACATAGAATTGGGATTGGCCTTTAATCTCAGGGTTGTGGGTTCGAGCCCCAAGTTAGGCTTTACTTTCAGACAGTGGTGTCCTCAAGAAGAAAATGGTAGAATTGGCATCTGAAGCTCTCTTATGAGTCTCCCAATGGAGAGGTCACCACTGTGGATTGAGACCATGACCTTTGGCCCCATCAGCTCCCTGGGACCTTCACTGTGTCACCAACTTCTTCATACTCAGTGTCTCATTTCTACCCTGCACTATGTGCTGCTACGTTGTCTCCACGGCAACAGACTCACCTGCACTAATCAGGCTGCCAGCAGGCAAAGCCACGCCCACTTTTCAACTGTTATTTAACTCAGCTTTTTAAACTGTTTGAAACTTTCAATGGTTTTCAAACTTGGAACTTTTCTAAATCTTTTTCAACTTTTTCAACTTTTTCCCACTTTTTTCAAAATTTGTTTTAGACCTTGACCTTTAAACGTTTTGAAAACGTTTAACTTTTTGGAACTTTTTCAACTTTTTGAAACGTTTTCAACTTTTTGAAACTTTTTCAACATTTACATTTTTTTTTCAACTTTCTGTTTTAAATTCTGTTTTAAATTTTGTTTTAAACATTGACCTTGAAACTTTTTTCATACTTGTATGTTCTTTAAATCTTTTTTAACTGTTTCAACTTCATCTCTTCATGCTTCATCAGTCTTCATCTCTCTTCTTCACCCTCCTCTTCATCTGTGCTCTTCACCCTCTTCTTCATCTCCTCTTCATCCTTTTTAAACTGCCAGACTTTAAACTCTTTCTTAAACTCTCACTCCAGACCAGAGACGGGCCGGCAGGACAAAGCATTACAGTTTACCTGCAACATTCACACTATCATGCATTTGCTGAGGGAAATGCAGATTCTCTAGTCTCTGGATTGAGTTGCTGCTTGTAGTCAAATGTGTTCACATGACCTTGTTGACCTCCAGCAGAGTCGACCAGCTCCTTCTGGCTGAAGAAATGAGTTTGTGCTGTGCCGACCGTCCTGGACCAACACAAACCACAGAAAACCAATGAGCAACAGGAGACTTTTGAACTCATCAGTCCAGATTTTGATGTAGAAATCCGATCACAGCAGCGTTATTGTCAGGATTCAGACGCTGCATTGTAGCTCCTCCTTATGGAACCGTACCGATGTGCTAGCTACCACTACAGAGTGTGACGGTTGGTACGGTACTTTTGGTACACTGCACAACTTTAATGAGTGAAAACACATGAAAACCTGGACTGGATCATAACGTAGCAGCACATAGTGCAGGGTAGAAATGAGACACTGAGAATGAAGGAGTTGGTGACACAGTGAAGCTCCCAGGGAGCTGATGGGGTCAAAGGTCATGGTCTGGACCCACAGTGGTGACCACTCACCTGGGAGACTCATAATTGAAAGCTTCATGTGCCAATTCTACCATTTTGTTCTTGAGGACACCACTGTCTGAAAGTAAAGCCCAACGTGGGACTCGAACCCACGACCCTGAGATTAAGAGTCTCATGCTCTACCGACTGAGCGAGCCAGGCACCTTGTTCTGTCCTCATGGAAGGTTCCCTGTAAAACCCTACACAGAAGACGACCACTGTTGACTGAGACTTGTTCACATTGTAAAAACTCCATTGTTGTCAGTGTGTCTGCTGCTGTTGTGTAAAAGTAAGACTTTTCTTGAACAGACAAGTTGTTGTCACTTGGAACGTTGTTGTGTAAATGGGATCTAAGACTCAGGTCAAAACCGACCCGTTAACATGTGACTGTCAGTCATTGAAATATCCATCAGTGTGTTATAGAAGGTATTCAAGTTTCAATAAGCAATACAGACACACTTTAACTGTTGTGTTACAAAACATGAATTTTATTTTATTCTCAATGTCAAAAACATGAGCAAGGCTTTTTCACAAAACATGTGAAAACAAGCATGCTGATCCTCTGAAACACACACACACACACACACACACACACACACACACACACACACACACACACACACACACACACACACACACACACACACACACACACACACACACACACACAGATCAGGATTCACTCTGATAGGATCAAAGGAGATCAGCGTCTGTTGCAGATCAAAGCATTGTCTTCAGCATTCACACAATAAAGGCCAATTCATGGTCCATAAGAAGAAGAAGAAAGTTCAGCACTCCAGGATCCTGCTGAACAAAATGACATCATTTCCTTGGACCAGCTCCTTGTGGCTGAAGAAATGAGTTTGGGCTGTGCCGACCGTCCTGGACCAACTGTTGAGGAGCTGCACTGCACAAACTTCAGCACTGACGTGTGCTGAGCATGCATGTTCCAGCTCGCTAATGACTATCAGTCATATTTTAATCACATTTAACTTGTAGCATCGCTACTGCAGGAGCACCGCAGCTTGTTGAAATGTCGGAGTGCAGGCTTACGTGATGCACCTGAACGCAGGAGGCTCCAGAGGGTCGTAAAGACTGCCCCCTCCCCACACTAAAAAACATCTACATAACACGGCGCCTCAGAAGAGCCGAGGCCATCATAGCTGACCACACCCACCCTGCACACCACTTGTTGGAACTGCTGCCCTCAGGACGGCGGTACCGGTCCATCAGGACCAGGACCAACAGACTGAGGGACAGTTTCTTCCCTCAAGCTATCACGGCACTGAACAGTTAAACACTACTTCCTCAGACTATCTACCTCATACTGTGTGCAATACATCACACTCCATATTACTCTGTGCAATAACAGGTACCTTGTGCTCAACCGCACATACTTATTAGCCAAGGTACCTCAGGCAGCTAAATGGTTTTTTTACATAACTAATTATTTATTATTAGCTACACCGTAATTTCATTGTGCAATTGTATTGTACAATGACAATAAAAGCTTCAAATCTAATCTAATGTAAAACAGCGTCCCCTGGTGTCCAAGGTTTACCTCTGACTGCTTCCAAACCCACGCAGTCTGAAAGAGGACATAAATTCCTACAAAAGTATGGTATTTTTATCCACATACTCCCCCGATAAGTATGGATTCAGAGCAGTTGGTTCCAGAATCTTGGAATTAAGAATATCTCTCACTCACTCTATCTCTGACAGTAAACGATCAAAGTGACCTGCACGTGCAGTGAAATTCAACACCGTGATTGCGCAATCCTGCTCCAGGGCACCGGGGGAGGGGGAGCATCACAGGGAGATTTTCAGCTGGATCAGATAGGCCTAGCATGCCCGTTAGCATTCTAACAAACATTGTATGATAGAGCTGAAATTTGGTAGGTGGCCAATCCCCGAATCCCCAAAAACTGCGCAGAAAAAGTCCCATGCAAAGCGGATGAGAGGCTCCTCATGGAGGAGATCAAAGGAGCCATTGTCTGTTGCCATGGAGACGTTGCATGGATCAGTGCTTCCCTACTGCGTATGACATCACTGGGTGTGGCTTTGATCTGAGGGCTTTCAACTCAAGATGAAAGTGAGACCATCTGATGTCATCACATGGTCTATATAAAGGAGAGGCCAGCTTGGATCTCCACATTTGAACTTTGGAGCTGCAAAGACAAGCAAGGAGCTGCAACATTAACCACAACGGTGAGAGTTTTGTTCGACAGATAAAAAAGTTAGACAATGTCTCAAAGGTACAATCACAGAGAAGGAGAAGGTTTCAAACAGAGCCCTGCCTTTGATTCCGGCAAGGAAGTATTCCAGCCGGAAAATACTTCAAACTGCCCGAAAATACAGAAAACCAAAAAGGAGCTCAAGAGACTGGCGAGACTCCAGATGGTCTCTAAAGCGTCGGAGGAAGACAGACGGAAGAAGACGGAGGCGTCTTCAGAAAGCTGCTCAGCTCAGAGGACAGAGACGGTCTTCAGTCAAGGAGACAAGGCGGAATTCCAGGAGAAAGTCGAGAGTCTCTCCGGAATGTTCCAGCGCTGCTGTGAAGAGCTGAACGAGGTGAAAAGACAGAAAGAGAAGGAGAGAGACAGGCTGCTGAAGGAGAAGGAGAACCTCCGGACTCAGTATGAGGTGGTCCTCGATGAGAAGGTGAACCTCCGGACTCAATATGAGGCGGTCCTCTATGAGAAGGTGAAGTTCCATGCACAGTGCACCTTCCTGAAGTATGAGAAGGAGAACCTCCAGACTCAGTATGCGACGGTCCTGCATGAGAAAGAGAACCTCCAGACTCAGCATGAGGTGGTCCTCCATGAGAAGGAGACCCTCCAGACTCCAGAGAATGAGACGGTGCAGGCTGAGATGGACAACTGTGCACAGTACAACCTCTGTTTGCATGAGAAGAAGAGCCTCTACACTGAGAACATGAGGCTGGTTGAGGCCAGCAAGGCCTTAGAGGAGGAGCTCCAGCTGAATGAGAATGACAACCTGCTGTATGAGAACAAGACCCTCCAAACTCAGTACAAAACCCTGCTGCATGAGAAGGAGACCCTCCAGGCTCAGCATGAGGCAGTCCTGCATGAGAAGGAGACCCTCCAGGCTCAGCATGAGGCAGTCCTCCATGAGAATGAGAACCTCCAGACCCAGCATGAGACGGTCCTCCATGAGAAGGAAGCCCTCCAGACTCAGCATGAGGCAGTCCTGCATGAGAAGCAGTACCTCCAGACTCAGTATGAGACAGTCATGAATGAGAAGCAGTTTCTTCCAGACTCAGTATGAGACAGTCATGTATGAGAAGCAGTACCTCCAGACTCAGTATGAGACAGTCATGAATGAGAAGCAGTACCTCCAGACTCAGTATGAGACAGTCATGTATGAGAAGCAGTACTTCCAGACTCAGTATGAGACAGTCATTAATGAGAAGCAGTACCTCCAGACTCAGTATGAGACAGTCATGTATGAGAAGCAGTACTTCCAGACTCATTTTGAGACAGTCATTAATGAGAAGCAGTACCTCCAGACTCAGTATGAGACAGTCATGTATGAGAAGCAGTACTTCCAGACTCAGTATGAGACAGTCATGAATGAGAAGCAGTACCTCCAGACTCAGTATGAGACAGTCATGTATGAGAAGCAGTACTTCCAGACTCAGTATGAGACAGTCATTAATGAGAAGCAGTACTTCCAGACTCAGTATGAGACAGTCATGAATGAGGAGCAGTACCTCCAGACTCAGTATGAGACAGTCATGTATGAGAAGCAGTACCTCCAGACTCAGTATGAGACAGTCATGAATGAGAAGCAGTACCTCCAGACTCAGTATGAGGCAGTCATGTATGAGAAGCAGTACCTCCAGACTCAGTATGAGACAGTCATGTATGAGAAGGAGACCCTCCAGACTCAGCATGAGGTGGTCATGAATGAGACCACCAAGTTCTCTACACAGTGCAGCTTCCTGAAGTCTGAGAAGCAGAGCCTCTACACTGAGAACATGAAGCTGGTGGAGGCCAAGAAGGTCTTAGAGGAGAAGCTCCAGGCAGAGGAAGAGAAGAAGAGAAAGAATGAGCGGAAGTGGTGGATGAAGCCCAGAGGTCTGGAGGAGGAGCTCCACCGGGTGGTGGAGGAGAGAGACAGGCTGCTACATGAGAAGGAGTACCCCCAGACTCAGAATGAGACGGCGCAGGCTGAGATAAAGAACTTCTCTGCACACTACAACCTCTGTATGTATGAGAAGAAGAGCCTCTTCGCTGAGAACAGGAGGTGGATGAAGGCCAACAAGGCCTTAGAGGAGGCGCTCCAGCTGAATGAGAATGGCAACCTGCTTTCTGAGAACAAGACCCTCCAAACTCAGTACAAAACCCTGCTGCATGAGACGGTCCTTCATGAGAAGGAGAACCTCCAGACTCAGTATGAGGCAGTCCTGCATGAGAAGGAGAACCTCCAGACTCAGCATGAGGCAGTCCTGCATGAGAAGGAGTACCTCCAGGATATGTTTGAGACGGTCCTCCATGAGACGGAGATCCTCAAGACTAAGTATGACGCGGTCAAGCGTAAGAGCGATCAGTTCTATACATGGTACAGCTTCGTGAAGTTTGAGAAGGAGAACCTCAACGCTGAGAACAAGGTCTTAAAGGAGAAGCTCCAGGCAGAGGAAGAGAAGAAGAGTAAGAATGAGCGGAAGTGGTGGATGAAGCCCAGAGGTCTGGAGGAGAAGCTCCACCGGGTGGTGGAGGAGAGAGACAGGCTGCTACATGAGAAGGAGAACCTCCAGACTCAGCATGAGGCGGTCCTCCATGAGAAGGAGACCCTCCAGACTCAGAATGAGGCGGTCCTCCATGAGAAGGAGACCCTCCAGACTCAGAATGAGACGGCGCAGGCTGAGATAAAGAACTTCTCTGCACACTACAACCTCTGTATGTATGAGAAGAAGAGCCTCTTCGCTGAGAACAGGAGGTGGATGAAGGCCAACAAGGCCTTAGAGGAGGCGCTCCAGCTGAATGAGAATGGCAACCTGCTTTCTGAGAACAAGACCCTCCAAACTCAGTACAAAACCCTGCTGCATGAGAAGGAGACCCTCCAGACTCAGCATGAGGCGGTCCTGCATGAGAAGGAGACCCTCCAGACTCATTTGAAGGCGGTCCTGCATGAGAAGGAGAACCTCCAGACTCAGCATGAGATGGTCCTGCATAAGAAGGAGGACCTCCTGACTCAGCATGAGGCGGTCCTGTATGAGAAGGACAACCTCCGGGCTCATTTGAAGGCGGTCCTGCATGAGAAGGAAACCCTCCAGACTCAGCATGAGGTGGTCCTGTATGAGAATGGTTGCCTCCGGGCTCATTTTTGGGCGGTCCTGCATGAGAAGGAGAACCTCCAGAGTCAGCATGAGGCGGTCCTGCATGAGAAGAACCTCCAGACTCAGTAAGAGACGGTCATGTTGGGATTTATGGTTGGTAATTAGCATTAATAATTACTGTAAGTAATGGATTACTGAAAGTAATTTAGGAAAAATTGGAATTACTAATGAAGTACACGGTCATTTACTTATCAGCAACTCCGGGAGTAATTGAGTAGTTACTCAAAAGTTAATAAACAAAATCAAACATAATGTATGTGAGTGAGTGTGTGGAAGCCTGAGTGGGGATGTAATGACCAGGAGTGTCCACCAGGTGGCGGCAGGCGTTGGAGGGTCAGTGTGAGTGGGTGTAATAACCTCGAACGGACACCAGGTGGCGGCAGGCATCTGGTTCGAGGCAGTAACCGTAACGACCACTAGGGGCGCGGCGGCGCACGGAGGGAGAATGCAATGACTCGACGTGTCCACCAGGTGGTCTCTCGAGAGATTGCAATCACCCACGCGGCCACCAGAGGCGCTCGGCGCATTCTTTCTGGACGGCGTGACGTCACTGTGCTCGTGCACGGCTCGTGAGCCTGCTTGGAGCGCGCCTGGGGTCTCGTGGTCGAGAAATCCCAGGGACAGTGAACTACACACGGTCACACAAGCGCATGGAGGACAGCTGTTGAGCTACACGATCGTTAGTTAGGAGAGGAGAAAAGAGGAAGGAGGGGGAGAAAGGAGGACAGATCCTACGGTGTGTGTAACTGTGCAGTTTGTCCATAGGTCCAAATCTGAGAATGTGCAGGATCTAGACACCCGGAGCAGTTGAGAGAGAGCGAGAGAGAGAGAGAGAGAGAGAGAGCAAGAGAGAGAGAGAGCGAGAGCGAGCGGGCTGCACAGTGCGGAGGTTGGCGGGGATGTAAATCCAAGGCGCAGACACAGATTGGTTGAACAGACGGGATCGTCGTCCCTGACTTCAACACAATAATAAAACCCACAGCAATATTACAGTCACGTTATTCTCATTGCCGGCCCAATGGACAAGAAAAGTCCACAGGATGATCCGAAGATGATCAAGCTTCTTGTGAGGAGGGGAAGAAGAAGCAGGTTCAGGTCAGCATGCGTGAGGAGTGTGCGCTGCCACTGCACACTCGGGATCGGGTGAAGAAAAGAAAAAGGAAAAACGAAAGTAGTTCCACGTTGGTTCTCGGCTCGGTGAGGAACTCCGGCCCGGTCAGCGTTAACACATGAAGTACTATCTCTCCGGGCGAAGAGGTGCGTCCGTCGAGGAGCACATTCGGCTTGGAAGAGGGAGTTTTTACCTTCGCGGGTGTTTTAATACCTCTTTGGTTTGGTTTCGGGTTCCCGCTGTGCCCAGGGCCATGTGGACCAATCCTGACGGAGGGCCCGCCCCGGACATTCCAGCTGGTAAGGGAGCTCTTGGGCTCCCCTGCTGTTGGCCTCCAGTGTTGCACCTTGGACGGGGGGGGGGGGAGAGATCCGGGGGGGGGGATCACATGACCAATGGCGAACTTTTCCAGTTCTGACCATGTGGTCTCTTTGTTTTCAAAACGTGGTCCCCCCTCCCCCCTTCCATGAGGTTGAGCGGCCCAACACACACTTAATCTTCCCACTGGCCTTCCTCCACTCTGGTTCCTCGGCCATCAAAACCAACACTCTGAACAACATTTTAAAAGTACATTTTGAACATTAAATTTGAACAATGAAATAAAGTGAAATATAAAATTTGCAATACTGCCATCTGTTAAATACATAAATACAATACATGGGGTGGAACAAATGAACGGAAATAAAATGAAAACTTAAAACATACCTGTAGAAAAGATTACAATACACTTAATCTTCCCACTGGCCTTCCTCCACTCTGGTTCTGAACATAAAACAAACACAGTGTTCACCCGGGGCGTTCACTGGAAAATTGCGCCAAAATTAATGAACTTATATCTGCTTCTAAAAGTTAAATAGAGGTTGAAACTAAACAAAACAGTACAGTAACATGACATCACCCTATGACAAACGCTCTACAGTAAAAACTTCGACATAAACTACCACATTTACAGACAAACAGCACGAAGTTGCGGCAGTGAATTCCCCACGCGACTCGCCCTCAGCCATCAAAACCAACACGTTGCACAACAAAAGGAAAAATGTTGAGAGTGGACTTCCCGCGACGGGAGGCGGCTCTAGTTGGTTCACTATGAAGGAATGCTGTGTCTCCAGCAGGACGTCCAGTGATGATGTCCACCTTACCTGATGCTCGGGAGTGTCGTAAAGATGTGTCCTGACAACAGACACAGGCTTGCAGTGAGGAGTCCTTCAGAGAGGACCATGTCCCTGTGACAATGTTGTTTTGGACATGAGTTGTCTTGTCATGACAGAAAACAGTCTTCATCCACCCACCAGCCCTGAAGAAGCTGTTGAGTTCTACATGTTTTGACCTGCTGACATTCGTGCTGTTAAAAGTGCCTGAAGCTAGACTGCTCTGGCTTGTCACATGATACCTCAATTGTCAAATGTGTGTGTCTCGCTGCTCGCTCCTCCCTTCTCAGTGACACCCGAGCAGGGAGGGGGAAGTGGGTTTTTTGAAGTACCGTATTTTCCGCCCTATAAGGCACCTAAACACCTCAAATTTTCTCAAAAGCTGCCAGTGCGCCTTATAACCCGGTGCGCCTTATATATGGAAGAATTGCTCTACTCCAGACTGCGATTTGACAGCTGAACAACCAGAAGCTTTTATTTTGACAACTCTAACTTCTCAACCAGATCTTCAGAGCGGACGACACTCCACACAACACATTCATCACTCATGGTTGCACACCAACATTCTAACAAACCAAAATAAACTAGATGAAATAATGACTCCCTAAACTGGGGAACAAAAACACATAAACACAATCAACACAACACCAAGCCCAACAACGACCCACAATAACCTCCAACAACACAAAACATGAATTCCCACCATGCCTTGCATCCTGAGCTCCTCAGTGCAGCCGATAGCTGCAATGAATTATGGGAGTTTCTGTTTGTGGTGTTTTAAATGCAATGATTGGGGATTATATTTGGTTTGTGGTGTCGGTAATAATTGTGTTGTGTTGTGTTTTTGTTGCTTAGTTCATGTAGTTTAGTTTATTACCGGTAGTTGTAAGTTGTCAACCAGCAGTGAAGAAGGTTTTGTGTGTAGTGTCCTCCTGGCATAGGCTGCAGGTAGGACTATCAAAATAAAATGCGTGCAGCTCTCTCGGTGTTAGAATCAGTGGAAAATGTAACCTAATGGCTTTGAGCTGTAAAGGTTGCTGACCACTGGTCTATTGCATGTGCCTTATAATGTGGTGTGCCTTATATTGTGCTTTGTAGTGTGGAAAATACGGTAGAATAAGGCTTTGCACATGCTCTCGTGTCCTCTCTTCCTCTCTGCTCCTGACTGGTAAACTGTTCTGAACATGATTCCTTTCGTGGTACCTTGTTTGAGAAATAAGGACATTTCCTGTGAGGCCAGTATTTTCTATCTTTTGTAATAAACTCCTGTGTTAATCCATTCTCAAGGTTTGTAGGTTTATATCTCACTGTGTATCTATTCTCTCGTCTCGGGGAGAAAGATTGTCACTCCCTGTCTGTGCGGATTCGAAGGAAACAGACTTAGACAGCGCCCACATGTAGTTGTCAAATGTCAGCGTTCTCATCAAACTGCCCTCCAGTGACCAGATGAGCTCTCACACTTACAACAGGGGAGGATGCAAACAAGATCTAGTGGAAGTTGGAACAGCTTCCTCATTGTTTGCCTGGTGTGTCGACGTTTCTCACTGTGAACCTGAGCTCATGTTGTGGACTTTGGCTCTGAGCCCTGCTGGACTCCTTCACTGCTCCTTGAACACTGGAATGAAGATCCTGTGGAACTGGTTCCTCTGTGTGAGAGTCTGCTCTTCACATGTCCTCCTGCTTTGTGACAACAGTGTCTTGTTAACAGACGTCTATGAGGACTGAGCATTGAATTCTATACATCAGTTTTTACAACGTCTGTTGATCTTCACTCAGGTCATTGACAAATCAGAATAGATAGAATTAAGGACGTGTCAAAATGAACCCCCAGAGGGCTAAAATGTCTCTCTAGTGCCACCTAGAAAATCTAATCAAATCTAGCTTTTAGACTCGTCTCCCGATGAAGAGCGACCCCGTGAGGAGACACTGGAGTAAAATAAATAGGAGCAAATAAAATGGACCAATAAATGAAGATAAAAGTTGAGAAAAATAAAAAGTAAAAATAATCAACCAATAAAAATAAGTAAATAAAAGCTTATAAAATGAGCTCATGAATGAGATAGAGGTGAAACATTAACTACAATTAGAAAGAAGAATAAGTAAAATAGTCACCTGTCAAATATGAATGATTTCTGTTCTGATCAACTTTTGCATTCAGTGTTTTAATGGGAAACGTCATCGTGTGTATTTGTTCTGTTACAAAAGCCAAAGAAAACAAGGAACAACACGCTGCAAACAAACCCACAGAACAGAGTCAGTAGAGTTTGAACGTGTCAGTGCAGATTTCTGCCGGAACCTGTTCTGATGGTTGTTTATTTTGAATTCTCAGAGAAGGAACCGAGCTCTGCTGTCCCCAGTGTTTTCACACTGCAGCCAGATGAGGCTTCGTTTGCAGGCGTCACTCGTGTTTTTCTCACTTTCCACCAAATCTCATTGAAATGGAGCTGCAAAACATGTTTCCCTTCGAAATGAGGCTGAAGAGCTGCAGGTTGCAGACCCCGTCTACATCCTCACGTGTGATTGGCTGCCCGGTTGCCATGGATGTTGAATGAAACAAAGTTCTGACGTGAGCAGAGCCGAGCAACAAAAGGAAAAATGTTGAGAGTGGACTTCCCGCGACGGGAGGCGGCTCTTGTTGGTTCACTATGAAGGATCGTCTCTTAGAACCACGTCTTTTGCACACGGCGCCTCACTGCTGCAGAGGGCGGCGGATGCAGAAGATAACGGTGGAATGAAGGTATCATGAGTTATTCTATTAATATAACTGTTTGATCTTCCGAATGGGTGCAGAGACGTGAGTTTGCAAACACTTTGTCTACTGACAGAAACAGATGTTTGGTCTTAAACATTTGTTTCCCAGTGCTTCACAAAGAAATACAGAAAAACTTGAAAGAAAAAAAAAGAAAAAAAAATGAAGAATCTCTGTGATTTCCACAACCACTGACCAGACGGTCACTATGGGACAACTGGTTCCTGTATCCAGAACCAGCTACTTCCTGTATCCAGAACCAGCTGCTTCCTGGATCCAGAACCAGCTGCTTCCTGTATCCAGAATCAGTTACTTCCTGTATCCAGAACCAGCTGCTTCCTGTATCCAGAACCAGCTGCTTCCTGTATCCACAACCAGCTACTTCCTGTATCCACAACCAGCTGCTTCCTGTATATAGAACCAGCTGCTCCTTGTATCCAGAACCAGCTACTTCCTGTATCCAGAACCAGCTACTTCCTGTATCCAGAACCAGCTGCTTCCTGCATCCAGAATCAACTACTTCCTGTATCCAGAACCAGCTACTTCCTGTATCCAGAACCAGCTGCTTCCTGTATCCAGAATCAGCTACTTCCTGTATCCAGAACCAGCTACTTCCTGTATCCAGAACCAGCTGCTTCCTGTACATAGAACCAGCTGCTCCTTGTATCCAGAACCAACTAGTTTCTGTGTCCAGAACCAACTACATCCTGTATCCAGAACCTGCTCGTTCCCGTATTTCGAACCAACGACTTCCTGTATCTAGAACCAACTACTTCCTGTATCCAGGACCTGCTGCTTCCTGTATCTAGAACCAACTGCTTCCTTTTTCCCGAACCAGCGGCTTCCTGTATCCTGAACCAGCTACTTCCAGTATTTAGAACCAACTACTTCCTGTATCCTGAACCAGCTACTTCCGGTATTTAGAACCAACTACTTCCTGTATTCAGAACCAACTACTTCCTGTATCCAGAACCAACTACTTCCTGTATCCAGAACCAACTACTTCCTGTATTCAGAACCAACTACTTCCTGTATCCAGAACCAACTACTTCCTGTATCCAGAACCAGCTGTAGGCTGTAGATGCAGGCATGTCACAGGTGAAGTTTTTTATATCTATAGTCAAACGTTTAAAGTCAACAACACTTCCGTGTTGGTACAGAGAGCAAATGTGGGCCTGCTCTGGTGACCGGCAGCACAAGCGCTCAACGGTTTGTTTCTAAGACATGTTTGATTAAGAAGAACAGTTTCTAGTTAGGCCTAGAATTAGTTAAAACACGGGGGTCCACTGAGGGCTTCTTTAAAAGGGGCAAATAGTTGCATGTTTACAAGACAAGAGGAAGATTCCAGTGGACAAGGAACATTTAATAATGGACCAACCATCTGAAATACATCCTTTAAAAACCAGGGGGGGGGGGGGGTAGTTTACTGATGAGTGGCCTCCTGGTCCCTCTCTCACACTCACTGAGCAGGTACCTGGATGCTTGGTGCTCCAGGTTCTCCCAGAACCCTGCTCAGACTCCCAGGAGCTCAGAAGTGACGGAGGAGGTGAAGGAGGACATGAACCCACAGTGGTCAGTGGTCCTCTGGCTCCAGAGGGACTCCCTGTGTCCTCCAGTCCAATGGAGGTTCAAGACAACCGTAGGAGAAGTGAGAAGCTGCCGCCGCTCTGCACCGGTTAGATCGTTATTGTTTCATCCATTCCTGGGATTGAAATCTAATCTCTCGATAAAAGGAACATTTCAGTCTGACAGGAAACAGTGAAGACTGACTGCACTGTTAGTTTCTGTGTTTTTATTGTGTTGAAGTATATTTTCTTATATCTTCTCATATATGTTTTATTCTTTATTTTACTATCATGCTGCTCTTCTTTGTGACATGCAGGCCGGCTCCAAGGAGTCTGAGCAGAGACAGGACAGAGGCAAATGGTCGGCCAGATGTTCCACCATATATCTCCCGTTTGGCCGTCAGGAAGTTAGGAGGTGTCAGAAGTGGGACCACAGACGCTATGGCGTCAGTGATGTTTAATGTCGTGAACTAATTAGTGGCACATGTTGCTGACCATATATGCGACGGAGTTTCCTTTGTGTGTCAGAGTTGCATATTGGAAGTCGCTTCTCTCACCCTGTCCGGTCATCAGCTTTTGATTTTTTTTTTTATGTCATCCTATTCGATATTAAACATTTTTTAACCAAACGAAGAAGCGTCGTTGAAATCTTTTTTTTATCTCCAGCTTCCATCCTGCACTGAAGTTTCCTTCAGTGTCCAATCAGAAACAACTAGAGACGAAAAGTTCCTGGAGTTATTGAGCAGAATGGAATAGAAAGGTTTGACAACTGTTTAAAGAGGAGGAGTTAGGAGGAGGAGGAGGAGGAACCCTGGTTCGATGCTGGACTCCCTCAGCTCTTCACACTGCACCACTGACACTCCGCAGATCACTTCACAGTCAGAGAGTTGACATGAAGAAAGACTGTAATGAGACACAGAGAGGACAGACCAAGTCACTCTAACGGTGCGTTCAGGTGACACAAAAGAATTGGAACCTAGAAATGTCAACAATAAATTATATCATTGCAACAATAACAACTGCAGAGGTGTTGAATTATTATTGTTTTTTTTCTTTTTCAATCAATTAATGAAAGACTTTATTTGTCCCCAACAGGATAATTAAAAGGTCAAATAGTGCAAATATATAAATACATAAATAGATAAATAGATCAACAACAGACTACAACTCCATCACCGGTAAATAAATATCAGTAATAGTAAAAATGAGATAATAAAAGTGAGTCAGATATAAACAGAACAGAGAATGAAGGTCAAAGGTTAAATATGTATCAGCAGGAGGCCAGGCAGTGATCAGAACTGAGTTTTTAGAAAAACCTCTTGTCCTTTTTATTTTGAGACGGGGGGCATGTTGTCGGCTGCTGTAGCTAAAAAGTTACTCATAATCTAACTTAGTTATTCTTAAAAACAAGTAATCAGTAAATGTCATTAAACTACATTTTAAAAGAGTAACTAGTAATCAGATTACTTTTTCAAGGTAACTGTGGTAACACTGCTTAGTAAAGATCAAAGAAGTCATTAATTATTAAATGAAAAATAGAATCTGATGCATCAGATCAGGAAATGATGGCAACTTACATCAATCTCATCAAGATATGCTAAAAGTTACATTTAGAATTTTAATTAATAGTTAAATTACTAATAATTAACAGAATTCATTGAAAAAGGTGAAGAATTTCAGAGTTCCTGACATAAAAGAAATTGACATTTCATTCATCCCTTGTAAACATTAAGACCACATTTCGGTCCTTTCCTAGCCAGCCCCCTGACAGTGTCTTAAGCCCCGTCTCCACCGCACAAAAAGTACCGGCCTAGACGGGTTTAAACCGCTCCGGCTCGCGTGTCACGACATGTAAAGCAGTCTAAACCGCTCTAGACCGCTCAGAAGGCGACCGCTTTTTCGCTACCCATCCGTTGGGGTGCCGGGGACCATGGAACGGGTCTGAGCTTGAGCTGCTGTCTGCTGATTGGTCAGTGATTTACGTCATTCTCGGAAGTCCCGCCTCTACACACGGCAACACACGGGTTTCATTTCACAAGATGGCGAAAGAAATGTCGCTGCAAGCTAAAGAAGCTGCGCCGGGTGAAGGACCACAACGGCAGGAGTGGATCCCAGCGGAAGCACTGGCGGTGGTATGAAGCCATGGATGCCATTTATGGCCACCGACCGGCGAATCAGGGACGTGAAGGCGGCGTGGACACGGCAACGGCGCTGCTGGAGTCGCTGCTGGAGGAGACTGGTGAGTTGAATGCTCCAAAATGTGCTGACAACCTCTGCTCACTGTAGTTAATAAACCCGTGTGACTATGCATTCATCCGCGGCTTTCCTCAGAGCCTTTCTTTTAACAATTGCATTGAAAACAATGCCAAATGCTGTTTGTTTTAGTTAGCTTCAGCCGCTAGCGCGGTCTTAACGCTAGCCTGTCGTGTATTTAGCATGTGGGCTATGCTGCATTTCAGGAAGTGGGAGTATGGGAGAGCCAGCGTCCACCTCCATCAGTGATGCCGGAGCCGCCCGCCATCTGTCCCCGACGCCGTCAGCTCCATCCCCCTCGCCGGCCGTTCCATCCCCCTCCCCGTCTGCTCCAAATAGTGTACATAGTTGTGATTGTAAATAGTTATTGTGTTGTTAATACAATTTTGATTTTCCATACGTGTTTGTGTTCATTGAATCAATACCAGCACAGAAGTAGCAACTTTCCATATCATGCCATCAATACAGACATGTCCTTTATTTGTGATGCTGAATATGTTAAGTAAAGGTAAGTGTATTAATTTAATCAAATCTTGCACTTTGCTCCATAGGATATTGTCCCCCCCCCCACCCCATTATGTGAAACACATTTATTATAATTATATTGACTATACATACCAAGTCCATATGTGCAGAATGAAACGAATGCCCTTATAATGGCTCCTGAGCATGGTGTTAGCCAGTGTCAATGTAAATATTGGAATATTCTGTGTAGTAACTATAAGCTGAAATATTACAAGCTGTCTTCAGAAAGGATAAACACTTTAAATAAGGAGGGACAACAAGGAGGCAACTGTGGTTGGAACATATATTTACAGGAACTATGTACATTGCAGGAGGTCTTTATGCATTTAAATAGTGCATTACAGCCTCTCTGACGTCCTGCCATCCTCATCTGCACCCGGAGCCAGTGCCTCTGCAGGTTGGTCTGCTGCAGCTGCTGGTGTGTCCCACTGGTCGCTGTAGTCTCCATGGGACTCACAGGTGGTGCAGAGCACAACACCACCTCCATCGACTTCACCAGGCTGATGTCACTGTCGTTCCGCTTAAGAAGGCAGCAACAACATGAGCTGAAACACATACAGAGCACATATTTTCATATCATAACAACATATTATAAGCTGTACACACATGCTACATGTTTGAATACACAACTACTCCAATTTGCTTTGTACAATTACAATACAACAAACACTTGGTCGAATGATGTGGAGGACAACACGCGCAATGGACAAAACATGTGAAAATGACGCTGATGCACGGACATGACTACAAAGAAACATGGAACAACAAACATGCACAACTTGTGGACGAGCCACAATGGTCATAACAACCTCATTCTATAGATTATCAGGTAATGACTGTAAAAACAGGAGCCAACGTGCTATAATCAGGTAATGAAACTAGTCACATGTCATGAAGATTTCACTTTTATGAATTGTAGCGGCAACTCTATGAACTCACTACGTTTATCACGAGGTCATATTACACTTCATAAGCTGTGTCTGGCTCACATTAAAGGTTAAACATGTATTATAGCACCAGTTACATTGTTGGAAAGTCACAGAATGTTTGTTTGTCGTGAGGCTGCTTACCCTGTTGCGTCTCCTCCTTCTCCTCCTGTCCACCGCGTGCGTCGGGAACGCTATCGACCGCAACAATGTCATTCTTCTCCTGTGTAGGCGCAGCACTGCTTCCTCGAGCAAAACGTGTTCTTGCACGTAAAACAACAACCATGCAAGCACAGCAACGACCACCACTTATCCTCCATGTTGCTCCGAGCTTTTCCCACAATCCTTTGCTGCGCTTCGTTCTTGCGTGATGACGTCACCCCCTGCGTCGTTACGCGGCGCTCAACATCCCGCCCACTTTTTACGCTCCTCTCTGCAGTGGAGACGCGATCCAAAATTTCGGTCGGGGTTAGTGCTTCCGAACTGCTCCGAACCGCTCCGCTCCGGCCCGGCACTTGTGTGCGGTGGAGACGGGGCTATAGTGGCTCTGTTGTGCTACAAGGAGCCACGTTGCTACTTTCTGTATTCAACAGCTTTGTGTGCGAAACAGAACATAACTGCTTCCAAACACAAATGAAAAAACCAGCAAAACAATGTCCCATACAAAGAGATGGGAGAGGCTCCTCATGGAAGAGATGAAAGAAGATAAAAGGGTCTGTTGCCATAGAGACACGAAGAACAAAGGCGAGGCACACACACACTATTTCAACTGGAATTTTCTTGTTTTAAGCACCGAAGGTGTTTTAAACGTGAGAACTGACCATTGTTGCCACAGTTACCTTGAAAAACTACTCTGATTACTGATTACTAGTTACTCATTTAAAATGTAACGTAGTTACTTTACTGATTACTTGTTTTTGAACGTAACTAAGTTGACGTTGTGTCTCTCAGTTTGGAGGAGAATGGAGGAGCAGCTGGTTCTGTTTGATAATAAAAGGGCTTTCGAGACAAGAAACTGTCCTACTGTCCTACAATAGTAATGCTACTATAATGATGCTAGTAATGTTGCAGTAGTTGACAGATTGACAACTCTCCAGTTGTGGTCACATGAAGACAGACAGTCTCTTTCCAAATGTAGTGTTGTGAGGCACTGCTGGGATTTGAACCTAGGATCTCTAGACAGGAACTTTGACCAATTAAGCCACAGCGCCTCCTTCTGCTCACTGTTAGTGCTGCATTAGAACAACACCCGGAAAACCTTACACTCCCCTTTGAGGAATTGAACCCTGGTCTCCTCAAAAGGCAATAAAGTAGGTTTAACCTGATGTAAAACCTTCCTGGAGCATGTTGTTGTGGCCGAGAGGTTAAGGCGGTGGAGTAGAAATCCATTGGGGTCTCCCTGCGTAGGTTCAAATCCTGCCAACAACGTTGTAATGAGTAGTTTTATTGTCAGGATTCAGACGCTGCATTGTAGCTCCTCCTTATGGAACCGTACCGATGTGCTAGCTACCACTACAGAGGGTGACGGTTGGTACGGTACTTTTGGTACACTGCACAACTTTAATGAGTGAAAACACATGAAAACCTGGACTGGATCATAATGTAGCAGCACATAGTGCAGGGTAGAAATGAGACACTTTGAGTATGAAGGAGTTGGTGACACAGTGAAGCTCCCAGGGAGCTGTGAGGTCAAAGGTCAAGCTCTGGATCCACAGTGGTGACAGCTGATGAGGTCAAAGGTCAAGCTCTGGATCCACAGTGGTGACAGCTGATGAGGTCATGTATGAGGTCATGTGTGAGGTCATGTGTGCGCCTGTGTTTTGGTCCGACACAGTCAGGTCAACACCAGAGGACACACCAGGTCAACACCAGAGGACACAGTCAGGTCAACACCAGAGGACACACCAGGTCAACACCAGAGGACACAGTCAGGTCAACACCAGAGGACACACCAGGTCAACACCAGAGGACACAGCCAGGTCAACACCAGAGGACACAGTCAGGACAACACCAGAGGACACAGTCAGGTCAAGACCAGAGGACACACCAGGTCAACACCAGAGGACACACCAGGTCAACACCAGAGGACACAGTCAGGTCAAGACCAGAGGACACACCAGGTCAACACCAGAGGACACACCAGGTCAACACCAGAGGACACACCAGGTCAACACCAGAGGACACAGTCAGGACAACACCAGAGGACACAGTCAGGTCAACACCAGAGGACACAGTCAGGTCAACACCAGAGGACACACCAGGTCAACACCAGAGGACACACCAGGTCAACACCAGAGGACACACCAGGTCAACACCAGAGGACACAGTCAGGACAACACCAGAGGATACAGTCAGGTCAACACCAGAGGACACACCTCTGGTGTTGACCACCTTGCAGCACACCTGAACTTGGACTTGAACACAGTGTGTTTCTTTGACCTCATCTCCCACCTTCATTTCAACTCAATGAAGGAGGACATTGTTTAGAGACACAAGACATTTCAGGAGCGCCAAGAGTCACATACACACCACTACAGCCACGTTTCTACCACACAAGGACAGGTATCGTCCTTTATGGTTCACGAGAATTTGGAATTTTCCAGAAACAACAACTCCAAAGGAGGACGCTTTTCCACTACCCGTCCATCGTAGTACTCAACTTCATCTCTTCATGCTTCATCAGTCTTCATCTCCTCTTCACCCTTTTTAAACTGCCAGTCTTTAAACTCTTTCTTAAACTCTCCCTCCAGACCAGAGACGGGCCGGCAGGACAAAGCATTACAGTTTACCTTCAGCATTCACACTATCATGCATTTGCCGCGGGAAATGCAGATTCTCTAGTCTCTGGATTGAGTTGCTGCTTGTAGTCAAATGTGTTCACATGACCCTGTTGACCTCCAGCAGAGTTTCCAGCAGTGGACACTCCTGGCCCTAGAAAAGGAAAAGAAAAAGTGAGGAGGGACTTTTTGGACGTAAAAAGGGCCTTTGAATAAACTGAAAAATATCCAGTATCAAAACATGTGTAGGAAAGTCTCTCCTCTGTGATGGCCGGGAACCGAACCGGGTCAACTGCTTGGAAGGCAGCTATGCTCTCCACTACACCACCATCACTACTTTGAGTGTCCTTAACTGTCAAAGATCATAAAGACACCATTCAGCTCCTCATATGCTGGAAACTGTGTGGAGGGATTTCTAAAACATTTCTGTGTTTCTGCCCAGTTTCGAACAGGGGACCTTTTGTGTGTGAAGCAAACATGATAACCACTACAGAAACTCTGCTAGAGGTAACGGGGTCGTGTGAAGTCGTGCATCTGAACTGCTAAGTTGTGCCACTAAACCACTTCCTCATGACCACCAGAGTTCTAACTGGATGTTCCAGTTTCCTTTCCTTCAAAGTGATGAATGAACCTTCTTCAAGGTAACTGTGACAACACTACTCAGTTCTCATGTTTGGTTTTTAAAACGCCTTCGGTGCTTAAAACAAGAAAATTCCAGATGAAATAGTGTGTCTGCCTCTCCTTTGCTCTTAGTGTCTCCATGGTAACATAAGCTGATATCCTTTAATCTCCTTTCATCTCTTCCATGAGGAGCCTCTCCCATCACTTTGTATGGGACATTGTTTTGTTGGTTCTTTCAATTGTGTTTGGAAGCAGTTATGTGAATCATTAACAAAAGTCATAACAACGTCTTCCTGATGTTCTTTTTGTGTCTGTGCTCCAGCAGTGCAGGACTAGTTATTCAGCAAAGAACTGAGATGCTGTCACATGGTGGAGGGGCGGAGCCACGCCGTACTGCACCTTACACACAATTTCCTGTTTCATGTAGACACCTGCACACAAAGCTGTTAAATACAGAAAGTAGCAACGTGGCTCCTTGTAGCACAACAGAGCCACTATGAGCCACGTATAGTGCTAACCCCCTTTTAGCACCAGTGTTTATGAGTTCATCATGAAACCCTGATTTGACCCTTCATCAGTTACTAAGGCCACATTTAGAAATAAATGCATAAAGAGCTTTTTCTACAATCATTCATTGCTACAATAAATGGAGCAGTTTTTTTCTCAGGGTTTCCAATGGGAGTTTTGGTTTGATCTCTACGACATTCCTAGAGAGATCACACCATGGCTGTGGAGGACATTGGTCATTTTAGTGACTGGAGGTGGCGCTAGAGAGCACATTGTTATAGAATTAAAGGTTAATTGAATTAATGTTGTGAGGCACTGCTGGGATTTGAACCCAGGACCTCCTGTTTACTAGACAGGCACTGTGACCAGCTAAGCCACAGCGCCTCATGCAGGGCATTTTTAGTGCTGCTTTACCTGGTGTCAGATGTTCTGCAAACACATCTTTACATTTGATCACAGTCTGAAAAAGATGTAGAAAAAAACACAGTACAATTTCCATTACAGGCTGTCACTGTCACAGGGTCTAAAGTTAGATTTACTTTGTTTTACATAATAACTGTCAGATTACAAACAACATTGAGAGTCTGTTTCTTGATCTATGATCATATTTCATATTCTGATGCTTCAAAGTGTGAAAGTTGTGTGAAAGTATTAGAGTCTCATGCTCTAGTGACTGAGCTGGTCAGGCTACTTGTTCTGTAGTGATGAAGGACGAGTGTAAAATCCTCCACTGAAGACCTTCAGGACCACGGTTGACTGTGACTTGCTCACATTGTGGAAACTATTTGAAGCTTCATCCACAGTTGCTATGGAAACAGGAGCAGAACCAGAACTCTTTCAGAACCATGACATCATCACAAGAACAGCTGATATTGCAGAAAGCCTCATTTTAAAAGAAACAATAGCACTTGGATTCATTGTTCGGAGGAGAGAAGGACAATCAAGCAACAGCTGCTGAAAAATAGACACAAGTTCAACACAATGTGAGCTTCAACTTGTCAGCCTTCTGTTTGTGATTTTCATGGACAGGGTGTCGAGGTGCAGCTGAGGCCAGAGGAGACAACAAGTCAACGAGGCTGACAGTAAGGTAAGGCTCTATACTTTCTGTTTCATTGGACTTACACTTTCTTACAGGCCTTGTTTTCTTACTGGGAAGAGAAAATCCCTACCAACTTCACACATTTGCGATCTGAAGTCAGAGCCTGAAAACCTGAACTGTCACTAGCAGAGGATGGTTTTGATCCATCGACTTCTGGGTTCTGGGCCCAGCACGCTTCCACTGCGCCACTCTGCTTAGTGCATGACTGCTTCTTCCCAAATCAACTTTCCTTGTAGGATCTTGTTTCCCACTGAGGTCCTGGTTTAGGTGTATGAGGGACATGAAAGTCTACTTGAATTGATCCCCCAACCATTTACTGGAGCACCATTTGTTTCCAGTGTGGTTTTGGACTTGTTGACAGTGTTGGCTTGGAGAGAAAATATCATCAGGGTGAAGGTGTGAGATGAGAGGAACTAGAGAACCCAGAACGTCCTCGGCTACACGAGACCTGGGGCCTCATTTATAAACGTTGCATACGCACAAAAGAATGCGTACGCCACTCTCTACGCAAACCGTGGGATTAATAAAAAGAGAACTTGACGGGAAAATGTGCGGTCCTCCACGCCAACTCTGACCCAGGCGTACGCACAGAACTGGGGGAAGGAGAAACTGCGCCACCGATGGCAGAAGAAAGAAACGGGAGAAACTGTGTGAAACCGATCGTGTAAAATAAATAGTTATATGCCCTCATATATGGACAGTTTATTTGCAAGAAATGGATAGTAAAAAATAAAATTTCTACAATGAATAAACAAACATACTCCCTGGAGTGCACACGGGAAACATATGATTAAGACAATAGTAAGACAACAGTAGGGTAAATGATGTTTACACTGATATGAATGCAGTGTAACATCCTATATCATATAGCTCATATAGCAGTGTCGGGCGCAGACTGGAGGCTGTACGTGATGGGTGGCTTCTAGGTACGGAGAATTCATGTGGAAATCCTGAGACTTGCAATTTTGTAGGAGTGTTTAACCCGTTCAGCGACCTTGCAGGTGACAGTGGAGAACCCTAACCCTCAAGCGGTGGCTGCTCACCCCTTTTCCTCACCCACAAGGCGCAGAGGAGAGGACCTAGAATCTGCGCCACAGCCAGGCGCGCAGTATTGTGGAGCGCACCATCGGGCTCCTGAAGGGCAGGCGGCGGTGTCCCCAGGGCCGCCCCTGGCCAAGTGGGGGCCCTAAGCAGGATTTTATTTTGGGGCCCCCCTTCCAATAACATAATAATACTAATAATACTAATAATACTAATAATACTACTACTACTACTAC
Organism: Blennius ocellaris; assembly: GCF_963422515.1. Taxonomy (NCBI): domain Eukaryota; kingdom Metazoa; phylum Chordata; class Actinopteri; order Blenniiformes; family Blenniidae; genus Blennius; species Blennius ocellaris. The sequence goes on along the minus strand of NC_137673.1, from coordinate 11,123,070 downwards.
TAATAATAATAATAATAACAATACATTTAATTACTAACGAATCAAATGAACAGCCTCTATCAACAGTGGAACAAGAACTTTATAGATCAAAAGTGGAACAATCTTTTTTATTTCAACAACATCCCACCTTCAAGTGAAGCACGAGCCTCTTCTTGTTTGGACTTTTTCTTTATTTTGCTAGCTCCTGAATCGTATTGACGTTTGGAAGCTGTCTCTCTCTCTCTCTCTCTCTCTCTCTCTCTCTCTCTCTCTCTCTCTCTCTCTCTCTCTCTCTCTCTCTCTCTCTCCTGCCTCGGATGACTTGGTGGCGGTGTTCTACGCGCCTCTCGGCATAATGCACGCGCATCCTTTGCGCATTTGCAGAGAATGATGATACTTTATTGATCCCGAGGGAAATTCAATTCACTTGCCCAAAATGGGGCCCCCATGGATCGCGGGGCCCTACGCACAGCGCGTGTTCTGCGTGTAGGGAGGGGCGGGCCTGGGTGTCCCCCTCCACCTCCGTCACCACTCCACTCAGGAGGGATTCCCCGATGACCCCCTCCAGTGTTTCCTCCAGCGGGGTGAGCTCCGGAGGGCCCGTTCCCCCGCCCGGGGCACAGACGCTCTGCCTGTGTGACGCCAGGCGCTTTTTTGTGTCTACTTTGATGTCGGACCACTTTTTTTTCACCTCAGCCACACTCCGACCTTCTGAGGCCACAGCATTGACACCATCCGCCACATGCTGCCACTCTAGAGCCTTTTTGGCGTTGGTGACCCCAACACTGACCCTAACCCTAACCCTAACCCAACACTGACCCTAACCCTAACCCAACACTGTGTCCACCAAATAATATCGCCTTCCTCTTCTCCACCTCCCCGACCAGAACTTCCACCTCACACTGGGTGAAGTTGCGTTTCTTGGCTTTTCTTTCTTCTTTCGGCATGCTGTCAGTCGTGAATCAATATTCATGAGAGGCGTTTCTCTGAATATTTATAGGCAAATATGGGCGTGGTATGAACCGCACACAGGTGCGCCACATTTAGAGTGGATTGTGATTTATAAAGGGAAATCGGCGTAGGACGTGGGTGCCACTGTTTTATAAATCAGGATATTTTTGTGCGTACGCACTTTCTGTGTTTCGTGCGTACGCCAATTTTGACGTCAATCCTACGCACAGTTTAATAAATGAGGCCCCAGAGATTCCTCATTGTGCAAGGGTCAAAGGGAGGGTCTTCCTTAATTGTCATTAGCTGAACCCCCAACCACACTCTATACAGCTTCATTTGTGATTCTGTGACACCAAATAATATCACCTCCTCCAGGACTATTTTGCTCTTCCTTTTCTTTTTCTTTTTTTTATTATTTATTTATTTGACAGGGACAATGTAGTCATACATAGTTACAACATGAAAGATGCAGCTGATGCGACACATACAGAGTGTGTAGCTAATGCTAATTTTCAACTCCTGTCCCTGGTTGAGCTTTTCCCTGTAGTACATACAAATTATACAGAATGAATAAAATACACAACCCTAAAACACATATTTACAACAGTGGTCTCTACGCACACACACACACACACTATACATTATTTACAGACTCAGAGGTGGGTACATCTTTGGTTTGTTTTAAGCCACAACTTTAGCTTTGATGTGAACTCCTTAAACTCTGGTGTACTTTTGAGGTCAGTGGGCAGTGGGTTCCACAGTTTGGCCGTCTTTATGGAGAAAGCAGACTGACCAAACGTGGTCCTCCTGTGGGGGGGTCGCACAGTGATTGTGGGAGGGGCTCCTGGTGACTCTATTGCTGTTTTGTCTCTGTATGAATGAACTTAGTGGCTCTGGTGCCAGGTTATGGATGCACTTGAATGTCAGCGTTAAAGAGTATAGTTTGATGAAGTTTTCCAAATTTAGTAAATGATAATTGTTGAGTATATTGCAATGGTGACAACGGGTAGGTTTCCGATTCTTTTGTGCCACATGAACGCACCATTAGAGCAAGTTCACCTGTGATTGGCTGAGAGTGGAGGTGGGGACCGGTCCTGTGTGTGTGTGTGAGTGTGTGTGTGTGTGTGTGTGTGTGTGTGTGTGTGTGTGTGTGAGAATGAAACAATAGTAAGGCACAGTGACTTTTGATAAATAACAATCTGTTTACAGGTTTGCAAATAGTAACATGTTAGATTACTCGTTACTGAAAAAAGCCGTCATATGAAGGAAGCACTTTACTAATTAACACGTTACCAGCATCACTGCACTATAATGAGGATGATGAAGATGATGACTAATATGAGGATGTGTATAATGACGAGTAGTGTGAACATGAGAATGGAGAAGACAATGAGTATGAGGACAGTCGTCCCTTTGTTTTCACCGTGACTTTGAATTTGCTGAAATCAACACCCATTTTTAGGCTTTGGCTCAAAACGTAGAACTCTCCTCAGCTGAGTTTAAAAAAATAATGCAACGTCTATTTCAGTATTTACTGATTGGTTTGTTGGAGTTTTTAGAACTGCTAGAGGAGCTAGCAAACTTTTTAATCACTTTATACTGTAATGTGTATCTGTTTACGTTCTATGCATACATTAACGTTCCATTTTGCTTTTTTGTATTTAAAAAAAGTGTTTTTTAATCTCGTTCGCTAAACTTCAAGTTTATTTCATGCTTACATTTTAATCAACTTTTGTGGCGTAATTCACATCGCGAGGGTTGGTCTCTTTGACTATATATATATATATATATTTTTTTTTTTTTTTTTTTTTTTTTTGATTATTTTATCAAACTGTTTCAGACCACATACTATTGAAGGTTTTTGGGTAAAGTTTAATTGTATGTGTGTTCAAGAGTACATTTTTTGTAATGTGCTGGAAACCAGTTATGGAGCATTTTGTTTGTCATTTCCTAAAACCTATTGATGAATTGAATCAATATATTTAATATTATGCAAAATCGACAAGTGACAAATGTTTTGAAGGTGTTGATCTTTTAAGAAAAGCTCGACTGATTTGGAGATTTTGCACATTTCATCCTTCAAGCTTCAAACAAATCTGGAGGTAAATTCACAACTTTAATGTTCTTCCATTCAGACTTTAAGCAGAATGTGCGGGTGGCACCGATCCGAGCTGTCGACGTCTACAACCTGATGTGCTGGACACTGGGAGTCCAACCTCTGCCAAACAATGGATCCTGGTCCCGGGTGGAGTACATGCTGAGGAGCTCTGCTGGCCCTCTAAAGCCGGGCCAAGTCTGGACCTGCTGGATGGCTTTACTAATAATACTTCTGACAAGAGGGAAATAAAACATGTAGAGTTTGGGCTAACTGGAAACCTTAGCAAACAACTTTTTTTTTTTTAATCAACATGTAAAATGAGTAAAGAGAAAACAATTTTCCAAAATTTCCACCGGCAATTATCATAAATAAAGTAACTAAATCCATAAAGTACTGCAGACTGACAGAACTGGTGGTTTTACCTGAGATATTCTATCAGTTCTTCTCATTGGAGTATTTGGTGGAGTACTTTAACTTGATACCGTCTGCCATTTTAGGTTCACTGTTTCCCATTCTGTGAAATTTGCCATCATTTTGTAAGCACAGTGATACTCAGAGACAATAGGTGTTGATATGTAAACAAGGACCCACTGCAGGCTGGCAAACTGGAGCCCGCCTCAGAGAACAGGAGTCCATTGTGATTGGCCAGAGGGGTCAAGGGTCACAGGGAGAACCTTTGACCCTTAGTAGAGGAAGACCGTCTCTCAGATTCAAACGTCTGTGGATACATCCGAATTGTTCCTCCTATTGTACCCTGTGTTTCTTTTGTTTCATCCCTTCCAGAACCAAACTAGAAAGTACAACAGCAACATACTTTATATGTACTGCATATATACATGATTAAAAGAAACCTGGCAGTTGCCGTTGATTGTTTTATAGTTTGACGGATGTTGGCAGCCTGAATCTCCTGTTGGTGTCGGAATTGAGTCCAGTCAGACGCAATCTTTCTTGCCTGTCTCATAAAGCATCTCGAGGGAAAGATGGTTCCTAACCCCGATCATTTTCATGGCAGTCTGGATCCGACCAACAGCCCATGAACTCGACTGCACAGTTACAGTCGTAACATATCTGTTCCACTCCAGAGACCCTCAGTCTGCATAGAAAGTAAAGAAAGTTGTTGGAGTTTGGTGACTTCCACAATGTACCTTCCAGCTGAAGGTTTCATCAGCGTGGACCCTCAATACTTGTACGAGCCCACCTGACTGATGTGTTGGTTTTTAAAGACAACTGGCCTGGGGTCACCAACAATCTTTGGATCAAATACATTCTCCTCTATCTTCCTGAAAGAAGTGAAAGAAATCCACTTTCACTTCTTGGCGTTGAGGCGAGCTTGAAATGCTGATATTGACTTGATATGTTATATTTATCGTTTACGTCGATTAACTTTTTGCACCATTGTTGTTCAGCACTTTGTTTCAGTTGGAGCTAAATGATTCTTCTGAAATGAAAAAAAAAACAAAAACAAAAAAACAAAGTAAACCTAAATACTAAATGTGAATTGAGGCTTTGGCCATCCAAAAGACAAGATGAGCTGTCATGAGGAAATATTTCGTCGTAGTCTTCAGTCTTTGGTCGTACAGTGAGAGGGTTTTGCAGACTGCTGTTATTACCAATAGAAGTGGAGAACGAAATGTCGACTTGTCCGTTTTATTTATTTATTTATTTATCTTTCATGTTAATTTCCATTATTATAGTCCATTTTGGTATTTTCTTTTGTTGTGTTTGTTTTAATTCTTAAATCATATATAAAAAAAATGGATTAGATTCCTCACCTCCAGTCCTCCTGACTTTTTGGATTTTAAGCAGGAGGTGTCAGAAAAGTGACCACAGGGAGAACTGGCTTGTGGCGGCCAAGCGTTCATAGCGACGTCGCTTTTTGATCCTTTGATGTCGGCTCTTCCTATCATTGTGAAGCAGAATTCACCAAGCGTTGGATTGTTCACCCACTAATAGGGAACGTGAGCTGGGTTTAGACCGTCGTAAGACAGGTTAGTTTTACCCTACTGATGATGTGTGGTTGCAATAGTAATTGCCATGTTCAGCTTCCTCACCTCAACATGGCCAAGCCATGTTGAGGTGAGGAAGCTGAACCTAAACACTGCGAGGAGGCTGAACCTCAGCATGGAGAGGAAGCTGAACCTAAACAATGCGAGGAGGCTGAACCTCAGCATGGAGAGGAAGCTGAACCTAAACACTGCGAGGAGGCTGAACCTCAGCATGGAGAGGAAGCTGAACCTAAACAATGTGAGGAGGCTGAACCTCAGCATGGAGAGGAAGCTGAACCTAAACAATGCGAGGAGGCTGAACCTCAGCATGGAGAGGAAGCTGAACCTAAACACTGCGAGGAGGCTGAACCTCAGCATGGAGAGGAAGCTGAACCTAAACACTGCGAGGAGGCTGAACCTCAGCATGGAGAGGAAGCTGAACCTAAACACTGCGAGGAGGCTGAACCTCAGCATGGAGAGGAAGCTGAACCTAAACACTGTGAGGAGGCTGAACCTCAGCATGGAGAGGAAGCTGAACCTAAACACTGCGAGGAGGCTGAACCTCAGCATGGAGAGGAAGCTGAACCTAAACAATGTGAGGAGGCTGAACCTCAGCATGGAGAGGAAGCTGAACCTAAACAATGCGAGGAGGCTGAACCTCAGCATGGAGAGGAAGCTGAACCTAAACACTGCGAGGAGGCTGAACCTCAGCATGGAGAGGAAGCTGAACCTAAACACTGCGAGGAGGCTGAACCTCAGCATGGAGAGGAAGCTGAACCTAAACAATGCGAGGAGGCTGAACCTCAGCATGGAGAGGAAGCTGAACCTAAACACTGCGAGGAGGCTGAACCGCAGCATGGAGAGGAAGCTGAACCTAAACACTGTGAGGAGGCTGAACCTCAGCATGGAGAGGAAGCTGAACCTAAACACTGCGAGGAGGCTGAACCTCAGCATGGAGAGGAAGCTGAACCTAAACAATGTGAGGAGGCTGAACCTCAGCATGGAGAGGAAGCTGAACCTAAACAATGCGAGGAGGCCGAACCTCAGCATGGAGAGGAAGCTGAACCTAAACACTGTGAGGAGGCTGAACCTCAGCATGGAGAGGAAGCTGAACCTAAACAATGCGAGGAGGCTGAACCTTGCTTTCTGTCCACATCATCCACCAACCTTAACTGTGACTGAAACCATGAGCTTCACCCACAGCCACCTTAACACTGTGTACTACGGCCAACTCAACACTGGGTACCACAGCCAACTCAATACTGTGTACCACGGCCAACTCAACACTGGGTACCACAGCCAACTCAATACTGTGTACCACGGCCAACTCAACACTGTGTACCACGGCCAACTCAACACTGGGTACCACAGCCAACTCAATACTGTGTCCCGCTGTACTGGGTACCACTGTACTGGATACCACTGTACTGGGTACCACTGTACTGGGTACCACTGTACTGGGTACCGCTGTACTGGATACCACTGTACTGGGTACCGCTGTACTGGCTACCACAGTACTGGGTACCGCTGTACTGGGTGCCGCAGTACTGGGTACCGCTGTACTGGGTGCAGCAGTCAGCTCAGTCCACCAATGCTCCACAGGTAAGTGCAGTAGAATATGGGTAAATACCTGAAAATACAACTTATGTTGAGTGTGTTGGGTAGAATCTAGACTAGTAGTATGAATGCTTAAATTAACATTTCATACCCCCTTAAATAAATGATGGGGAATTTCTGAGACCCTGCTGCAACAGAGCCATCTGCTATAGCAGTATATTTTACAGTTGGTTGCAGAGATCCATGCTTCCCTACTGTAAACACAAGTACTGGGTATGACATCACTGGGTGTGACTTTGATCTGAGGGCTTTGGCTCAAGATGAAAGTGAGATGATCCATCTGTCTTTGACTCAAGATGAAAGTGAGACGATCCATCTGTCAACAGGATCACAGTATGATATCATCACATGGTCTATATAAAGGAGAGGCCAGCTTGGATCTCCACATTTGAACTGTGGAGCTGCAAGGACAAGCAAGGAGCTCCTAACCTGAGCACTGCAAGGAGGCAGAACCTGAGCACTGTGTACTACGGCCAACTCAACATTGGGTACCACGGCCAACTCAACACTGGGTACCACAGCCAGCTCAATAATGTGTCCCGCTGTACTGGGTACCACTGTACTGGGTGCAGCAGTCAGCTCAGTCCACCAATGCTCCACAGGTACGTGCAGTAGAATATGGGTAAATACCTGAAAATAAAACTTGTGTTGAGTATGTTGGGTAGAATCTTGACCAGTAGTATGAATGTCTAAATTATAATTTCATATCCCCTTAAATAAATGATGGGGAATTTCTGAGACCCTGCTGCAACAGAGCCATCTGCTATAGCAGTATATTTTACAGTTGGTTGCAGAGATCCATGCTTCCCTACTGTAAACACAAGTACTGGGTATGGCATCACTGGGTGTGACTTTGATCTGAGGGCTTTGGCTCAAGATGAAAGTGAGATGATCCATCTGTCTTTGACTCAAGATGAAAGTGAGACGATCCATCTGTCAACAGGATCACAGTAAGTATGATACTTCATACATATTTTAAAACCTGCTAGTGAATTTCAGTCCACCATGTCTGTGGCAGACAGAAGAACCAGACTGGAGGTAAAACTGCTGAGCTGAGTGAACTCATTTTATGATCAACAGTTACCATGGCAACACAGCAATAACTACTTTCTGACATCACTGTGATGTCATCAGTCTCAGTCTTTGAAATTCTTCTGGTCATAGAGTAGACTCTATGACCAGAAGAATTTCAAATGTTGAAGTCTTCAACTGAGATAAAATGCTGCAGTGAGTCCTGACAGGAACCAGCAGGAAAACAAAAACTCAGCTGGGAGTTGAACCCCCAACCTGCAACATCAGAGTTGAGGCCACAAACCAATAATGTGTCGATGCCCTTGTAACCCAAATTTCTACACATTGTTATGACGGCGCCACTCTGTTTCATGTTGTGGATAAAACTTTGGGTCTGAATTCCAGTTTTCTCGATTGCTAAAACACAAAACCTGGTTCCTGCAGCACAAAAGCCCAAACCTTCTCGTCATTCCCAGAAGCACACACACATTTCCCAGAACCAAAAACACAATTCACCAGCTTATTGTTCATGAGATCGACATCCAACTACCTTCTACCTTCACTTCTGAGTGACACGAAGCAGACACTAATGTAGCTCCTCCTTATGGAACCGTACCGATGTGCTAGCTACCACTACAGAGGGTGACGGTTGGTACGGTACTTTTGGTACACTGCACAACTTTAATGAGTGAAAACACATGAAAACCTGGACTGGATCATAATGTAGCAGCACATAGTGCAGGGTAGAAATGAGACACTGAGTATGAAGGAGTTGGTGACACAGTGAAGCTCCCAGGGAGCTGATGGGGTCAAAGGTCATGGTCTGGACCCACAGTGGTGACCACTCACCTGGGAGACTCATAATTGAGAGCTTCAGGTACCAATTCTACCATTTAGTTCTTGAGGACACCACTGTCTGAAAGTAAAGCCCAACGTGGGGCTTGAACCCACGACCCTGAGATTAAGAGTCTCATGCTCTACCGACTGAACTAGCCAGGCGGCTTGCTCTGTACTCACTGAAGGTTCCCTGTAAAACCCTACACAGAAGACGACCACTGTTGACTGAGACTTGTTCACATTGTAAAAACTCCATTGTTGTCAGTGTGTCTGCTGCTGTTGTGTAAAAGTAAGACTTTTCTTGAACAGACAAGTTGTTGTCACTTGGAACGTTGTTGTGTAAATGGGATCTAAGACTCAGGTCAAAACCGACCCGTTAACATGTGACTGTCAGTCATTGAAATATCCATCAGTGTGTTATAGAAGGTCTTCAAGTTTCAATAAGCAATACAGACACACTTTAACTGTTGTGTTACAAAACATGAATTTTATTTTATTCTCAATGTCAAAAACATGAGCAAGGCTTTTTCACAAAACATGTGAAAACAAGCATGCTGATCCTCTGAAACACACACACACACACACACACACACACACACACACACACACACACACACACACACACACACACACACACACACACACACACACACACACACACACAGATCAGGATTCACTCTGATAGGATCAAAGGAGATCAGCATCTGTTGCAGATCAAAGCATTGCCTTCAGCATTCACACAATAAAGGCCAATTCATCGTCCATAAGAAGAAGAAGAAAGTTCAGCACTCCAGGATCCTGCTGAACAAAATGACATCATTTCCTTGGACCAGCTCCTTGTGGCTGAAGAAATGAGTTTGGGCTGTGCCGACCGTCCTGGACCAACTGTTGAGGAGCTGCACTGCACAAACTTCAGCACTGACGTGTGCTGAGCATGCGTGTTCCAGCTCGCTAATCACTATCAGTCATGTTTTAATCACATTAACTTGTAACATCGCTACTGCAGGAGCACCGCAGCTTGTTGAAATGTCGGAGTGCAGGCTTACGTGATGCACCTGAACGCAGGAGGCTCCAGAGGGTCGTAAAGACTGCCCCCTCCCCACACTAAAAGACATCTACATAACACGGCGCCTCAGAAGAGCCGAGGCCATCATAGCTGACCACACCCACCCTGCACACCACTTGTTGGAACTGCTGCCCTCAGGACGGCGGTACCGGTCCATCAGGACCAGGACCAACAGACTGAGGGACAGTTTCTTCCCTCAAGCTATCACGGCACTGAACAGTTAAACACTACTTCCTCAGACTATCTACCTCATACTGTGTGCAATACATCACACTCCATATTACTCTGTGCAATAACAGGTACCTTGTGCTCAACCGCACATACTTATTAGCCAAGGTACCTCAGGCAGCTAAATTGGTTTTTTACATAACTAATTATTTATTATTAGCTACACCGTAATTTCATTGTGCAATTTTATTGTACAATGACAATAAAAGCTTCAAATCTAATCTAATGTAAAACAGCGTCCCCTGGTGTCCAAGGTTTACCTCTGACTGCTCCTCCTCCAAACCCACGCAGTCTGAAAGAGGACATAAGTTCCTACAAAAGTATGGTATTTTTATCCACATACTCCCCCGATAAGTATGGATTCAGAGCAGTTGGTTCCAGAATCTTGGAATTAAGAATATCTCTCACTCACTCTATCTCTGACAGTTAACGAGCCAAAGTGACCTGCACGTGCAGTGAAATTCAACACCGTGATTGCGCAATCCTGCTCCAGGGCACCGGGGGAGGGGGAGCATCACAGTGAGATTTTCAGCTGGATCAGATAGGCCTAGCATGCCCGTTAGCATTCTAACAAACATTGTATGATAGAGCTGAAATTTGGTAGGTGGCCAATCCCCGAATCCCCAAAAACTGCGCAGAAAAAGTCCCATGCAAAGCGGATGAGAGGCTCCTCATGGAGGAGATCAAAGGAGCCATTGTCTGTTGCCATGGAGACGTTGCATGGATCAGTGCTTCCCTACTGCGTATGACATCACTGGGTGTGGCTTTGATCTGAGGGCTTTCAACTCAAGATGAAAGTGAGACCATCTGATGTCATCACATGGTCTATATAAAGGAGAGGCCAGCTTGGATCTCCACATTTGAACTTTGGAGCTGCAAAGACAAGCAAGGAGCTGCAACATTAACCACAACGGTGATAGTTTTATTCGACAGATAAAAAAGTTAGACAATGTCTCAAAGGTACAATCACAGAGAAGGAGATGGTTTCAAACAGAGCCCTGCCTTTGATTCCGGCAAGGAAGCATTCCAGCCGGAAAATACTTCAAACTGCCCGAAAATACAGAAAACCAAAAAGGAGCTCAAGAGACTGGCGAGACTCCAGATGGTCTCTAAAGCGTCGGAGGAAGACAGACGGAAGAAGACGGAGGCGTCTTCAGAAAGCTGCTCAGCTCAGAGGACAGAGACGGTCTTCAGTCAAGGAGACAAGGCGGAATTCCAGGAGAAAGTCGAGAGTCTCTCCGGAATGTTCCAGCGCTGCTGTGAAGAGCTGAACGAGGTGAAAAGACAGAAAGAGAAGGAGAGAGACAGGCTGCTGAAGGAGAAGGAGAACCTCCAGACTCAGTATGAGGCGGTCCTCGATGAGAAGGAGAACCTCCAGACTCAATATGAGGCGGTCCTCTATGAGAAGGTGAAGTTCCATGCACAGTGCACCTTCCTGAAGTATGAGAAGGAGAACCTCCAGACTCAGTATGCGACGGTCCTGCATGAGAAAGAGAACCTCCAGACTCAGCATGAGGTGGTCCTCCATGAGAAGGAGACCCTCCAGACTCCAGAGAATGAGACGGTGCAGGCTGAGATGGAAAACTGTGCACAGTACAACCTCTGTTTGCATGAGAAGAAGAGCCTCTACACTGAGAACATGAGGCTGGTTGAGTAGACTCTATGACCAGAAGAATTTCAAATGTTGAAGTCTTCAACTGAGATAAAATGCTGCAGTGAGTCCTGACAGGAACCAGCAGGAAAACAAAAACTCAGCTGGGAGTTGAACCCCCAACCTGCAACATCAGAGTTGAGGCCACAAACCAATAATGTGTCGATGCCCTTGTAACCCAAATTTCTACACATTGTTATGACGGCGCCACTCTGTTTCATGTTGTGGATAAAACTTTGGGTCTGAATTCCAGTTTTCTCGATTGCTAAAACACAAAACCTGGTTCCTGCAGCACAAAAGCCCAAACCTTCTCGTCATTCCCAGAAGCACACACACATTTCCCAGAACCAAAAACACAATTCACCAGCTTATTGTTCATGAGATCGACATCCAACTACCTTCTACCTTCACTTCTGAGTGACACGAAGCAGACACTAATGTAGCTCCTCCTTATGGAACCGTACCGATGTGCTAGCTACCACTACAGAGGGTGACGGTTGGTACGGTACTTTTGGTACACTGCACAACTTTAATGAGTGAAAACACATGAAAACCTGGACTGGATCATAATGTAGCAGCACATAGTGCAGGGTAGAAATGAGACACTGAGTATGAAGGAGTTGGTGACACAGTGAAGCTCCCAGGGAGCTGATGGGGTCAAAGGTCATGGTCTGGACCCACAGTGGTGACCACTCACCTGGGAGACTCATAATTGAGAGCTTCAGGTACCAATTCTACCATTTAGTTCTTGAGGACACCACTGTCTGAAAGTAAAGCCCAACGTGGGGCTTGAACCCACGACCCTGAGATTAAGAGTCTCATGCTCTACCGACTGAACTAGCCAGGCGGCTTGCTCTGTACTCACTGAAGGTTCCCTGTAAAACCCTACACAGAAGACGACCACTGTTGACTGAGACTTGTTCACATTGTAAAAACTCCATTGTTGTCAGTGTGTCTGCTGCTGTTGTGTAAAAGTAAGACTTTTCTTGAACAGACAAGTTGTTGTCACTTGGAACGTTGTTGTGTAAATGGGATCTAAGACTCAGGTCAAAACCGACCCGTTAACATGTGACTGTCAGTCATTGAAATATCCATCAGTGTGTTATAGAAGGTCTTCAAGTTTCAATAAGCAATACAGACACACTTTAACTGTTGTGTTACAAAACATGAATTTTATTTTATTCTCAATGTCAAAAACATGAGCAAGGCTTTTTCACAAAACATGTGAAAACAAGCATGCTGATCCTCTGAAACACACACACACACACACACACACACACACACACACACACACACACACACACACACACACACACACACACACACACACACACACACACACACACACACACACACAGATCAGGATTCACTCTGATAGGATCAAAGGAGATCAGCATCTGTTGCAGATCAAAGCATTGCCTTCAGCATTCACACAATAAAGGCCAATTCATCGTCCATAAGAAGAAGAAGAAAGTTCAGCACTCCAGGATCCTGCTGAACAAAATGACATCATTTCCTTGGACCAGCTCCTTGTGGCTGAAGAAATGAGTTTGGGCTGTGCCGACCGTCCTGGACCAACTGTTGAGGAGCTGCACTGCACAAACTTCAGCACTGACGTGTGCTGAGCATGCGTGTTCCAGCTCGCTAATCACTATCAGTCATGTTTTAATCACATTAACTTGTAACATCGCTACTGCAGGAGCACCGCAGCTTGTTGAAATGTCGGAGTGCAGGCTTACGTGATGCACCTGAACGCAGGAGGCTCCAGAGGGTCGTAAAGACTGCCCCCTCCCCACACTAAAAGACATCTACATAACACGGCGCCTCAGAAGAGCCGAGGCCATCATAGCTGACCACACCCACCCTGCACACCACTTGTTGGAACTGCTGCCCTCAGGACGGCGGTACCGGTCCATCAGGACCAGGACCAACAGACTGAGGGACAGTTTCTTCCCTCAAGCTATCACGGCACTGAACAGTTAAACACTACTTCCTCAGACTATCTACCTCATACTGTGTGCAATACATCACACTCCATATTACTCTGTGCAATAACAGGTACCTTGTGCTCAACCGCACATACTTATTAGCCAAGGTACCTCAGGCAGCTAAATTGGTTTTTTACATAACTAATTATTTATTATTAGCTACACCGTAATTTCATTGTGCAATTTTATTGTACAATGACAATAAAAGCTTCAAATCTAATCTAATGTAAAACAGCGTCCCCTGGTGTCCAAGGTTTACCTCTGACTGCTCCTCCTCCAAACCCACGCAGTCTGAAAGAGGACATAAGTTCCTACAAAAGTATGGTATTTTTATCCACATACTCCCCCGATAAGTATGGATTCAGAGCAGTTGGTTCCAGAATCTTGGAATTAAGAATATCTCTCACTCACTCTATCTCTGACAGTTAACGAGCCAAAGTGACCTGCACGTGCAGTGAAATTCAACACCGTGATTGCGCAATCCTGCTCCAGGGCACCGGGGGAGGGGGAGCATCACAGTGAGATTTTCAGCTGGATCAGATAGGCCTAGCATGCCCGTTAGCATTCTAACAAACATTGTATGATAGAGCTGAAATTTGGTAGGTGGCCAATCCCCGAATCCCCAAAAACTGCGCAGAAAAAGTCCCATGCAAAGCGGATGAGAGGCTCCTCATGGAGGAGATCAAAGGAGCCATTGTCTGTTGCCATGGAGACGTTGCATGGATCAGTGCTTCCCTACTGCGTATGACATCACTGGGTGTGGCTTTGATCTGAGGGCTTTCAACTCAAGATGAAAGTGAGACCATCTGATGTCATCACATGGTCTATATAAAGGAGAGGCCAGCTTGGATCTCCACATTTGAACTTTGGAGCTGCAAAGACAAGCAAGGAGCTGCAACATTAACCACAACGGTGATAGTTTTATTCGACAGATAAAAAAGTTAGACAATGTCTCAAAGGTACAATCACAGAGAAGGAGATGGTTTCAAACAGAGCCCTGCCTTTGATTCCGGCAAGGAAGCATTCCAGCCGGAAAATACTTCAAACTGCCCGAAAATACAGAAAACCAAAAAGGAGCTCAAGAGACTGGCGAGACTCCAGATGGTCTCTAAAGCGTCGGAGGAAGACAGACGGAAGAAGACGGAGGCGTCTTCAGAAAGCTGCTCAGCTCAGAGGACAGAGACGGTCTTCAGTCAAGGAGACAAGGCGGAATTCCAGGAGAAAGTCGAGAGTCTCTCCGGAATGTTCCAGCGCTGCTGTGAAGAGCTGAACGAGGTGAAAAGACAGAAAGAGAAGGAGAGAGACAGGCTGCTGAAGGAGAAGGAGAACCTCCAGACTCAGTATGAGGCGGTCCTCGATGAGAAGGAGAACCTCCAGACTCAATATGAGGCGGTCCTCTATGAGAAGGTGAAGTTCCATGCACAGTGCACCTTCCTGAAGTATGAGAAGGAGAACCTCCAGACTCAGTATGCGACGGTCCTGCATGAGAAAGAGAACCTCCAGACTCAGCATGAGGTGGTCCTCCATGAGAAGGAGACCCTCCAGACTCCAGAGAATGAGACGGTGCAGGCTGAGATGGAAAACTGTGCACAGTACAACCTCTGTTTGCATGAGAAGAAGAGCCTCTACACTGAGAACATGAGGCTGGTTGAGGCCAGCAAGGCCTTAGAGGAGGAGCTCCAGCTGAATGAGAATGACGACCTGCTGTATGAGAACAAGACCCTCCAAACTCAGTACAAAACCCTGCTGCATGAGAAGGAGACCCTCCAGGCTCAGCATGAGGCAGTCCTGCATGAGAAGGAGACCCTCCAGGCTCAGCATGAGGCAGTCCTCCATGAGAATGAGAACCTCCAGACCCAGCATGAGACGGTCCTCCATGAGAAGGAAGCCCTCCAGACTCAGCATGAGGCAGTCCTGCATGAGAAGCAGTACCTCCAGACTCAGTATGAGACAGTCATGAATGAGAAGCAGTACCTCCAGACTCAGTATGAGACAGTCATGAATGAGAAGCAGTACTTCCAGACTCAGTATGAGACAGTCATTAATGAGAAGCAGTACCTCCAGACTCAGTATGAGACAGTCATGTATGAGAAGCAGTACCTCCAGACTCAGTATGAGACAGTCATGAATGAGAAGCAGTACTTCCAGACTCAGTATGAGACAGTCATGTATGAGAAGCAGTACCTCCAGACTCAGTATGAGACAGTCATGAATGAGAAGCAGTACCTCCAGACTCAGTATGAGACAGTCATGTATGAGAAGCAGTACTTCCAGACTCAGTATGAGACAGTCATTAATGAGAAGCAGTACCTCCAGACTCAGTATGAGACAGTCATGTATGAGAAGCAGTACTTCCAGACTCAGTTTGAGACAGTCATTAATGAGAAGCAGTACCTCCAGACTCAGTATGAGACAGTCATGTATGAGAAGCAGTACTTCCAGACTCAGTATGAGACAGTCATTAATGAGAAGCAGTACTTCCAGACTCAGTATGAGACAGTCATGAATGAGGAGCAGTACCTCCAGACTCAGTATGAGACAGTCATGTATGAGAAGCAGTACCTCCAGACTCAGTATGAGACAGTCATGAATGAGAAGCAGTACCTCCAGACTCAGTATGAGGCAGTCATGTATGAGAAGCAGTACCTCCAGACTCAGTATGAGACAGTCATGTATGAGAAGGAGACCCTCCAGACTCAGCATGAGGTGGTCATGAATGAGACCACCAAGTTCTCTACACAGTGCAGCTTCCTGAAGTCTGAGAAGGAGAACCTCTACACTGAGAACATGAAGCTGGTGCAGGCCAAGAAGGTCTTAGAGGAGAAGTTCCAGGCAGAGGAAGAGGAGAAGAGAAAGAAAGGGTGGAAGTGGTGGATGAAGCCCAGAGGTCTGGAGGAGGAGCTCCACCGGGTGGTGGAGGAGAGAGACAGGCTGCTACATGAGAAGGAGTACCCCCAGACTCAGTATGAGACGGTCCTTCATGAGAAGGAGAACCTCCAGACTCAGTATGAGGCAGTCCTGCATGAGAAGGAGAACCTCCAGACTCAGCATGAGGCAGTCCTGCATGAGAAGGAGTACCTCCAGGATATGTTTGAGACGGTCCTCCATGAGACGGAGATCCTCAAGACTAAGTATGACGCGGTCAAGCGTAAGAGCGATAAGTTTTATACATGGTACAGCTTCGTGAAGTTTGAGAAGGAGAACCTCTACACTGAGAACAGGAGGGTGGTGCAGGCCAACAAGGTCTTACAGGAGAAGCTCCAGGCAAAGGAAGAGAAGAAGAGTAAGAATGAGCGGAAGTGGTGGATGAAGCCCAGAGGTCTGGAGGAGAAGCTCCACCGGGTGGTGGAGGAGAGAGACAGGCTGCTACATGAGAAGGAGAACCTCCAGACTCAGCATGAGGCGGTCCTCCATGAGAACGAGACCCTCCAGACTCAGAATGAGGCGGTCCTCCATGAGAAGGAGACCCTCCAGACTCAGAATGAGACGGCGCAGGCTGAGATAAAGAACTTCTCTGCACACTACAACCTCTGTATGTATGAGAAGAAGAGCCTCTTCGCTGAGAACAGGAGGTGGATGAAGGCCAACAAGGCCTTAGAGGAGGAGCTCCAGCTGATTGAGAATGGCAACCTGCTGTATGAGAACAAGACCCTCCAAACTCAGTACAAAACCCTGCTGCATGAGAAGGAGACCCTCCAGACTCAGCATGAGGCGGTCCTGCATGAGAAGGAGACCCTCCAGACTCATTTGAAGGCGGTCCTGCATGAGAAGGAGAACCTCCAGACTCAGCATGAGATGGTCCTGCATAAGAAGGAGGACCTCCTGACTCAGCATGAGGCGGTCCTGTATGAGAAGGACAACCTCCGGGCTAATTTGAAGGCGGTCCTGCATGAGAAGGAAACCCTCCAGACTCAGCATGAGGTGGTCCTGTATGAGAATGGTTGCCTCCGGGCTCATTTTTGGGCGGTCCTGCATGAGAAGGAGAACCTCCAGAGTCAGCATGAGGCGGTCCTGCATGAGAAGAACCTCCAGACTCAGTAAGAGACGGTCATGTTGGGATTTATGGTTGGTAATTAGCATTAACAATTACTGTAAGTAATGGATTACTGAAAGTAATTTAGGAAAAATTGGAATTACTAATGAAGTACACGGTCATTTACTTATCAGCAACGCCGAGAGTAATTGAGTAGTTACTCAAAAGTTAATAAATAAAATCAAACATAATGTATGTGAGTGAGTGTGTGGAAGCCTGAGTGGGGATGTAATGACCAGGAGTGTCCACCAGGTGGCGGCAGGCGTTGGAGGGTCAGTGTGAGTGGGTGTAATAACCTCGAACGGACACCAGGTGGCGGCAGGCATCTGGTTCGAGGCAGTGACCGTAACGACCACTAGGGGCGCGGCGGCGCACGGAGGGAGAATGCAATGACTCGACGTATCCACCAGGTGGTCTCTCGAGAGATTGCAATCACCCACGCGGCCACCAGAGGCGCTCGGCGCATTCTTTCTGGACGGCGTGACGTCACTGTGCTCGTGCACGGCTCGTGAGCCTGCTTGGAGCGCGCCTGGGGTCTCGTGGTCGAGAAATCCCAGGGACAGTGAACTACACACGGTCACACGAGCGCATGGAGGACAGCTGTTGAGCTACACGATCGTTAGTTAGGAGAGGAGAAAAGAGGAAGGAGGGGGAGAAAGGAGGACAGATCCTACGGTGTGTGTAACTGTGCAGTTTGTCCATAGGTCCAAATCTGAGAATGTGCAGGATCTAGACACCCGGAGCAGTTGAGAGAGAGCGAGAGAGAGAGAGAGAGAGAGAGAGCAAGAGAGAGAGAGAGCGAGAGCGAGCGGGCTGCACAGTGCGGAGGTTGGCGGGGATATAAATCCAAGGCGCAGACACAGATTGGTTGAACAGACGGGATCGTCGTCCCTGACTTCAACACAATAATAAAACCCACAGCAATATTACAGTCACGTTATTCTCATTGCCGGCCCAATGGACAAGAAAAGTCCACAGGATGATCCGAAGATGATCAAGCTTCTTGTGAGGAGGGGAAGAAGAAGCAGGTTCAGGTCAGCATGCGTGAGGAGTGTGCGCTGCCACTGCACACTCGGGATCGGGTGAAGAAAAGAAAAAGGAAAAACGAAAGTAGTTCCACGTTGGTTCTCGGCTCGGTGAGGAACTCCGGCCCGGTCAGCGTTAACACATGAAGTACTATCTCTCCGGGCGAAGAGGTGCGTCCGTCGAGGAGCACATTCGGCTTGGAAGAGGGAGTTTTTACCTTCGCGGGTGTTTTAATACCTCTTTGGTTTGGTTTCGGGTTCCCGCTGTGCCCAGGGCCATGTGGACCAATCCTGACGGAGGGCCCGCCCCGGACATTCCAGCTGGTGAGGGAGCTCTTGGGCTCCCCTGCTGTTGGCCTCCAGTGTTGCACCTTGGACGGGGGGGGGGAGAGATCCGGGGGGGGGGGATCACATGACCAATGGCGAACTTTTCCAGTTCTGACCATGTGGTCTCTTTGTTTTCAAAACGTGGTCCCCCTCCCCCCTTCCATGAGGTTGACTGGCCCAACACACACTTAATCTTCCCACTGGCCTTCCTCCACTCTGGTTCCTCGGCCATCATAACCAACACTCTGAACAACATTTTAAAAGTACATTTTGAACATTAAATTTGAACAATGAAATAAAGTGAAATATAAAATTTGCAATACTGCCATCTGTTAAATACATAAATACAATACATGGGGTGGAACAAATGAACGGAAATGAAATGAAAACTTAAAACATACCTGTAGAAAAGATTACAATACACTTAATGTTCCCACTGGCCTTCCTCCACTCTGGTTCTGAACATAAAACAAAGACAGTGTTCACCTGTGTGCTGACGTCACACTGCACGTTCACTGGAAAATCGCGCCAAAATTAATGAACTTATATATGGTTCTAAAAGTTAAAATAGAGGTTGAAACTAAAAAAAACAGCACAGTAACATGACATCACCCTATGACAAACGATCTACAGTAAAAACTTCGACATAAACTACTACATTTACAGACAAACAGCACGAAGTTGCGGCAGTGAATTCCCATACGACTTACCCTCAGCCATTAAAACCAACACTGAGGAACGACGGAGGCCCGGGAGGGACAAACAAAGACAAGAGTGCAAAAAGGCGATTCAAAAATAAAGCAAAATAAATGAAAATAAACTATTGAGATAAAATTCACAAATACTCAACATAACAATAATAAACATGAATTGAAAATAATAATAATAAATAAAGTGCATTTTTAACTCCGTTACACTACATCCCCTGTTGTCTCCTTTGTTCAGCTGGATTTGTTTTTCAACTTCATGAAAGACCAGGAGGACAACTCCTGAGGAACTTATATATATATATATATATATATATATATATATATATATATATAAGATAAATCAATTCGATTCCCCATCGTTCCACCCGACTCCTCACCACGTCACAAAACAAAACAAAAACAGCATCTTTTTTCTTACAGTTCTACAGTGACAGTCAATTTTTTTTCAATTCTTTTCATAGTCTCTCAAAATTTTCTATTTGTACATTTTCTTAAATTTGTAAACATTTAAACAATATTTAAATTCCACACTTAAAGAGTTCCACAGTTTTACTCCATAAACAGTAACAGTGGTGTGTCAGGTGAGAGTTCTACCTCTGAACCTCCTCCTGAGATGTTCTGACATAAAGTTTAAACCTCTAACATCTCCTGGTTAGTTTAGTGGAGAGTGTCTCCTCCTGTCACATTGAGACCAGGGTTCAATTCCCTGACAGGGAGAGCAGAACCTTTTAGTTTTGTTATTAAAAACCAGGTTCAGATTGGGAACGGCCCCTTCCAGCCATTCCAGCTGTTGTCAATGTGGTGTCACAGTGTTTTACTGCAGCTCACCTGTAGACAGGAGTCACAGTGTTTTACTGCAGCTCACCTGTAGACAGGAGTCACAGTGTTTTACTGCAGCTCACCTGTAGACAGGAGTCACAGTGTTGTACTGCAGCTCACCTGTAGACAGGAGTCACAGTGTTTTACTGCAGCTCACCTGTAGACAGGAGTCACAGTGTTTTACTGCAGCTCACCTGTAGACAGGAGTCACAGTGTTGTACTGCAGCTCACCTGTAGACAGGAGTCACAGTGTTTTACTGCAGCTCACCTGTAGACAAGAGTCACAGTGTTTTACTGCAGCTCACCTGTAGACAGGAGTCACAGTGTTTTACTGCAGCTCACCTGTAGACAGGAGTCACAGTGTTTTACTGCAGCTCACCTGTAGACAGGAGTCACAGTGTTTTACTGCAGCTCACCTGTAGACAGGAGTCACAGTGTTGTACTGCAGCTCACCTGTAGACAGGAGTCACAGTGTTTTACTGCAGCTCACCTGTAGACAGGAGTCACAGTGTTTTACTGCAGCTCACCTGTAGACAGGAGTCACAGTGTTGTACTGCAGCTCACCTGTAGACAGGAGTCACAGTGTTTTACTGCAGCTCACCTGCAGACAGGAGTCACAGTGTTTTACTGCAGTTCACCTGTAGACAGGAGTCACAGTGTTTTACTGCAGCTCACCTGTAGACAGGAGTCACAGTGTTTTACTGCAGCTCACCTGTAGACAGGAGTCACAGTGTTTTACTGCAGCTCACCTGTAGACAGGAGTCACAGTGTTTTACTGCAGATCACCTGTAGACAGGAGTCACAGTGTTTTACTGCAGCTCACCTGTAGACAGGAGTCACAGTGTTTTACTGCAGCTCACCTGCAGACAGGAGTCACAGTGTTTTACTGCAGTTCACCTGTAGACAGGAGTCACAGTGTTTTACTGCAGCTCACCTGTAGACAGGAGTCACAGTGTTTTACTGCAGATCACCTGTAGACAGGAGTCACAGTGTTTTACTGCAGCTCAACTGTAGACAGGAGTCACAGTGTTTTACTGCAGCTCACCTGTAGACAGGAGTCACAGTGTTTTACTGCAGCTCACCTGTAGACAGGAGTCACAGTGTTTTACTGCAGCTCACCTGTAGACAGGAGTCACAGTGTTTTACTGCAGCTCACCTGTAGACAGGAGTCACAGTGTTGTACTGCAGCTCACCTGTAGACAGGAGTCACAGTGTTTTACTGCAGCTCACCTGTAGACAGGAGTCACAGTGTTTTACTGCAGCTCACCTGTAGACAGGTGTCACAGTGTTTTACTGCAGCTCACCTGTAGACAGGAGTCACAGTGTTTTACTGCAGCTCACCTGTAGACAGGAGTCACAGTGTTGTACTGCAGCTCACCTGTAGACAGGAGTCACAGTGTTGTACTGCAGCTCACCTGTAGACAGGAGTCACAGTGTTTTACTGCAGCTCACCTGCAGCCAGGAGTCACAGTGTTTTACTGCAGTTCACCTGTAGACAGGAGTCACAGTGTTTTACTGCAGCTCACCTGTAGACAGGAGTCACAGTGTTTTACTGCAGCTCACCTGTAGACAGGAGTCACAGTGTTTTACTGCAGCTCACCTGCAGCCAGGAGTCACAGTGTTTTACTGCAGTTCACCTGTAGACAGGAGTCACAGTGTTTTACTGCAGCTCACCTGCAGCCAGGAGTCACAGTGTTTTACTGCAGTTCACCTGTAGACAGGAGTCACAGTGTTTTACTGCAGCTCACCTGTAGACAGGAGTCACAGTGTTTTACTGCAGATCACCTGTAGACAGGAGTCACAGTGTTTTACTGCAGCTCACCTGTAGACAGGAGTCACAGTGTTTTACTGCAGCTCACCTGCAGACAGGAGTCACAGTGTTTTACTGCAGTTCACCTGTAGACAGGAGTCACAGTGTTTTACTGCAGCTCACCTGTAGACAGGAGTCACAGTGTTTTACTGCAGATCACCTGTAGACAGGAGTCACAGTGTTTTACTGCAGCTCAACTGTAGACAGGAGTCACAGTGTTTTACTGCAGCTCACCTGTAGACAGGAGTCACAGTGTTTTACTGCAGCTCACCTGTAGACAGGAGTCACAGTGTTTTACTGCAGCTCACCTGTAGACAGGAGTCACAGTGTTTTACTGCAGCTCACCTATAGACAGGAGTCACAGTGTTTTACTGCAGCTCACCTGTAGACAGGAGTCACAGTGTTTTACTGCACCTCACCTGTAGACAGGAGTCACAGTGTTTTACTGCAGCTCACCTGTAGACAGGAGTCACAGTGTTTTACTGTAGCTCACCTGTAGACAGGAGTCACAGTGTTTTACTGCAGCTGGTTTAGGTTAACTGGTTTCATGGTGTGGACGGCCCCTGTCATCCACACCAAATCCAGAGCGTAGCTTTTCAGCATCTTCAGGAAGGAACAATGGACTACAATTTGTTGAGTTTCAAAACAGAAGAGTCTCCACTTCTGCACCTTGGTGGTCAGGATTAGTGTCTGCTTCGTCTCATCAGAAGTGAGAATCATATGGAGACACAACGCTGTGTTGGCAGGCCTGGGGAGCTCAGATGGTAGAGCATCAGACTTTTAATCTGACGGTCCAGGGTTCAAGTCCCTGTTCAGGCTCTTTGTGAAGAAACTTGACAGGTGAAAAGATGCTGAGCAGGATGACTATTGCAGAATGACATCATCAGTAGGATCAAACTAAGGTGTCTCTTGATGGTCTATGTCAATGCAGAACAGTTCTCTGGAGTCTCCATCCAGAGGAGTGTTGCTTTCATGATCTCCACCCAATTGTCAAATCACTGATATCCTGAGGAGCTGCTGTCCAGTAGAGAAATACTCTGGTGGAGCTGCTGTTTATCTTCATCATATTAATGCCATCAAGTATGAAAAGTCTCTGATGTTACATAACCAGCAAACATGATCACTTTATTTCTACAGCAGTTTTCTAAACTGTTACAAAATACAAAATGTACTACAATGAAATACAGACTGACAAAAAATAGGGACAAGAAGAAATAATAACTAAAAACAAGAGAACATCAGTTTATTAAAGCTAAGAAATAAAAGTCTTAAGGGTTTTAAGACTAGATTTAAAACAGGATGTTGAGTTTTCCTGCCTGAGTTCCAGAGCCGAGGGGCCGGAGAGTAAAGACTCTGTCTCCCTGGTAATGAGTCTTGTTCTTGGTACCATAAAGTCTGGTTCACTAGGCAGGATTATAAAATTGTTAGCAGATTTCCCAAACCTAAGAGACCACAGACGGTGATAAATAATCCCAGGTGTAACAGTTTTGGAGGTACAGTGTGTGGTGTGCAGCCACTCAGCAACATCAACACACCAACAGATTTAACTGGTGAACATCCCCAGATCAGACGGGAAATCTTGAAAAACCTCTGGAGATCAAACGTGATTCCAGAGTCAACAAACCTGGTGGAGGAAGACGATGCAATGGTGATCATTGTGGAGGGTTTATTTGCCCAAAAAAACACGTTTCAAAAAGGAGAGGCGTTGGTTCGTCATGACAACTGCTTTGATCTTTGGATTCCCCGCCTGCTTCCAGTCCGGCACCACGACGTCACCTCACTTTCTGATTGGCTACATGTCACAGTCAACAGGCTGGTAGGGTCTTCCCCTCGGAGGAAACCACACATGGTGAGAACTCTGGACAAAACTATCCAACATGTTGAATATCCCTGATCTCAGATCAGAGCAGTCCTTTCATCCTTCTGAGCAGACGAGAGCTTCTCAACACACCACACATGACAGGAATATTAAGCTAACATGAGAACTTTTGGTGAGGTGAGGACTGATGTTCTCCTCCACAGAGAGAAGCTGCTGGTAGCTCACTCTCTATGCTCCTCTGGAGGTGAGGACTGATGTTCTCCTCCACAGAGAGAAGCTGCTGGTAGCTCACTCTCTATGCTCCTCTGGAGGTGAGGACTGATGTTCTCCTCCACAGAGAGAAGCTGCTGGTAGCTCACTCTCTATGCTCCTCTGGAGGTGAGGACTGATGTTCTCCTCCACAGAGAGAAGCTGCTGGTAGCTCACTCTCTATGCTCCTCTGGAGGTGAGGACTGATGTTCTCCTCCACAGAGAGAAGCTGCTGGTAGCTCACTCTCTATGCTCCTCTGGAGGTGAGGACTGATGTTCTCCTCCACAGAGAGAAGCTGCTGGTAGCTCACTCTCTATGCTCCTCTGGAGGTGAGGACTGATGTTCTCCTCCACAGAGAGAAGCTGCTGGTAGCTCACTCTCTATGCTCCTCTGCAGAAAGTGATGAGGACTGATGTTGTCAGAGGAGCTTATTTATCATCAAAAACAACTTTTCCCTCAGAGAGTGAGACGAGTCAAGTGAGGAAACCAAGTGGTCCAAGGAGCTGTGTTCATGTTGCAGTATCTTCTGGAGGCGTCGGTTCAAATCCCACTTCTACCAGCAGAGTCTGGTTCAGGACGTTTCTAGTTTCCTTAAACCTTTAATCTCTGGATTGAGTTGCTGCTTGTTGTCAAATGTGTTCACATGACTCTGCTAACCTCTAGCAGAGTTTCTGAGTGTAGTGGTTATCACGTTTGCTTCACAAGCAAAAGTTCCCCTGGTGTCTTGTTACTTCCTGATTCCAGTAAATATAACAACCAAAACCTCTGAAACTGGTAATGGTGGGATTTGAAAGCAGTGCTTCAATTAGTGAATTCATTCTATGATGCAACAGTTACCATGGCAACATGGCAAGAGCTACTTTCTGACATCACAGTGATGTCATCAGTCTCAGTATGGACTCCATGATGAGCAGAAACTAATGAGAAGTGTTGAACTGATATAAAAGCTGCAGTGAGAGTCCTGACAGGAACCAGCAGGAGGGATCACATCACTACAATATGAGCTTCTCTTCATTGGCTTCCTGTTCAATCTACAATATAATTTAAAATCCTTCTTTAACCTCTAAAGCTCTTAACAACCAGGATCCATCGTATCTTAAAGAGCTCTTAGTCCCATATTACCCACAAGAACACTTGCTTCCTCCATTTCAGACACAAGTTGTCCTCAATCAACTTCAACACTTCAACTTTGGTTTAAGATGTGTTTCTTTGATATTTTGAGATTCAGGAACTAAGTCACCAATGAGCCTGAAATAGATGTTTTGAGGTTTTCAGGAAAAGTGGAGCACCTGGAGAAAACCCAGGCACAGACAAGGAGAACATACAAACTCCAAGCTGGTCCTGACTTGAAGTGTGGAAATGATCCAGTCCTTTAGCTTTTGAACATGTCGGCTCGTTGGTCTAGGAGTATGATTCTCGCTTTGGGTGCGAGAGGTCCCGGGTTCAATTCCCAGACGAGCCCTTTGATCATCAATCATGATCCTTTGTATTAAATTTCCAAAGAGCCTTTGACTTTGTTTGTGAGAATCCTCCTCCCAGACCAACCAGGGACATCATCAAGATGTACTACAGTACAACATAGTAATACAGGGGGGTCAAGGCCTCCATCACCAGCTCTGACTGGCTCAGGCCATCCCAGCACAGCAGGGTGCAGGAACATGATCACAGGTATGAAAAGCAGCAAAGTGAAAGAACAAACCCTCTTCAAGACAGTTTCTGATCAGTCCAGATCCAGAGCTGCACATGGGGGACGCAGAGAGCCACGTGGCCACACATGTGGACCAGGCTGGACCTTTCTAACCTCGCTGGACCAGCAGAAAATCCCCGGAGTTACTTTTTCTTTCCTTTTCTTTTTTAAGTCTCATTCACATCAACTCATTATAGAAATGGTCCTTTAGCAGAGACACACAGGAAGCAGATGCTAAAGACTAGCTTCTATGTTCCATTGTGCTCAGCACATGGTGGAGACCCAGGACCGACTCCCTGTTCTCTGATTACCTCCATTTTAATGTAGTTTCTTGTGATCCGCCATCTTGTTTTGTAGTTCCATCACACATCTCACCCACACACTTCTTCCACATCTCTCTCTTTCTCTCTCTCCACACACACACACACACACACACACACACACACACACACCCAGCTGTATATAGGTAGTTAGAATCTGTGTTTATTTGTTTTCATTGTAAATAAATATAATTTTTGGAATCATACTTGCTGTTTTATTAATGAGCACAAAGGTGAATGAAATGTCGACCTCTTCTGTGTCAAGATACATAAATTACATACATAATTTATGTAAAGATACATAAATTCATGTCAGTTGTACCTGGTGAGTCACAGTCATCAGAATCTGTCCTCCATTTGTCTCTCTTTTAATAAAAAAAAAATAAATAAATAAAAAAAACAACCCCCCCCCAAAAAAAACAAGAACTCCAAAATCCTTCAACCTTTACTATTAATTCTGGTAATTGTAAGTAATTTGACTATTAATTCAAATGCCTGATTAACTGTTTAGTATATCTTATGAGACTGATAGAACTGAATTGGCTATCATTTCCTGTTATGACAGGTGGAGCTCCGAGGTTCTGATACAGATCAGATTAAATTTCAATAACATTATTAAAAACTATCTTCAATAATGATTAATCATTATCGATAGCCAACCAAAACATAACTAGTGATCCATATGAGGTAATAAATCCCTACACCTGTCTACAGGTGAGCTGCAGTAAAACACTGTGACTCCTGTCTACAGGTGAGCTGCAGTAAAACACTGTGACTCCTGTCTACAGGTGCGCTACAGTAAAACACTGTGACTCCTGTCTACAGGTGAGCTGCAGTAAAACACTGTGACTCCTGTCTACAGGTGAGCTGCAGTAAAACACTGTGACTCCTGTCTACAGGTGAGCTGCAGTAAAACACTGTGACTCCTGTCTACAGGTGAGCTGCAGTAAAACACTGTGACTCCTGTCTACAGGTGAGCTGCAGTAAAACACTGTGACTCCTGTCTACAGGTGAGCTGCAGTAAAACACTGTGACTCCTGTCTACAGGTGAGCTGCAGTAAAACACTGTGACTCCTGTCTACAGGTGAGCTGCAGTAAAACACTGTGACTCATGTCTACAGGTGAGCTGCAGTAAAACACTGTGACTCCTGTCTACAGGTGCGCTACAGTAAAACACTGTGACTCCTGTCTACAGGTGAGCTGCAGTAAAACACTGTGACTCCTGTCTACAGGTGAGCTGCAGTAAAACACTGTGACTCCTGTCTACAGGTGAGCTGCAGTAAAACACTGTGACTCCTGTCTACAGGTGAGCTGCAGTAAAACACTGTGACTCCTGTCTACAGGTGAGCTGCAGTAAAAACACTGTGACTCCTGTCTACAGGTGAGCTGCAGTAAAACACTGTGACTCCTGTCTACAGGTGAGCTGCAGTAAAACACTGTGACTCCTGTCTGAATTTTAATTGTTCAGTAAACATTATACAAAACATAATTGTGTGTAAATAAAAGTGTATTATTGTACTATAGTGTGCTCTTATCTTTATGTGTGGTCTAAATTGTAATATGTTTTTATATATTCAAAACACGTCACTGCACATTAGTGTATACGTGTTTGTGTGTCACACCGTAAAGTACCATTCCGTAAAGTACTGTACCTTAAACTACCGTACCGTACCATAAAGTACCATACAGTAAAGTACCAAAACATAAAGTACCATACCGTAAAGTACTGTACTGCACCGTAAAGTACCGTACCGCACCGTAAAGTACCACACCATAAAGTACCGTACAGTAAAGTACCATAACGTAAAGTACCATACCGTAAAGTACCATACCGTAAAGTACCTTACCGTAAAGTACCAAACCGTAAAGTACCGTACCAACACAAACTGCAGTGGAAACAAGGCTTTCATGTTCCTTGATTGTTGTGAAACTAAATAGTCCTGCATTTCATGTAAGGTGGAGCCTGTGTTTAATCCTGTTTTGGTCTCTCAAAACCCCACCAGTGCTGCAGGTGTTACGCAGGTAAGGTGTCCTGCAGTGCTGCAGGGACAGTGTATGGATCACTGCTGAGCCAATCACCAGGCCACATGACTCGTGAGCTCTGTCAGACTCCCCATGATTGGCTGAGAGAATATTCAGTCCCCAGCTGACTGAGGTCCCAGGCGTCAGGGTTCGTGGAACTCCAATCTACAGGAGACAAGATGCTCCGTTCAAATGTGTTGAATGAAAAGATGCAGGCAGAATGTAGGTCAGGCAGTCCGAGGTCAAAACCAGCACCGGCAAGGAGAAGGAAACCCAGGAGGAGAAGTCGGGCAGCAGGAGGTCAGAACACAAAGGAGACACAAGGAAAACTGCTGGTACGACTGGTGTGAGAACACAGATGAACTGGCAACCAGAGCTCCCAGTGAGGAGAACTAAATACTGACACTAATGACAATTACAAACAGCTGTGACCAGGAGGAGGAAGCAGGAGAACACAGGGGCGGAGCTAAGGGGAACACAGGAGGGGAGGAGTGAACACTCTCAGGAAGGGAGGGGTGAGTGAGAGCAGGATCAGGACACCAGGCAGCAGGAAATAAAGAAGAGAACAAAGAAATGTCCAAAGTTCAGCCATTCATGCTTTTACAATCATTTCTGGTAGATATTCCTGGTCTAGAACTCCCGTCTGTTCTGGAGTGTTTCCTCTTCCAGAAGCCAACAGAGCTGCACGTTTCAGCCACAATGTCTGGAATGAAACCAAACGTTCACATGTGTGTGAATAGAATGAACATCAAATAGTGAGGAAGTGGTGGAAGCAGACAGACGGCGAGTGGAGTGGAGAGTCTTTATTTCTCCACACAGACTGAAGCTGTCAGGCCAAACATTCCAACAGGTGAAGCTCCGCCCCCTCTTACTTCACCACACCTCCTCACTCTGCCTACGTCACCTGGCCCCGCCCCCTTCTAATGTGAGCCCTTCTTCCCAGTGCGACCGCGACACAATGTTGGTTTCAGTGTGATTCAGTGAAGCTTCAGGGAGCCGCTACAGAGGAGCTGAAGAGCCACATGTTGAACAGCCCTGTAATGAGAGAAAACTCTTCCTCCAAATAAACTGGATATTAAAGCTCCACCTCACTTTAAAGTTCACATTGACGTCATGAAGCAGGTTTCAAACAGGTTTTCTCAGGAATGTCCTGCTCTGGGTGTGTCAGAGGACAAACCGTCACTTTGTGCTTGTCAGACATGAGAGACGGACTGAGAGGGACGAAGAGCAGCTTCTTCTCTCCACAACTTTCCTCACACATGGAAAAGTGTCTGTAAGAAGAAGTGAAGAGAGTTCAGGTGAGACTCTGGCAGCTCTTTAGAAGCTTCCACAACGGAGAGAAAGACTTTCTCACTTCTCTTTTCCTCTTTCATTCACTCCATCACAAACCACTGACAGCTGCTTTCTTCTTCTTCACCTGTTGGACAAACATTTCAACCTCCATTAACTCCTTTCTTCACCTCTTTTCTTCTCTATGGAAAGACTCTTTCAACATTCAGCTGTGGGCGGGGCTTCAGCCCTCCTTCACTCTGATTGGCTCAGGTTTGTGTCAGTCTGAAATATTCAATCCAACACACACACACACACACACACACACACACACACACACACACACGATTCAATCATCTCATTATTTATCATCCAGACGCTTCATTTTTCTCTGAAACCTCCAACTGACATTAATCATATTACTTGTTCTATTTTCCACGTTTCTATATTTTCTTCTCTCACGTTATTTCCTCTGTTTGTTTATTATTTATTCTTCTTGTTGTTTTCCTTTTTCTGTTTTGTCTCGGCTGTCGCTCTCTGATCTCACTCTACTGTGTGTGTGTGTGTGTGTGTGTGGTGTGTGTGTGTGTGTGTGTGTGTGTGTGTGTGTGTGTGTGTGTGTGTGTGTGTGTGTGTGTGTGTGTGTGTGTGTGTGTGTGTGTGTGTGTGTGTGTGTGGACCAGGTTGGTGTGTTTCTCTCTGACTCAACATGAGTGACGTGGATGAAGAAGACACACCAGAGTGTGTGGACAGGTAAGAGACGTCACACACTCCTGCAGCCACTCAAAGAGCAAACAGAAGAATCCACACTCAATGTAAACTCCATAGAAATATGAACAGTGTTCAAAGTGGCTCTGCTGTATTGACTCGTCTCAAGGCTCAGTGGTTTCAATGATCCAAAGTGAGCTGAAGTGATTCCAACAGGCAGCAGAAAAACAGCTGCAGTAAAGAAGACGAGGTGCAGAGACATTCCACCGTCACCATGATCAGTCCCAATGTGATCATGAAAGACACAAGGACAAGCAGTGGACAGAACCAACACTAGAACATCATGTGTTGTCTTTCAGGGCAGAGTTTAGAACTCCTCTTCACCTGATCCCAGGTCAGAGCAGTGTCACCTTCCCAACAGGGCTTTAAAGGAACTGGAAGTCTCCAGATGACCCTGAAGTCCAAACATCCCACATCACTAACTTACACTTTGCTCCACAAATATTAGTCCAGAGACACACTTCTTCTCATTTTGTCCTGAATATGAGCACAATAAATAGAAACAAGAAGGCCATTGCTGGGCTAATCCCCCGCCGGAGGGCTTTATATTTTCTCACAAAGCCAGCTCTAAGGCAGCACACTTGGTACACTAGAGGGTGTTCCATGGGTCCTAGTAGATAAGTATGTAGAATCTGAAAGGTCTTCTTCATAAGCTCTGTCAAAATACGTCTCCAGAGGCCAAAAGGTTACTTAGTGACCCTGTGACCTGATATGCAAATTAGGTCCTGGTCACCATGGTGCCCCTTCTCCCCAGGTGGAGTGTCCATGTGTGAAGTTTGAAGTTGAACTGCTGAGAAATGAGGAGAAATGTTTATATGAAAATACATGTATTGTGCAACCATGACGAGCAAACTTCAGACCCTACCAATCTTCAAGGTCAAGGTCAGGTCACTTGGTGTACTGGAGGTTATCCCTGGAGTGTGTATCATGTGTGTATAAAATTTCAGAGCCCGAGCTCAAAAACCTAGGCCTCCAGAGCCCAAAATGTGTTTTTAAGCACTTCGTGACCCTGTGACCTACTTAATATGCAAATTAGGTCAAGGTCACCAGAGTATCCCTTCCCCCTCTGAGATGTATCCACATGTGAAGTTTGGTCACTGTGGGCCATGGGGTTGCCGAGATATAGGTAGAAACGTTCGAACGGACGTACGTACGGAGACTGTGTCAAGATCCCCCTTCGGGGCCTATCGGCTACGGCGGGGGATAATTAAACTCTCCAGATGGAGGTGAAGTTCAGGCTTCAGCTTTAATTCAGTGGCTTCAAGTCAAACATCACATAACAATGTGAGCAACTAAAGTATTTTTAAACACAATCCCTTCATGTCAGGGGCTCAAAAGTCACTGAACCAATGAAATAAGAGAAAATCCAACATTCATCTCTCACACTTGTTGAAAAGCCTTTGCAGGCAATGACGGTGTGAAAGTGTGAAGTCATGACGTCACCAGGCGCTCGCTGGGTTTCCCCTATTTGAATGCTCTTCAGGCTTCACTGCAGCTCCTTTCACTGGATGTTGCTTTGTGGGCCTTTCTAACCCACGTTTCATGTGGAACAGGTGAAATTCAGGCTCTGTTGGATTGAGATCTGGTGACTGACTGGGCCTTTCAGGAACATTCCTCTTCTTTATTCTAGATGAAACTCCTGGCTTGATGTGGCTGCTTGTCCTCCTCACATTAGAAGAGAGTAAGGGGACGGTGTTTTGTGACGGATGGGGGCAGTGTGAGGTGACGGGTTGGGAAGAAATTAGAAAGTGACGGATCATCGCTGGTTGAAATGTTTGACATGTGAACTGTTGACGTGTTTGAAGTAATAAAGAGAATCCACTTGACTCCTCTTCACTGTGTGTGTGTGTGTGTGTGTGTGTGTGTGTGTGTGTGTGTGTGTGTGTGTGTGTGTGTGTGTGTGTGTGTGTGTGTGTGTGTGTGTGTGTGTGTGTGTGTGTGTGTGTGTGTGTGTGTGTGTGTGTGTGTAGAGGTCAGAAGCTCAGACACACAGCAGGGTCTTCAGTATCCAGCAGGTTGTCTATGAAGAGTGACTGGTCCAAAGAAGAACCACTAACCTTCAGAGGTGAACCTGGACCTTCAGACACAAAGTAAGAAACTCTTTGTTTCCTTTCATTTATTACAGAAAGTTTCCTCCTCTGAGTCTAAATCTGAAGTTTTGTTTCTGTTAAAATAGTTTTTCTTTCTACTGTTACTTTTACTTGCTCTGGTGGAACAGTTGAGTTTTTCTCTGCAAAAGTACCTTGAGATTATTTTAGTTTTACATGAATTGAATCACATCAAGTTGAAACGACTCGAATTAAATCGAATCAAATCGAATCAAATCGAATCGAGTTGAACCAGTCCAGAGGTTTGATGGACAATCTGATGGATGTCAGTCTGTAGAGGAGGATGGAGATGGTGAGACAGGCTGCACTCAGATTTAAGGAGGAGGAGGAGGAGGAGGAGGAGCAGGAGGAGGAGGAGGCGGAAGAGGAGGAGGCGGAAGAGGAGGAGGAGCAGGAGGAGGAGCAGGAGGAGCAGGAGGAGCAGCAGGAGGAGGAGGAGCAGGAGGAGGAGGAGGAGGAGCAGGAGGAGGAGGAGGAGGAGGAGCAGGAGGAGGAGGAGGAGCAGGAGGAAGAGGAGGAGGAGCAGCAGCAGCAGGAGGAGCAGCAGGAGGAGCAGCAGGAGGAGCAGCAGCAGGAGGAGCAGCAGGAGCAGCAGGAGCAGCAGCAGGAGGATACAGTCAGTCAGCTCCATCAGGTGGTTGATGGTGATTCTGATGACAGTTTGTGTTTCTGAGCTTCATTGAGGGAAACCAGACTGGAACTGTTCACACACATTATTGTGGGAAAAGTCAGTCCAGTTCACATGAGACTACTTTTCCAGGAACCTTGAAACAAATGATTGGAAACTGCATCAAGGTTATTGAAGTTATTTTACAAACATTTTGACTGTGTGTGTGTGTGTGTGTGTGTGTGTGTGTGTGTGTGTGTGTGTGTGTGTGTGTGTGTGTGTGTGTGTGTGTGTGTGTGTGTGTGTGTGTGTGTGTGTAGAGGTCAGAAGCTCAGACACACAGCAGGGTCTTCAGTATCCAGCAGGTTGTCTATGAAGAGTGACGGGTCCAAAGATGTTCCACCAGACTTCAGTGGTGAACCTGGACCTTCAGACACAAAGTAAGAAACTCTTTGTTTCCTTTCATTTCCTCAAAACCAGAGTGAGAGAAGTTGTGCTCACTCCAACATTCACTTCCAGTATTTTAGTACAAGAGTACAAAGTGCAAACTCAACAGCAAAGTGTGATCTTACACCCTTTCAAAAGTCCTATTTTCATCCTGAATATGCTGGTTTCAAAGTTTGAAGACAAGATGTTATAGTTGTCAGTGACTGGATGGTTTGGATGTTGGTTGAGAAGAAGTTCCAGAGTTGGAGGCTGAAGCTGTGGACCTCCTGATGTTCATCCAGGCTGGAGGTCAGTGAGGCTGAGAGAGGAGGTCAGAGAAGTACTGTGGACGTTAGTGAGAGGTGAAGGAGGAGGTGAGGTACAGAGGAGATCAATGAGGTACGGAGGGACGAGCTTCATGATTAACTATAATGTCTGGAAAAGAATTGTGAAGTGAAGGTGTTGAATTGAAGTCAGTGGAGGTTCTGGAGAAGCACCGTCATGTGAAGGATGGAAGGTGTTCTGATGATGGTTCCTACTGAAGAATTTGACACCACAAGGAGTTCATGGAGGATTTGAGAGGGAGACCAGAGAGAAGGAAACACATGGAGGGAACCAGTAACCAGGGCGTGGACCAGTGTGGAGATGCTGCTGGGTGAGAGGGAGGAGCAACAGTGGTTGATGTTAGCAGGGTGGAGATATGCTGACTCAGTGATTCTATTGATGTGGCTTTGAAATAACAGAGTACTGTGGAGGAAGACACCCAGACTCTTCACCCTGACTGGAGGGAAACAGAGGAGCTGTCGATGAGGGTGGAGAAACAAGGAACTTTAATGGACCTGAATCACATGAGGAGAACCTCTTTATCACTGCTGAGTTTGATCAATCTGAAGTAGAACCAGGATTTGATGTCCTGTAGATCGTCACTGATGGAGGAGGGTGGAGGGTGGAGTTGGTTTGGTGGAGACGTAGAGCTGAGTGTCGTCTGCATAGCAAAGAAACTTCATGATGTATTTATGAGAAATATGGACAAGGGGAGGAGATGGACAATGAAGAAGGTGGGACCAAGTACAGAGCCCTGAGGAACACCAAAGAAGAGGGGGATGGGTGGATGTCAAAGATTTCAACTGAAGAACTTCAACTTTAAAGTTCCTCGACCAGAATCCACATGGAAAAATATCCAGTTTCAGTTGTTGATGTTCGTCTCACATATGTTGTTCATACATTTCTGGATATAATTAATCATGACACTCACACAAACACAAACACATCATTCACGTCATGCTTTCAGGACAAAACACTGGTCTCATTCCCATACTTGGTCCAGAGGTTTGGCATCGCTCGCTCGGCAAAGTTGCGGTGTGGCAGGTCCTATGACCCCGCGCGTCCTTTTCCATCAAGGAGGCCGTTTATGCCGCAGAACATGCCAATTAAAAACTGTATTGACGGCAAAGCAGTCTTTTAACAGCAAAAAGGCCTGGAATGTGTTTTATGGAGTGCTTTTTGGGCTATTGTTGCTACTCACTGTCGCATCACCTGTGCGTATCTACCTGGCCAGAGCAATCAACGCTGATGGAAACCACCTGTGCCACCGTGCGCTCCCGGCGTCTGAACCTGGAGCAGGCGCCGGTTCGTGGCCAAGCGACGTTTCTCCAGTGAGTTTGCAGTGTAATCTACTGGGATATTATGCGATCTATTCATCTGTCCTGCGGCTCGGGCGAGCCCAACTGCCGGAGCGCATTACTGTCCCAGTGGGTCGCTCATCCATTACACCGCTCCGGAGAATGGCAGGTCTCCTCCTCACGCTGCTCCTGCTGGCCGGAGATGTTCAGCTAAATCCTGGGCCAGTGACCACTGGAGCGCTGCACAGCCCCGGCGCAGTCCCTGTGTCCACGATTCACTCGGTGCTACCGGTGGTGAGTGAGCATGAACCCCCTGAGTCGGGCTTCTCCACTTATAATTTAAATCTCGGACATGGTGACTTAATGAATAACTTATCGTTCCTGGACTGTGGAGACCTTGATAGGTCCACTGTCTGTCCTACTAAATCTGCTGAAGATGCCGCTGCGCGTTGTAACCCCGCAGTGAAGAGACAGAGGTTATTCAAAACTTTTCAAACTGTCAATCATGCGAAGGTTTTGTGGGACCCGAAGCTGAAACCAAGGGGGCTATTCGGCGGACAATTTAACATCAGGAGCATTACTCCAAAAAGCAATCAGCTAATTCATCTTCTGTCTGACTCAAATATGGACTTTCTTTGTCTGACCGAGACGTGGTTGAAACAGTCTACTCCCTCAAGTGTATTTACAGTGCCTGGATATCAATGTTTTAGACGAGACAGACCGGATGGAGGGGGGGTGCTTTTTTATGTAAGAGAAGGCATTAAATGTGAGCGCGAGGTTTATAAAGCGGGTAACACTTTGGAATATGTTGGGATAAAAATTATTTTGTCTAAACAAATGTCTTTTAACATTATAGGTGTCTATCGGCCTCCCTCTGCAGATGACACTTTTTATGATCAACTTGCTGAAGTCTTGAATGAGTGCAATCACAACAAAGAACTATTGCTTATGGGTGATTTTAATGTGAATTGGGAGGATAAAACCAAAAGGAAAAAACTAAAAATGATTACCGAAAAATTCCACTTAAAACAACTAGTAAAAGGCCCAACTAGGATTGCAAAATGCTCAAGTACACAGATTGACTTGATATTTACTAACAGAGCAGAAAGAATAACGAAAAGTTATAATTTAATTAGCGGCCTATCCGACCATAATTTAACTCTGTGTGCTTTCCAGTCACAGGACATGTATTATGGGAGTCCCACAAGGATCTGTATTAGGTCCTTTATTATTTAGTCTTTATATTAATGATCTTGCTGAACAGTGTGCTGATGTCGATCTGCAGATGTACGCAGATGACACTGTTGTTCATGTACATGCTAAAACAGCTGACTTTGCAGCTGCTAAGTTAACAACTGCACTGGAGAGAATCACTCTTTGGCTTGATCAATCATGTTTGAGTTTAAATGTAAACAAAACAAAATGTATGTTTTTTTCTAAAACCATGGTACAAATCCCTGATGTTGAGATTCTCATTAAAGGTGAACGAATTGATATAGTTACTGAATTTAAATATCTTGGCGTGTTTCTGGATCCAAATTTACATTTTAAGAAACATGTCAAAAAAATGGTTAAAACCAAAAAATACAATTTTAAACACATCAGAAATTGTCTCTCTCTGGATGCAGCCAAGATATTTATGCACGCCATGATTCTGTCCCGCATGTCATATTGTATCACCTGCTGGGGGCAGGCTGGTGAATCTACTCTGAGACCTCTGGAGTCTTTATACAAACAAACTTTAAAAACACTGGACAAAAAGCCAATTCGTTATCATCATTGTAGGATACTTGAGAAACATGAGTTATTGAGTTTTGAGAATTTTAGGTTATTCGCCAATTTGTGTATGGTCTATAAAATTTTTAATGGTTTGGCCCCACAGCCATTATGTGTTTTTATCCACGCTCGCTCGTCAAATTCCATCAGATCCACTAGAATATCCTCCATACGAGACTGTACCATACCATTTCGCCGCACTGTAGCGGGGCAATCTGCTTTTTCTGTAAGAGCCACAAACCAATGGAATACCTTACCTGACACCGTAAGGGGCAGTAGCTCTCTCAGAGTCTTCAAATCTAACCAAAAAAATCTGTTAAAAGCTGCTCAGCTCTGCAACCACTAGTTTGGTCCTTAGACTTCTTTTTGTGTGTGTGTGTGTGGGTGTGGGCGTGGGTGGGATGAGGGAGGTGGGGGGAGTTGCACGCAGACGTGTGTAGCCATGTTGTTGTGGTGTTTTATCCCTGTATACTGTTTAATCTGTCTTGTTACTGTGTTGTATTTTTGTGACCTGCCAAGGGACTACAGATGCAAATTAGCTTAAAGCTACAATCTGGTATAGTGCATCAAATGGCAACATTTATGTTTTAGCTGTACATTGTCCCTTTCAAATAAATTTTATATTCATTCATTCTAGCATAGACACTTCAAGGAACTTACCAGTTTGTCGACCGCTTGCTGATTAACCATCAGTTTCACAACATTTAAGAATTTTCTCCTGGCTTGAATCTTCTTTCTCTGAGAAAGTCTGTCCTTTTATTTTGGGCTGAATCAGTCCAATGTTGATCATTTTGCTGGAGCTTCTGCGACATCATCTTTGATATCCCAGAAACCCATGAGGCAGATTTCCCAAGATGACATCAGTTAGGAAACATAAACTCAGTTTCATGGACACAAATGCTGGTTTGTTTGTAAACATCAACGTTGGTGTGATCGATTTGGGAAACTGCAGGTTGGAAAAGAGTGCAAATGAGTGTTGATGGTCTTGTTTTGGTGTTTTTTGGTTGATTCTCTCTGCAGAAGGGATGTTTTATGAGAAGTAGAGTTTAAAGATGTTTTCAGGTAGAGGAACTTTAAATGTGCAGCAGGAAGTGCTGATGAGGGCTGAGAATCAGTGTTTGTGTCAGGATTCATCATCACACCACACAGCAGCTTTAACTAACATGTCAACATGTTTCTGCAGCGTGTTTCTGCACCAGGTTCCCCGTGGTGGCTCCGCCCCTCAGCAGCAAACACATCTGGACTCCATATTTATGGTGAGAACAAGTGTCCATTCAACACTTTACTGTCACATCATGAGACAGAAGAAGCTGTTGTGACTTCCAGCTGAAACATGAAACAGACACTCAGCTTATTAGATCCATTCAGGTCCAAAGTGAAACAGTCCAACCTTCATCCAGCTTCTAGTCTTCACTGATGCTTGAAGCTGTTTCTGCTGGATCCCACATGAAGTGTGATTTGGCTTCACATGTTGTCCATCCTGCTCTCTGCACTGGATTTACACTCACATCTCAATCTGGCTTCAGTTTCAGCTCAAAGTCAACTCCACATGTTTCTCTGTTCCAGCTGCTGGAGGACAACATGGTGACTTTCATGAAGAAGGAGCTGAAGAAGATGCAGAAGCTCCTGAGTCCAGATTACCCAGCATGCTCAGGGAGTGAGAGGGAGGATGAGGATGAAGAGCAGAGGAGCAGCAGAGAGTCATTTCTGAGGATCACACTGGACTTCCTGAGGAGGATGAAGCAGGAGGAGCTGGCTCAGCGTCTGAGGAGCAGTAAGAGGATTTGATCTCATTTCACAGGATGGAGATGAAACCTGAAATGTTCTCAGCTGGAGCAGAAAGCAGTCAGAAACAGAGTCCGTCCAGAGAACAGAGGTCATTTCCAGGTCAGACACAGAAAGTGTGAAACAGGCAGGAAGTCCAAAACAAGCAGCAGAGTCCAAAAGCAGAGACGAGGAGACACAAAGAGAGTTCCTGAACTCTGCTGTTCATGTGATGCAAACATGTGCATCAGACCAGAGGCTGTTTGGTCTCCACTGAGGAGCTGATGGAGCTGATGGAGAAGAAACATTTCCACTAACACACTGTCATCTTCACATTCAATGTCAAACACACTCAACTCATTCATGGTTTCTTCTTTTCAGGAACTGCTACTGGAGTCTGCCAACAGAAGGTGAAATGTGCCCTGAAGAAGAGGTTCCAGGTTGTGTTTGAGGGGGTCTCTAAAGCAGGAGAGTCCACCCTCCTGAAGCAGATCTACACAGAGCTCCACATCACAGAGGGAGGGACTGCAGAGGTCAATGAGGAACATGAGGTCAGACAGATTGAAGCAGCATCCAGGAGAGCAGACAGAGCAGAAACCAGCATCAGACCAGGAGACCTCTTTAAAGCCTCACCTGGAAGATGTCCACCAATCAGAACAGTGCTGACAAAGGGAGTGGCTGGCATTGGGAAAACAGTCCTGACACACAAGTTCACTGTGGACTGGGCTGAAGACCAAAGCAACCAAGACGTCCACTTCACATTCCTATTCACCTTCAGAGAGCTGAATGTGCTGAAGGACAGGAAGTTCAGCTTGGTGGGACTTGTTCATCACTTCTTCACTCAAACCAAAGAAGCAGGACTCTGCAGCTTTGAAGACCTCCAGGTGGTCTTCATCTTTGACGGTCTGGATGAGTGTCGCCTCCCTCTGGACTTCCAGCACACTGAGATCCTGACTGATGTGACAGAGTCCACCTCAGTGGATGTGCTGCTGACAAACCTCATCAGGGGGAAACTGCTTCCCTCTGCTCGCCTCTGGATCACCACACGACCTGCAGCAGCCAATCACATCCCTCCTGACTGTGTCGGCATGGTGACGGAGGTCCGAGGGTTCACTGAGCCACAGAAGGAGGAGTACTTCAGGAGGAGGTTCAGAGAGGAGCAGCAGGCCAGCAGGATCATCTCCCACATCAAGACCTCACGAAGCCTCCACATCATGTGCCACATCCCAATCTTCTGCTGGATCACTGCTACAGTTCTGGAGGAGGTGTTGAAGAGCAGAGAGGGAGGAGAGCTGCCCAAGACCATGACTCAGATGTACATCCACCACCTGGTGGTCCAGGCCAAAGTCAAGAAGGTCAAGTATGATGGAGGAGCTGCCACAGATCCACACTGGAGTCCAGAGAGCAGGGAGATGATGGAGTCTCTGGGAAAACTGGCTTTTGAGGAGCTGCAGAAAGGAAACCTGATCTTCTATGAACCCGACCTGACAGAGTGTGGCATCGATCTCAGAGCAGCCTCAGTGTACTCAGGAATGTTCACACAGGTCTTTAGAGAGGAGCAAGGCCTGTACCAGGACAAGGTCTTCTGCTTCA
The DNA here is from genome assembly GCF_963422515.1 of Blennius ocellaris. Taxonomy (NCBI): domain Eukaryota; kingdom Metazoa; phylum Chordata; class Actinopteri; order Blenniiformes; family Blenniidae; genus Blennius; species Blennius ocellaris. The sequence goes on along the minus strand of NC_137673.1, from coordinate 11,082,904 downwards.
TCCATCTGAGCCTTCAGGAGTTTCTGGCTGCTCTTCATGTCCATCAGACCTTCATCAAGTCTGGAATCAACCTCCTGGATGAACAACAACAAACCTCCCGGAGGTCAAAAGTGTTGAAGAAGGAAGTTAATCTCCAGCATCTCCATCAGAGAGCAGTGGACGAGGCCTTGAAGAGTCCAAATGGACACCTGGACTTGTTCCTCCGCTTCCTCCTGGGTCTTTCACTGCAGACCAATCAGAGTCTCCTCCGAGGTCTGCTGACACAGACAGGAAGTAGCTCACAGACCAATCAGGAAACAGTCCAGTACATCAAGGAGAAGCTGAGTGAGAGTGTGTCTGCAGAGAGAAGCATCAATCTGTTCCACTGTCTGAATGAACTGAACGACAGTTCTCTGGTGGAGGAGATCCAACAGTCCCTGAGATCAGGACGTCTCTCCACTGGTGGACTGTCTCCTGCTCAGTGGTCAGCTCTGGTCTTCATCTTACTGTCATCAGAAGAAGATCTGAAGGAGTTTGACCTGAGGAAATACGGTGGTTCAGAGGAGGCTCTTCTGAAGCTGCTGCCAGTGGTTAAAGCCTCCAACAAAGCTGTGTACGTGGTTCAGGAACAAAGATGTAGAACTGAGTCCATGACAAACATTGAACTGGTTTTCATTGTTGGTTCTTCTTCAGGTTGAGCAGATGTGGTCTGTCAGAGAGAAGCTGTGGAGCTCTGCCCTCAGTCCTCAGCTCTCAGTCCTCCAGTCTGACACATCTGGACCTGAGTGACAACGACCTGCAGGATTCAGGAGTGAAGCTACTGTCCGCTGGACTGGAGAGTCCTCACTGTAAACTGGAGACTCTCAGGTTCTGGCATCATTGATCATTAATATCCACCACTCTCTGTTCTCCTCCTCACATTTCTAGAACATCAGTGGGACATGTCAGTAGAACACTGCAGCCTCTAGATAGTTTCTCCTCTATTAATCAGGAAGTAAAACAACAAAGTCAAGTTTCCAGGGTAAGTTCAGGTGTAGAGCAGCAGCCTTACTTCCTCCACTCACTGGGTTTGTGACGCCCCATGTCACAGAGTTCTGCCTCAGACTCTGACACGACACGACTGCCACACCACTCTTTTAAAAAGTAATTTAGTTACTTTACTGATTACCTTGAAGTGATTGTTTGTAATAGTAACTCAGTTAGATTACAAGTAACTTTTTAGTTACTTTCCCCCACTGTCTCAAAATAAAAAGAGCAACTGGTTTTTCTAAAAACTGAGTTCTGATCACTGCCTGGCCTCCTGCTGATACATATTTAACCTTTGACCTTGATTCTCTGTTCTATTTATATCTGATTCATGCTTTTATTATCACAGTTTTACTATTACTGATATTTATTAGTACTAAGTTGTAGTCTGTTGTTGTACTATTTATCTATTTATAAATTTATAAATGTGCACTGTTTGACCTTTTAATTATCCCCATTGGTGGACAAATAAAGTCTTTCCTCGATTGATTGTAAAAGAAAAAAAAATACAAAAGTAATTCAACACCTCTGCAGTTGTTATTGTTCCAATGATATATTTTATTGTTGACATTTCTTGGTTCCAATTCTTTTGTGTCACCTGAACGCACCGTTAGAGTGACTTGGTCTGTCCTCTCTGTGTCTCATTACAGTCTTTCTGCATGTCAACTCTCTGACTGTGAAGTGATCTCCTCGGCTCTGAAGTCTGACTCCTCCCATCTCAAACATCTGGACCTGAGTCACAACCTCCTGAAGGATTCATCAGTGAAGTTTCTGTGTGCTGGACTGGAGAGTCCAAACTGTAACCTGGAGACTCTGAGGTCAGTTCACTGTCTGGAGGGAGAATCTGTTAAGTCAAACCACTGAGAGGAGTTGAGGAGGATCCAGATGTTGGAGGACAGAGGTGGACTGAGCTCTGCAGCATGTTAGTGAGCAGCATGTTGATGAGACTCTTCTCCTCCTGGTCCTTCAGTTGTTTGGACTTTACCTTTCTAAACTCTTCCAGTCTGAACCTTCTTCACTCTCAATGACTTCAACATCACACTTTCTCCTCTAATCTCACTTCTTTCTCTCTTTATTCAGGTTGAGGGGCTGCAGCTTGTCAGAGATCAGCTGTTCTTCTGTGGCCTCAGCTCTGAAGTCCAACCCCTCCCTCCTGAAACATCTGAAACATCTGGACCTGAGTATGAACCAGCTGCAGGATTCAGGAGTTGAGCAGCTGTGTGGTTTTCTGGAGAGTCCACTCTGTCGTCTGGAGACTCTGAGGTCAGACTCCATGTTTGAGTTTGTGTGCAGTGAAAGTTGTGTTCCACTAAAGGTCAGACATCAGGCTGATATGAGATGATCCACACTGAGGATCTCCATGAGAAACTGAGACTTTCGTCCTGTGACTGTGGCAGAGCCGTGTGGAGCTCCACATTTCAAAGCTTGGTAGAAGAACAAGGTGCTGCACTGGACAATTCACTGTCCACCAGGGCTGCAACTGACAATCATTATAATAATCCATTAATCGGTCCATTATTTTTTAATTAATTGTTTAATCGGTTAAAAAAAAAAAAAAAAACATTTCAAATTGTGGAACCAGCTAATATTGAACGAACCAAACATCAAATATGTTTTGGTGATTTTAAAGCACAGAACTGAACCAATACAAAGATTTATTCAATATATATTCATATATTTACATGTATATAAGATGTATACAAGATAATTATTAAATAATATTTACTTTACTTCAGGGACCACATACAGTCCAGTTTCATCCTGGGTGAACAGACTGGTAAAATATTGCTATAATAACCTTTAAATTTACTCTTCATAGTTGTTCTTTGTTGTGTCACAGTGTCTGGAATGGAATTGTATTTTTACAAGATGAAACTGAAAATGAGTACAATCTCAACATAAAGTCCATTTTAATGAAATAGTGTGGAGCAAAATAGAAAGAAGAGTGAGAACAAAGCTTGTATAAATCCTCTAGAAGCACCTTGCTTGGTGGAGCAGCTTGGAGCTTCTTGGTCGGTTGTAAAGGGAAAGTGAAACTAAAGGAGAGGAGCTTCACAGAGCAGCACCATCATTCACATCTCTAAACTCATCTCCTGACACCACAACGTCTGAATATTCTCATCCTCTGGTCCAGACCAAGTGTTTTGGTCTTTAGTGTCTCTCAGTTGAAATGTTCCAGGACAAGCTGTCCGTTGTCCTGGTCCAGCAGGTTGTCCTCATGAAGGTGTGTGAACAGTTCAATAGTGTGGCTGCACAGTGACGTGTGGCCCAGTACAGGGTGTGGCTCTTACCGCTCCACTCCTCAGAGCTTCTACTGTACCGCCTCCACTCTGCCTCCACCTCTCTCTGCTGGTGGAGCTTTTCAACTTGATTTCAGTCAGCAGACGTTGACAAAGCTCTGAAGGTGAAGTCAACGGCTCTGCAACATGGTGAGGGAGCAGAAATCACACCAACAACCAATCCATCATGAAATAGTGGATCACTCTTGTAATCATCACATTTGATTGACTTGATGGATTCCTTGTTGCAGCTCTACTGTCAACCTCTGACAGGCTCCATGTTCACCTTCAGCTTTCACAGCAGGATGATCCTCCTGATGAAGAGTCTGCACACATTTTACTATCAACTTTATATCAAACTAAACATCCCAACAAACACCTTGAATACTGAAACACTATCCACTCTATACCTTCAACCTTCTACCTTGATGAGAAACTCACTCTCTCTCTCTCTCTCTCTCACACACACACACACACACATTATTGTCAAGGTCCTGATGAGAAAACATAAATTCACAAAAGTAGAAAAGAAACAAGAGAGAGCGAGAGAGGGAGAAGGGGAGAGAGAGAGGGGGGGGAAGAGAGTGAGAGAGAAGGAGAGAGAGAGAGAGAGAGGGGGAAGAGAGTGAGATAAGGAGAGAGAGAGAGAGAGAGAGGGGGGAAGGGAGAGAGAAGGAGAGAGAGAGGGAGCGAGAGAGAGGTAAAGAGAGTGAGAGAGAGAGGGAGAGAGAAGGGGAGAGAGAGAGAGAGAAAGAGAGAGAGGGGGCGAGAGCAAGAGAGAGAGAGATAGGGAGAGAGAGAGAGAGAAATAGGCAGAGAGAGGGGGGAGAGAGAGAGGGAGAGAGAGATAGAGAGAGGGGAGAGAGAGAGAGAGAGGGGGAAGAGAGAGAGAGAGTGAGAGAGGAGAGAGAGAGAGAGGGGGAAGAGAGAGAGTGAGAGAAGGAGAGAAAGAGAGAGAGAAAGAGAGGGGGAAGAGAGGGAGCGAGAGAGGGGGGAAGAGAGAGAGAGGGAGAGAGACACAGAGAGAGAGAGACAGAGAGAGAGAGAGAGGGGGAAGAGAAGGAGCAAGAGAGGGGGGGAAGAGAGAGAGAGAGAGAGAGAGAGAGAGAGAGAGACAGAGAGAGAGAGAGAGAGAGAGAGACATAGAGAGATAGAGCGAGATAGAGCTACAGTCTGACTGCACAGAGGCAGAATGTGAAGAAGAGCAGAGGAACTGAACACAATAGATTTGTCGTCGCTCCACCTCAACGTTTCCTTCACACAATTTTAATTTGTTCTCAAAATACTATTTGTGCTCCAACAATTGATTGTCCTGCTCTCAAAGTGTCCCAGTGCTCACTCACAATTCTGCACCAATAGAACCATATGAATCCTCTCTGTGGTCTGCAGGGGCACTGCAGTAACCCCGCCCCCTTTTGGCTTCAGTCTGACCAATCACAACACTGTGTGTGTGTGTGTGTGTGTGTGTGTGTGTGTGTGTGTGTGTGTGTGTGTGTGTGTGTGTGTGTGTGTGTGTGTGTGTGTGTGTGTCCTGGTCCATGTCACAGAGTCGTGCCTCAGACTCTCACACGACACGACTGTGAGCAAGAACAGGACATGAGACAACCACAGCAGCAGGACATCATTCCAGCTGTGACTGGATGTAAACATCCTCACTGAGGAGGCTGAGGATGCAGCAAGGAAAGAGAGGAGGCTTGACAGAGGAGAGGCCAGAGCCTCACATTGACCAGGACTTCTTATGAAGCCACCAGTCAAATCAGTGGAGTGAAGCACAGTGACGGGACTAAATAGAATAGAAGAGTTTGTTCTAGTGAGGCCGAATGCAGCTTCATGAACCACCGTCTTTATTCTCTGAGCCTCACACACAATCTATGTTTTTCTTTTTTCTTTTTAAATGAAGACAATGTTTGGAATCCTACTGAAGCTACTTGTCACGACTTGCTGTCTTATTAATGTTACAAGGGTGAATGAAATGTCAATCTCTTTGATGTCAGGAACTCTGAAATTCTTCACCTTTTTCAATGAATTCTGTTAATTATTAGTAATTTAACTATTAATTAAAATTCTAAATGTAACTTTTAGCATATCTTGATGAGATTGATGTAAGTTGCCATCATTTCCTGATCTGTTGCATCAGATTCTATTGTTCATTGAAAGTTTGATGACTTCTTTGATCTTTACTCATCAGTGTTACCACAGTTACCTTGAAAAAGTAATCTGATTACTAGTTACTCTTTTAAAATGTAATTTAATTACATTAACTGATTACTTGTTTTTAAAAATAACTAAGTTAGATTATGAGTAACTTTTTAGCTACAGCAGCCGACAACATGCCCCCCGTCTCAAAATAAAAAGGACAAGAGGTTTTTCTAAAAACTCAGTTCTGATCACTGCCTGGCCTCCTGATACATATTTAACCTTTGACCTTCATTCTCTGTTCTGTTTATATCTGACTCACTTTTATTAACACATTTTTACTACTACTGATATTTATTTACCGGTGATGGAGTTGTAGTCTGTTGTTGATCTATTTATATATTTATATATTTATAGATTTGCACTATTTGACCTTTTAATTATCCCGTCGGGGACAAATAACGTCTTTCATTGATTGATTTAAAAAGAAAAAAAAAACATAATAATTCAACACCTCTGCAGTTGTTATTGTTGCAATGATATAATGTATTGTTGACATTTCTTGGTTCCAATTCTTTTGTGTCACCTGAACAGGTTGGAGTACTGCAGGTTGTCAGAGATCAGCTGTTCTTCTGTGGCCTCAGCTCTGAAGTCCAACCCCTCCCTCCTGAAACATCTGGACCTGAGTGTGAACCAGCTGCAGGATTCAGGAGTTGAGCAGCTGTGTGGTTTTCTGGAGAGTCCACTCTGTAGTCTGGAGACTCTGAGGTCAGTTGACTGTCTGTTACTGTTGTAGAAGGAGGAATGTTAGTGATGTGAGACTGGTCCTGCAGTGAGAGATGGACTGAGCTCAGCAGCTTCTTACTGATGTGTGTGGACATGAGGAGGAGTGTGAAGGTTGTGCTGACATGAGGATGATGAGGGTGATGCTGAAGATCCACAACAACAGAACAGCTCATTGATCAGGACTCAGTAATGAGGAGCTGCTCATTTCTCCATCAACACATCTGATTGGTTCTCCTCATTCATTCTCATGCTTTCTCTCTTTATTCAGGTTGAGTTACTGCAGTTTGTCAGAGATCAGCTGTTCTTCTGTGGCCTCAGCTCTGAAGTCCAACCCCTCCCTCCTGAAACATCTGAAACATCTGGACCTGAGTAGGAACCAGCTGCAGGCTTCAGGAGTTGAGCAGCTGTGTGGTTTTCTGGAGAGTCCACTCTGTAGTCTGGAGACTCTGAGGTCAGTTGACTGTCTGTTACTGTTGTAGAAGGAGGAATGTTAGTGATGTGAGACTCTGGTCCTGCAGTGAGAGATGGACTGAGCTCAGCAGCTTCTTACTGATGTGTGTGGACATGAGGAGGAGTGTGAAGGTTGTGCTGACATGAGGATGATGAGTGTGATGATGAAGATCCACAACAACAGAACAGCTCATTGATCAGGACTCAGTAATGAGGAGCTGCTCATTTCTCCATCAACACATCTGATTGGTTCTCCTCATTCATTCTCATGCTTTCTCTCTTTATTCAGGTTGTTTGACTGCAGGTTGTCAGAGATCAGCTGTTCTTCTGTGGCCTCAGCTCTGAAGTCCAACCCCTCCCTCCTGAAACATCTGAAACATCTGGACCTGGGTTGGAACCAGCTGCAGGATTCAGGAGTTGAGCAGCTGTGTGGTTTTCTGGAGAGTCCACTCTGTAGTCTGGAGACTCTGAGGTCAGACCCCATGTTTGAGTTTGTGTGCAGTGAAAGTTGTGTTCCACTAAAGGTCAGACATCAGGCTGATATGAGATGATCCACACTGAGGATCTCCATGAGAAACTGAGACTTTAGTCCTGTGACTGTGGCAGAGCCGTGTGGAGCTCCACATTTCAAAGCTTGGTAGAAGAACAAGGTGCTGCACTGGACAATTCACTGTCCAGCTCTGACAGGCTCCATGTTCACCTTCAGCTTTCAAAGCAGGCTGATCTCTCCTGGATGAAGAGTCACTGATCTCCCAGCTGGAGCTCCAAACTCTCACTCACTCTGCGATTGTTGCCCCCCTGACCCAGTGTGTGTCATGGAGGGTGACATTAAATCCTGTAGCAGGAAACAAAGAGGCAGACAGGTTGAGCTGGCGTTTGTCTCGGCTGCAGGATTTAATATGCAGCTGCCTCTGTGCAGCTTTGAGGCTCCTCCAATCAGTGGCGCCGCCAGGATTCAATACCATAGTACACACAGACCCCCCCCTCCCCCCAGCGTCTGCGTTGTGAGCGCCGGGGGGTGATTTTCCGTTCTGTGCACAGAGAAGATGGTGGTTGGCGAGCCCCGGGGGTGTGTACAGAAACACAGAGGAAAACAGCCCAGCAACACATTCTGCTGACGGCTCACCAGGAAGAGACAAAAGCAAACACCCCTTCAAAATAAATGTTCACACCTTCAAATAAACTGTAGGTGCAGTACGTACAGGACTCCGCCTGGGGGCTCCACTGCCTTCAATCACTATGCGCCCCCTGCTGGCCTTTTAGAGTAACACACTATTGCTGCTGCCTGGAAAGTCCAACTCTGTTTGAACCTTTTAGACTCTATGTGAGACACAGGAAGATCAAATATATCTATAGGAGTGTCTAGTTTTAATCACAGTGGACTTATTTAATTCATTGTTTTCACCCTGAACTGTAATTTAGTCCTATTAACATCTTTTAAATACACTTTAAATTGCTGCAGCGTTTTGTCCTCCTTTACACAAACTGGACTTGTTGTCTTGATGTCCAGTAAGCTAGGCTGTTGACTTGTCCTCCCACTGGACACTGCTTCTGTTTGCTGTCACATCAATTCAGCTCTCCAGAAGAACAAAGATCACATCAGTGACAATAATAAGCTCCTTCTTCTTTCACTTCCTCGGTGCTCCAACCTTCTTTAGAAGAAGAAATGAACAACAAGGATCAGTGTGATCAGTCTCTTCTGAATATGATCAGCTGCTCATTTCAGCTCATGTAGCAGCCCAGCTCTCTAAAGTATTATTGTCTGAATTGAATTAGAGGAGCTGTGACTTAAAGGCTGGGGGGGTCGGGTTGGTGAGCAGCTAGTTACCACCAAGGTTTCCCAGTAGGGGGCGACACTCAAATGACCCTTCTTATTATAAGACCATGAGAAATATTCACACAGTTACTTAAAGGACCTTTAAAAAGCAAACAAATATTTAATTACAGTAAATCACACACTACAAATTAAAGCCTTTTTGTAGCTGAACTGTGGAGTTAAACAAGTATTTTAGAATGAATTTATATCAAACTAAACAACCCAACAAACACCTAAATAATGAAAAACTTCTTCACTCTCAATGACTTCAACATCAAACTTTGTCCTCTAATCTAACTTCTTTCTCTCTTTATTCAGGTTGATTGACTGCAGTTTGTCAGAGATCAGCTGTTCTTCTGTGGCCTCAGCTCTGAAGTCCAACCCCTCCCTCCTGAAACATCTGAAACATCTGGACCTGGGTTGGAACCAGCTGCAGGATTCAGGAGTTGAGCAGCTGTGTGGTTTTCTGGAGAGTCCACTCTGTAGTCTGGAGACTCTGGGGTCAGTTGACTGTCTGTTACTGTTGTAGAAGGAGGAATGTTAGTGATGTGAGACTCTGGTCCTGCAGTGAGAGATGGACTGAGCTCAGCAGCTTCTTACTGATGTGTGTGGACATGAGGAGGAGTGTGAAGGTTGTGCTGACATGAGGATGATGAGGGTAATGATGAAGATCCACAACAACAGAACAGCTCATTGATCAGGACTCAGTAATGAGGAGCTGCTCATTTCTCCATCAACACATCTGATTGGTTCTCCTCATTCATTCTCATGCTTTCTCTCTTTATTCAGGTTGAGGGGCTGCAGTTTGTCAGAGATCAGCTGTTCTTCTCTGGCCTCAGCTCTGAAGTCCAACCCCTCCCACCTGAAGGAGCTCGACCTGAGTTCCAACCACCTTCAGGATCCAGATGTGGAGCAGCTGGTTGGTCTTCAGAAGAGTCCAGACTGCAGCCTACATACTCTCAGGTCAGTAGATGTTGGAGTGAGTCCCTGCTGCTTCCAGCAGGTTTCTACTAAACACAGTTAGTGTGAGAACAAAGATCCAGTGTTGGACGTCTCAGTGAGGCTGTGAGAGGACAACGCTGAGCAGCTTCAGGATTGGACAGCAGAGGACACAGTCAGCCAATCAGAGGAGCCACAGGCTGGTTGTGTTGGTCTGACAGTGGTGGTCCTTCATGAGCTCTGAGCTGCTGCTGTGGACAGGACTGAAGTCCTGGCTGCTCCTCAGAGACTGTCCTCATGTCCTCTGACCTCTGTCCTCATGTCCTCTGACCTCTCTTCTCTCTGCAGGTGGAGAGGACACTGTGTGTCCTGAAGGTCCACTGAGGACAGCAGAGCTTCATCCAGCAGTGAGCGACAGAGGAACCACCAGAAGATCTGCTGAGTGTCAGTGGTGCAGTGTGAAGAGCTGAGAGAGTCCAGCATCGAACCAGGGTTCCTCCTCCTCCTGCTCCTCCTCTTCCTCCTGCTCCTCTTCCTCCTCCTCCTCCTCCTCCTCCTCTTCCTCCTGCTCCTCCTGCTCCTCCTGCTCCTCTTCCTCCTCCTCCTCCTGCTCCTCCTGCTCCTCCTGCTCCTCCTCCTCCTCTTCCTCCTCCTCCTCTTCCTCCTCCTCCTCCTCCTCCTCCTCTTCATGTGTTGGTTCATTGGAAGCTGTAGAGATGTTTTGTTGTTAGTCTAAATTCTTTGTTGAGGTTTGAATCCCGTTCCTTCATGTTGGACCTTAACAAGTGTCCTTCAGAGGACAATGAGACTCTGGAACCTTCAAAGAGGGACCTGGTGTGTGTGGGACTTTTCCAGCTTGTGTAAAGTGGAGCAGGAGCTGGTCAACACTCCATCAAGCTGTTCTCCACCTTCACCTCCATCACCTGAGGACGTGTCCACAGCACAGAGAGTGGACAGAGCATGGACAGAGACCGTTGGTGTTCCAGTCACGTCTCATTGTGTCTTGGTCTTGACATGGAGGAACCTGGGTCATGGAGGAATTGACAGGACAGGATCATGGTGCAGTTTGCTGAAAACTAATTGATTTGAGTTTTTAGGAAATGTTCTGCCTGTACAGTAATATACAGTAATATAACGTACTGCGTGATTTAAGTGTGTAATTGTGAAAGATGTTGATGTTGGTAAATGATCACGTCAATATGGACCACAGACAGTACAGTGTACACTATTTTTAATAAATGAACATAAGCTGCACCAACCAGATTTAAAAAGACTATATATTTTTGTACATATACAGTACAAACACTTGTCTATCAGTACATGTGTCCACGTTGTAACAGGGTATGAATTTCACTGTGGGATTGCAGGTTTTTTCTTCTTCTTTTTTAAAAATAAACAAGTTTTAAACACTGCTTCCATGGTGGGTGACGGACTGGACTGGAGGGAAAGAGAGGGAGGGAGGGAGGGCAAGTGAATTACTGCAAAAATACACAAACACTGAGGGTTTCATCTCAGGTCATAAAGTATTTGCTGGTTGTGATTGTGAGGAGAGGATTGGTCAGCCTGGAGCACAGCCATGGAGTCCAGAGTTACGTGATGCACCTAAACGCATCATCCATGTATCTTTGACATGAAGCTCGTTTACCTTTAAAAATCCATAAATTAGCATCTTTGTTTAAGCCACTGAGTTTAAAAAGTGTGAAAAAAGTAGCATCTGATAGTCCAGACATTACGAAAGGTTCCGCTACGCGACATTTGGTAGAACAAAGTCCCGCCGAGGCCAATTACATTTGCAGCATCATCTTATCAAAACCAATCACGATGCCTGCTGTAGCTTTCAACTTCCAATCAAATGTCCCCGCGAGCAAATTGCAGTCCCGGATCATCTTTCGTTCAACCAATCAGGAGACGGCGTCTTCAACGACCAATCATGGAACTGCACGGCGTGACATCATCAGAACCAATCATGGTGTCGGCTCTGTCTTTGAAGATCCTTGCTGCTCCTTCTTACCTGCAGCTATTTTTCCGTGGATATCAACAGAGAAGGTGAGACTTGTTACCGTAATCAAATGAAAAGGCCCTAGCAACTTGTTGCTAACTGCTGCTAGCGAGGCTTCCCTCCCGGTGCAGCTGTCGTTAAAGATTGTTTGTCCCGGTGTATGAATAACCCTGAAACTTGTATGTATAAAAACAATAAAGATGTAAAGATGTGTTTGCATTACATCTGACACCAGGTAAAGCAGCACTAAAAATGCCCTGCAGGAGGCGCTGTGGCTTAGCTGGTCAAAGTGTCTGTCTAGTAAACACGAGGTCCTGGGTTCAAATCCCAGCAGTGCCTCACAACATTAATTCAATTAACCTTTAATGATATAACAATGTGCTCTCTAGCGCCACCCCCAGTCACTAAAATGACCAATGTCCTCCACAGCCATGGTGTGATCTCTCTAGGAATGTCGTAGAGATCAAACCAAAACTCCCATTGGAAACCCTGAGAAAAAAACTGCTCCATTTATTGTAGCAATGAATGATTGTAGAAAAAGCTCTTTATGTATTTATTTCTAAATGTGGCCTTAGTAACTTCTGAAGGGTCAAATCAGGGTTTCATGATGAACTCATAAACACTGGTGCTAAAAGGGGGTTAGCACTATACGTGGCTCATAGTGGCTCTGTTGTGCTACAAGGAGCCACGTTGCTACTTTCTGTATTTAACAGCTTTGTGTGCAGGAGTATAAATGACATGATCACTAACAGGCACTGATTAGCCCCCTTCTGCCCATTATATACATAGATATATGTTGTATACATCCTTTTATTGGTTCAGTTATGTGCTTTTGAATAAGTATGTTTCTTCCACAACATATTTGTTGTTTGGTTGGTTCAACATCATCTGGCCCTACAGTTTATCACATCTCACAATGTAGTATTTAATAGTCCATGATGTATTAGAATTTACCATTTGAAGTGCATTCTTTTCAAAATAGAATCCACACTCTCTGTTCTGTCTTCTGTCTCTGTTTCCATTATTAATCCTACTAATTGATCAGCTGTGTCATTACAGACTGTCACTGTCAGTGTCTAATGTTGGATTTACTTGGTTCTAAGTAATATCTGACTGTTTACTCAGTACACTAAGTCTCTTTGTTGAGCTATGATTTTATTTCATATTTTGCTGGTTCAATGTGTGAGAGTTCACTTTTATTTGTGAAGTTAAAGCCGTTCATTCCGTCTCTTTTTGGCCAAATTCAGCTCAGATCCAGATCAGATCCATAATGTGATTTGTTAACAAGTGAAACAGGAAATGGTCTGTAAGGTGTAGTACGGCGTGGCTCCGCCCCTCCACCATGTTTCAGTTTTTTTTTACTGAATAACTCGTCCTGCACTGCTGGAGCACAGACACAAAAAGAACATCAGGATGAGGTTGTTGTGACTTTAAGATTCAGAAAACTGCTTACAAGAAAATTGGAAAAACCCGCAAAACAACCCGCATCTCTTCCTCATGGAAGAGATGAAAGGAGATTTAAGGAGATCAGCTTATGCTGCCATGGAGATGCTGAAAACAAAGGAGAGGCAGACACACACTATTTCATCTGGAACTTTCTTATTTTAAGAACCTGAGGTGTTTTACAAACCTAACGTGAGAACTGAGCAGTGTTGCCACAGTTACCTTGAAAAACTAATCTGATTACTAATTACTAGTTACTCCTTTAAAAGTAACTCAATTACTTTACTAAATACTTGTTTTTAAAAGTAACTAAGTTAGATTAGAAGTTACTTTTTTAGTTACTTTCAGCAGCTGTTGACAACACCCCCCCCCCCCCCCCCCCCCCCCATCGTCTGAACATAAAGGTTACAACCTGTTTTGTCCAAAACTCTGCTGATCCCTGCCTCCTGCACCATGTTTCTACATATTTAACCTTTGGCCTCCATTCTTTGTTGTATTTTTTTTTACTCACTCGTTTATATTCAAAACATTTTAAGACCACATTCCGGTCCTTTCCTAACCAGCCCCCTGACAGTGTCTTAGAAGAACTGCTTTCATCTGAGCCTTTGAAGAAAGGCTCCATATCAACATTTTACAACTGTAAGCTGTCAGAGTGTGAAAATATCTCCACTCTCGACCACACCAAGTGTTTTATGGACAAAATATCTCAACAATGTTTTTTGACTCTTTATCAAATTGCATGATAATAAACTAACTCCTATTTTATTTCCTCATGAGTGGCCCTAAAACTCTTCTGCAGTAACAAGTTGGTCTGAGTTTCTGAAAAAGGAGTGTTTCTGCTTCCTCTTCATGGTTTGCTTTGTGGGCCTCCTGATCTAGAAGTGTTGATATCCATGCTTCATATGGTAGGATAGGTACTGCACTTTCCTCTTTTATTGAAGAACTATTCTTCCTCCACATAGTAACAATCCTGACTCATTGTCTTTGTATACAGCCAATGTGTTGAGAGTCGTGTCATAAAAGGTAGTAACCTCCTGGTCTGCAAGGAAAAGGTCTTGAAGCACATCTTCACACTCTCCAACAGACAGAACAGCTTGCTTGTCTTTGGTCTTAGCCTCCTCCTGAGCCTTACTGACAGCTGAGCCTTTCATTTGTAACCTTGTGGCAGCTCTCCACACCGAGGCAATGACTCTGACCTGTTTAGATAAACGACTGAAGCTCCTTTCATCAACAAGTAACTTAACTACCGAGTCAGCTTGGGGTCTGTGAATTCCTCCCAGACAGTCAAACGTCTTTGGATGAGCCACAGGTTCATTGCAGTCATGGGTTTGCAGTGCAGTATTCTGTTTTCTCTCCTGGATTCTGGTCAGTACTGCTGAGAAAGCCTTCCTTTGAAGTTTTTCTATGCTCTCCTTGGCAATTACTGAAACCTCTTTAGCTGACTTTTTCGGCCACTCCTCCATTGGCTGCCTCAGGAACCGAGGTCCATTTTGTCATTCTGAAACCTCATTGAGATCCTCAGGAGGATCTTCCTCTAGGTATGTCAGCAATGTTTACGTCTCCCGGGATCTACCACCAGTCCTCAAGTGGTCCAGCCTTGCAAACCCGGTTCACAAAGAAGGTCTGGTATCCATAACTGTCTCGCTGTATAGCTCCCAACACAGTTTGGCTGTCCAGCAGGTGGAACCATTGTTCTACTTCCATTCGGTTGTGCTTTTCAATACATTTTCCAAGTCGGGTTGCAAAGACTGCTGCACAGAGCTCTGCTTTGACTGGCTAGTTAGCTTCAGTTTTTACTATTTATTTATTTATTCAGTTTATTACCTACACTACAACTCTACTACAACCCCCAATAATTACATTTAAAACACAACAAACAGAAACTCCCATAATGCATTGCAGCTATCAGCTACTTTATTGCTACACATTATTAAAATGGAAGATAAATGTGTGAGATCTGGGATTGTTAGAACCATGAGTGTGATGGTGTGGCTTTAATGTCCTGTAGTTGTTGTGTAATTCACTAGAATGTTCCGTCACTCTCAACAAGTCTGCAATGAACCTCCTGGAACTGCCGGCGCTCCACAGCGCAGCAGTTTTACTGTGAAAGGTACAGGAAGCTCCCAGCTTCAGACACCAGTTGAGCCGCAATTCTACGTTCCTCTCTGGGTGGCTTTGCCTCCTTGCGTCCCGCTCTGGGTGGCTTTGCCTCCTTACGTCCCTCTCTGGGTGGCTTTGCCTCCTTCCGACCCTCTCTGGGTGGCTTTGCCTCCTTACGTCCCTCTCTGGGTGGCTTTGCCTCCTGACGTCCCTCTCTGGGTGGCTTTGACTCCTTACGTCCCTCTCTGGGTGGCTTTGCCTCCTTACGTCCCGCTCTGAGGTGCGCTTTGCCTCCTTACGTCCCTCTCTGGGTGGCTTTGCCTCCTTACGTCCCTCTCTGGGTGGCTTTGCCTCCTTACGTCCCTCTCTGGGTGGCTTTGCCTCCTTACGTCCCTCTCTGGGTGGCTTTGCCTCCTTACGTCCCTCTCTGGGTGGCTTTGCCTCCTTACGTCCCTCTCTGGGTGGCTTTGCCTCCTTACGTCCCTCCAGGATGAACTGCAGTAGGACGGAGGCTCAAGGAGCCACAGTGTAGGGACCAAAGAGCCGCGTGGTGCCGACCCTGTCATAGAGGCTAGCCACTTGGCTAATAGCTCTCTTCTGGTCAGTGGGTCAGGAGTCTTTCTCTTTCTTTTCAAGGAGGTCTTGGCCTGTTCTTGTTTTCTTCTCCTTCTTGAGAAGTTGATTGAGGATATTATGTAAATCTGGTCCTTGTCTTGGCGAGATGATTTGAGAAAAAAGGAACGATTAAAATCACCTTAATTTAAACAAAAGGATCGTTTTACTTTGTTGAGATCTCACAAGACTACAGAGAGTTTGTTCATTTCCAAGGAAAGACATTTTTCATTTGTCATGATGCAGTCATAACATGTGAATTCTGACTGAGATCGTCCATTAATCATCAATCAGTAACAACCATTAGTCATGTTTTCAAGCCTCGTTGGCGCAGTAGGCAGAGCGTCAGTCTCATAATCTGAAGGTCGTGAGTTCGAGCCTCACACGGGGCAACAGGTTTAGCTAATTTGCTCAGTGTTGAACAAGAACAGTAGAAAGTCTGATCACTTTCAAAAACCACAGACAATCCAGTGATTTCAGTCAAATGTATCACTGAACGTATTAATTCAATATCAACATTATTGACACATTTCAAAGCAGGAAGAATAGTAAAAGTACAAATGGTGGTATTCAACAGTAAACATCAAGAGGCTGAGAAAAAGCGTCTTGTCATGCAGGGTAAGTAACCACAACCACTGCATGAATGATTGAGATCAAAGAGAAGCAGAATGTTCAGCATCTTAGCAAGTTTTCCTGGAGAAAGATTCTTTCCTGAACGGTTCCATTATTTCTTGCAATAGTGATTGTTGGTCAGTATTTGTGAGACTCACAACAAAGACACTTTGGAGGTTTATTCCAGGTTGATTTCAGACGAGCCTGATTGACAACAAATGCCACAGTAAATGTGTTTTCAGTGTAAATTCAACTCTAAAAAGATCATTCCTTCCTGTTGCTGTTGCTTACGGCCATACCACCCTGAACACACCTGATCTCATCTGATCCTGGAAGCTAAGCAGGGTAGGGCCTGGTCAGGACTTAGATGGGAACAGCTCATGACCCCCCAAGTCCCTGTTGCTGGTCTTGGGGTTGAGCAGAATCCTGGATCAGAGGATTTTATGGGCTTGTGCCACCTGCTGGCCAGTTAATGTCACAACACTTTCTTTTAATGTAATTTCAGCTCATTGAAGGAGATTTATTATGTATTCATTCAGGACAATATAATTCCTGGGATTGATTTCATCCCTTTAACAATATATTCTGAAGTCTTACATCTTAATGGAGAAGGCCAGAGGATTCCAATTTACCAGTCACATTTGATCTCCAACAGATCAGAACTTTTGTAACTCAAGACAGATTCTTTTCAGGTCTTGTTCTCCTATTATGTGATTGTCTTTAAGATCTGTCTGGAGACACTGTTTTCACACTCACTACAGTTTTACTGACAATAACACACATTTTAAATGCCTACAACATTTTTATTAAGTGTATTTAGTATACTGAAACCATTATGTATTAACACAAACATTTAGTGTTTTGATATGAAATAATAACTACTATGAATTTACAAATACAATATAACAATAGTTAACAATGTATAAGATTTACTGTTTAACATTACATTTGTTAATGTCAGAAAATGTGAAGGCAAATTTACAAATAACAAACATAAATACAACGATGTAATGCAAGACAAGTCACAACTATTTAACAATATACATATATAGACTTTTCATTTTCTACAAACACACCAAATGGAGGTGTTAATCATTCCTCCTCTTCTCCACCACAGTTTTAAAATGTTCACAGCTGGTGTACACCACACCCTCAAAACCAGGCGTGGTGGATTTTCTTGTTGTTGGGCAAAAGGTAAACATCTTCTGGTTTCCACGTACTTCTTCTTTTGATGGCGTGTACCTTTTGCGCAGGCCACCACACTGCGGTACTCGGCACGCCACACAGGGTTTGTTAGATTCCTTTGGCATGACGGTCTTGACGATGGGTGCAGGGGGGGGGGGACAAACACCTGACTGCTGGACGGCCCAGCAAACTGAATAGACGGTGCCCGAGGCTGTGCTGGGACCACCAGCAGTATTGGTGCTGCTGAGACGGAGGTGGGGTGTGGGAGGTGGTCCTGGTGGCCTTGGGCTGGATGGTCCACTTTGAAGGTCCTGCCACCGGCTCTGGTTCCTCAGGCTCCTCAAAGTCCAATCTGCAAATACACAATAGACCATGAGGATTCAGGGACGAGGATTAGCCATTTAACATGATTCAGAAGTAAAAAACATGCTCCCTGCCAAAGAGCACCTCGGCCTGCCGGTTCATGCGCTGGATCTGCCGGGCCTCCATGCACGTCGTGTGGCGCCCCTGGACACCAGCAACCTGGAGGGATTCCACTCGGCTGTTTCACTGAACAGCAAACGCAATCAGGTACACCTGAGAAACACATGATGAAAAAAATATCTTATGTGTATCTGATGAATAATTTATAACCAAATGGTGTAACGGTTAGCACTCTGGACTCTGAATCCAGTGATCTGAGTTCAAATCTCAGTGGAACCTGACTTTTCATGAACAAAAACACAATGTGAGTAGATCTCTATCCTGCACTGAGTGCAAACACTGAAAATAACCACTGACAGCAATAATGACTCACAAGTAGTGACGCTCAATGAAGCCTCATGAACCACTTCTTGATTTTCTCACCACCAGATGGTGGTCAAGGGTTCTCCCTGTGACCCTTGACCCCTCTGGCCAATCACAATGGACTCCTGTTCTCTGAGGCGGGCTCCAGTTTGCCAGCCTGCAGTGGGTCCTTGTTTACATATCAACACCTATTGTCTCTGAGTATCACTGTGCTTACAAAATGATGGCAAATTTCACAGAATGGGAAACAGTGAACCTAAAATGGCAGACGATATCAAGTTAAAGTACTCCACCAAATACTCCAATGAGAAGAACTGATAGAATATCTCAGGTAAAACCACCAGTTCTGTCAGTCTGCAGTACTTTATGGATTTAATTACTTTATTTATGATAATTACCGGTGGAAATTTTGGAAAATTGTTTTCTCTTTACTCATTTTACATGTTGATTAAAAAAAAAAAAGTTGTTTGCTAAGGTTTCCAGTTAGCCCAAACTCTACATGTTTTATTTCCCTCTTGTCAGAAGTATTCTTAGTAAAGCCATCCAGCAGGTCCAGACTTGGCCCGGCTTTAGAGGGCCAGCAGAGCTCCTCAGCATGTACTCCACCCGGGACCAGGATCCATTGTTTGGCAGAGGTTGGACTCCCAGTGTCCAGCACATCAGGTTGTAGACGTCGACAGCTCGGATCGGTGCCACCCGCACATTCTGCTTAAAGTCTGAATGGAAGAACATTCAAGTTGTGAATGTACCTCCAGATTTGTTTGAAGCTTGAAGGATGAAAAGTGCAAAATCTCCAAATCAGTCGACCTTTTCTTAAAAGATCAACACCTTCAAAACATTTGTCACTTGTCGATTTTGCATAATATTAAATATATTGATTCAATTCATCAATAGGTTTTAGGAAATGACAAACAAAATGCTCCATAACTGGTTTCCAGCACATTACAAAAAATGTACTCTTGAACACACATACAATTAAACTTCACCCAAAAACCTTCAATAGTATGTGGTCTGAAACAGTTTGATAAAATAATCCAAAAAAAAAAAAAAAAAAAAAAAAAAAAAAAATATATATATATATATATATATATATATATATATATATATATATATATATATATATATATATATATATATATATATATATAGTCAAAGAGACCAACCCTCAAGATGTGAATTACGCCACAAAAGTTGATTAAAATGTAAGCATGAAATAAACTTGAAGTTTAGCGAACGAGATAAAAAACACTTTTTTTAAATACAAAAAAGCAAAATGGAACGTTAATGTATGCATAGAACGTAAACAGATACACATTACAGTATAAAGAGATTAAAAAGTTTGCTAGCTCCTCTAGCAGTTCTAAAAACTCCAACAAACCAATCAGTAAATACTGAAATAGACGTTGCATTATTTTTTAAAACTCAGCTGAGGAGAGTTCTATGTTTTGAGCCAAAGCCTAAAAATGGGTGTTGATTTCAGCAAATTCAAAGTCACGGTGAAAACAAGGGGACGACTGTCCTCATACTCATTGTCTTCTCCATTCTCATGTTCACACTACTCGTCATTATACACATCCTCATATTAGTCATCATCTTCATCATCCTCATTATAGTGCAGTGATGCTGGTAACGTGTTAATTAGTAAAGTGCTTCCTTCATATGACGGCTTTTTTCAGTAACGAGTAATCTAACATGTTACTATTTGCAAACCTGTAAACAGATTGTTATTTATCAAAAGTCACTGTGCCTTACTATTGTTTCATTCTCACACACACACACACACACACACACACACACTCACACACACACACAGGACCGGTCCCCACCTCCACTCTCAGCCAATCACAGGTGAACTTGCTCTAATGGTGCGTTCATGTGGCACAAAAGAATCGGAAACCTACCCGTTGTCACCATTGCAATATACTCAACAATTATCATTTACTAAATTTGGAAAACTTCCTAAAACTATACTCTTTAACGCTGACATTCAAGTGCATCCATAACCTGGCACCAGAGCCACTAAGTTCATTCATACAGAGACAAAACAGCAATAGAGTCACCAGGAGCCCCTCCCACAATCACTGTGCGACCCCCCACAGGAGGACCACGTTTGGTCAGTCTGCTTTCTCCATAAAGACGGCCAAACTGTGGAACCCACTGCCCACTGACCTCAAAAGTATACCAGAGTTTAAGGAGTTCACATCAAAGCTAAAGGTGTGGCTTAAAACAAACCAAAGATGTACCCACCTCTGAGTCTGTAAATAATGTATAGTGTGTGTGTGTGTGTGCGTAGAGACCACTGTTGTAAATATGTGTTTTAGGGTTGTGTATTTTATTCATTCTGTATAATTTGTATGTACTACAGGGAAAAGCTCAACCAGGGACAGGAGTTGAAAATTAGCATTAGCTACACACTCTGTATGTGTCGCATCAGCTGCATCTTTCATGTTGTAACTATGTATTGTGTTGTAACAGGACATTGTCCCTGTCAAATAAATAAATAATAAAAAAAAGAAAAAGAAAAGGAATAGCAAAATAGTCCTGGAGGAGGTGATATTATTTGGTGTCACAGAATCACAAATGAAGCTGTATAGAGTGTGGTTGGGGGTTCAGCTAATGACAATTAAGGAAGACCCTCCCTTTGACCCTTGCACAATGAGGAAGCTCTGGGGCCTCATTTATAAAACTGTGCGTAGGATTGACGTCAAAATTGGCGTACGCACGAAACACAGAAAGTGCGTACGCACAAAAATATCCTGAGATTTATAAAACAGTGCGCACCCACGTCCTACGCCGATTTCCCTTTATAAATCACAATCCACTCTAAATGTGGCGCACCTGTGTGCGGGTCAGACCACGCCCATATTTGCCTATAAATATTCAGAGAAACGCCTCTCATGAATATTGATTCATGACTGACAGCATGCCGAAAGCAGAAAGAAAAGCCAAGAAACGCAATTTGACCCAGTGTGAGGTGGAAGTTCTGGTCGGGGAGGTGGAGAAGAGGAAGGCGATATTATTTGGTGGACACAGTGTTGGGGTCACCAACGCCAAAAAAGGCTCTAGAGTGGCAGCATGTGGCGGATGGTGTCAATGCTGTGGCCTCAGAAGGTCGGAGTGTGGCTGACGTGAAAAAAAGTGGTCCGACATCAAAGTAGACACAAAAAAGCGCCTGGCGTCACACAGGCAGAGCGTCTGTGCCCCGGGCGGGGGGACGGGCCCTCCGGAGCTCACCCCGCTGGAGGAAACACTGGCGGGGGTCATCGGGGAATCCCTCCTGAGTGGAGTGGTGACGGAGGTGGAGGGGGACACCCAGGCCCGCCCCTCCCTACACGCAGAACACGCGCTGTGCGTCGGGCCCCGCGATCCATGGGGGCCCCATTTTGCGCAAGTGAATTGAATTTCCCTCGGGATCAATAAAGTATCATCATTCTCTGCAAATGCGCAAATGATGCGCTGCATTTTGCCGAGAGGCGCGTAGAACACCGCCACCAAGTCAGCCCGAGGCCGGAGAGAGAGAGAGAGAGAGAGAGAGCAGGAGAGAGAGAGAGAGAGAGAGAGAGAGAGAGAGACAGCTTCCAAACGTCAATACGATTCAGGAGCTAGCAAAAGAAAGAAACAGTCCAAACAAGAAGAGGCTCGTGCTTCACTTGAAGGTGGAGATGTTGTTGAAATAAAAAAGATTGTTCCACTTTTGATCTATAAAGTTCTTGTTCCACTGTTGATAGAGGCTGTTCATTTGATTCGTTAGTAATTAAATGTATTGTTATTATTATTATTATTAGTAGTAGTAGTATTATTATGTTATTGGAAGGGGGGCCCCAAAATAAAATCCTGCTTAGGGCCCCCACTTGGCCAGGGGCGGCCCTGGGGACACCGCCGCCTGCCCTTCAGGAGCCCGATGGTGCGCTCCACAATACTATAGATTCTAGGTCCTCTCCTCTGCGCCTTGTGGGTGAGGAAAAGGGGTGAGCAGCCACTGCTTGAGGGTTAGGGTTCTCCACTGTCGCCTGCAAGGTCGCTGAACGGGTTAAACACTCCTACAAAATTGCAAGTCTCAGGATTTCCACATGAATTCTCCGTACCTAGAAGCCACCCATCACGTACAGCGCCGGCTCCAGTCTGCGCCCGACACTGCTATATGGGCTATATGATATAGGATATTACACTGCATTCATATCAGTGTAAACATAATTTGCCCTACTGTTGTCTTACTATTGTCTTAATCATATGTTTCCCGTGTGCACTCCAGGGAGTATGTTTGTTTATTCATTGTAGAAATTTTATTTTTTACTATCCACTTCTTGCAAATAAACTGTCCATATATGAGGTCATATAACTATTTATTTTACACGATCGGTTTCACACAGTTTCTCCCGTTTCTTTCTTCTGCCATCGGTGGCGCAGTTTCTCCTTACCCCAGTTATGTGCGTACGCATGGGTCAGAGTTGGCGTGGAGGACCGCACATTTTCCCGTCAACTTCTCTTTTTATAAATCCCACGGTTTGCGTAGAGAGTGGCGTACGCATTCTTTTGTGTGTACGCAACGTTTATAAATGAGGCCCCAGATGAGATCAGGCGTGTTCAGGGTGGTATGGCCGTAAGGATCAGTGACACGAAGAAATGACCTTTTTATAGTGAAAATACACTGAAAACCTGTTGATTGTTCCATCTGTTGTCAATCAGGTGTCTCTCAATTCAAACTGGAATAAAGCTCCAGAGTGTCTTTGTTGTGAGTCTCTCTCAAATACTGACCACCAATCAGAGACTGGTCAGCTGATGGAGCTCACCTGGTCCATCCAGGCTCCAGAAAACATGGAGGAACTCTGTCAGGACCTGTCAGTGTCAAGCCTGAAAGGTCCTTTGTGATCTCAACCTGAGGATTATCAGTAAATAAACACCATGAAGCAAACTCCCCGTCGGGGAATTGAACCCCGGTCTCCCACGTGACAGGCGGGGATACTGACCACTATACTAATGATGAGAAAATCCCAGCACTGGATCCAGAAGCCCTGATCGTATAGTGGTTATTACTCTGCGTTGTGGCTGCGGAAACCCCGGTTCGAATCCGGGTCACGGCAATGGCTGCTAAAATGTTGTCGTCACAAGTTTAAAAGCAGGTACATGGAATCATAAACAAGTTTTAGCCAGGACAATCATTTCAAGCTCTTCTCAGGACATCATGGACCTGAGCTTGGAGATGTTACACAACTGGAAAAAGCAGTTTTTTACCAGCTGTCTACAATGTTGCTCCAGTGACATGGACTGATCAAAGACCAGCCCTAAATTCCTCAGTTTGTTTTGACTGAAAGGCTCAGTTCACCTGGTACTGTTTGGTAGTGGTAGTAGTACTACCTGGTACTGTTTGGTAGTGTAGTAGTACTATATGGTACTGTTTGGTAGTGGTAGTAGTACTATCTGGTACTGTTTGGTAGTGGTAGTAGTACTATCTGGTACTGTTTGGTAGTGGTAGTAGTACTCTCTGGTACTGTTTGGTAGTGGTAGTAGTACTATCTGGTACTGTTTGGTAGTGGTAGTAGTACTATCTGGTACTGTTTGGTAGTGGTAGTAGTACTATCTGGTACTGTTTGATAGTGGCAACAGAACGTTCTCCACGGCTCATGATGGAGGATGTTCCTGCAGCAGAACGTTCTCCACGGCTCATGCTGGAGGATGTTCCTGCAGCAGAACGTTCTCCACGGCTCATGCTGGAGGATGTTCCTGCAGCAGAACGTTCTCCATGGCTCATAGTGGAGGATGTTCCTGCAGCAGAACGTTCTCCATGGCTCATGCTGGAGGATGTTCCTGCAGCAGAATATTCTCCACAGCTCATGATGGAGGATGTTCCTGCAGCAGAACGTTCTCCATGGCTCATGCTGGAGGATGTTCCTGCAGCAGAACATTCTCCACGGCTCATGATGGAGGACGTTCCTGCAGCAGAACGTTCTCCACGGCTCATGATGGAGGATGTTCCTGCAGCAGAACATTCTCCACGGCTCATGCTGGAGGATGTTCCTACAGCAGAACGTTCTCCACAGCGTCTCCAGACTCTGTCTCGTCTGTCACATGTGCTCAGTGAGAACCTTCTCATCAGTGAAGAACTCAGGGCTCCAATGGCCAATCTGCCAATATTGCTGTTCTCTGGCAAATGCGGTCAAATGCGGTCAAATGCGGTCAAATGTGTTCTCTGGCAAATGTGGCCAATGGCCCTGCAGGGTGTTGGGCTGTAAGAACAGCTCCCCCTTGTGGACGAGGGCCCTCATAGCACCCTGGTGAAGTGTGTTTCTGACAGTTTTAGCAGAAACATCACATTAGTGTCCTGCTGGAGGTCATTCTGCAGCTCTTGCAGCTCCTCCTGGTCCTTCTTGCACAAAGGAGGAGGTAGCAGTCCTGCTGCTGGCTTGTTGCCCTCCTACCCCCCCTCCATGTCTCCTGGTGTCCTGGCCTGTCTCCTGGTATGTCCTCCATGCTCTGGACACTGTTCAGGGAGACACAGCAAACCTTCTTGCCACAGCTCATTGATGTTCCATCTTGGATGAGCTGCACAACCTGAGCATCTTGTGTTGGTTGTCGACACGCCTCCTGCTCCTCCAGGACTGAAACACTAACAACATTCTAAAGTGAGCAGAACATCAGCCAGGAACCAGGAGAACAGCATCATGGTTTGTGGTCACCAGCTGTAGAACCTCTCCTTTATAGGTGTTGTCTTGATGATTGTTTGATTATCAAGGGACACTAAATCACTATTAGTCTACTTTCTGCTCTGGACATAAAGCTTGGAGAAGCTGGGGATTGATCCCAGGACCTCATACATGCTAAGCATGCGCTCTCCCACTGAGCTACATCCCCTGTGCTCTACTGTATATATATAATATCACTCAAACTTTAATATTCACCATCAAACAGGAAGTCTACTGAAACTAGAGGTTTGTATTTCCAGAATAAACTTCAAGTGTGAAGCTGAAGAGGCGGAATAAAGCTGCTTTTTCTTTGAATAAATATCCTTTCATCTCAGCGTCTCCATGGCTCCATGGTGTCTCAGTACTGAGATCAAAGGAGAACAAAGGAGATCAGCATCTGATGTAGATCAAACCCACTGAGAAAGCAACGTCCATAGATGTTCAAGACGTGTCCATCTGTCCAGTCCCTATTGAGGACGTCTATTTGACAGCCAGAACTAGTTGAAAATAGACATTTTAAACAGGCTGTAATTGAGGACGTCTATTTAACTGTCTATTTTACCATCATGTAAAATGAGTCACTTTTAAGAACTGTGACAACTGTATTCCAAAGATTCTTTAAAGTACGTCCAGCAACTATCAACCTTAATAAATCATCCATACTGGAGCCAATATGACTTGATACTATGATAACGTTGTTTGATTATGTACCAATTCATCATAAATACACTGAAAGACAGTTTTACTGCATTCAAGATGGAGTTCAGTGTTTTACTGCATTTCTAAGTATAATACAGACTGTGTATAATTGGTACCTTGCCCAATGTATGGTAACTGTGTTCAGGTTATGGGTTTAGTCATGTTTTATTAGTTACTGATGCTTTCATGATCTCTGCCATCACCTTTCAAAGTAAAAGTACCTGGAATGAACTATGTTCTGCTCGCTATGTTAAGTAACTCTACAACTGTAGGATCATTATCAGCTCATCAACATTTTTTGGTGACGTCTCCACTGTAAAGGTTGTCTTATGCTTGACGTGTCCACGAGCTCCTCACGGCTTCCTGCAGCCAAATGACATCATTTTAGCCGCCACGCCCCTCAGTGCAGTCCTGTTCACGTGGACGTCACCGCTCCGTGTGCCTCCCAATTCTTCTGACTACACGGACGGAGACGTGAGGAAAAAAAGGTGGAGCTGAAGAGGAGGAAGACTGAAGACTTGGTTCTAAAGACACAAAAAGCATCAAGCTGCACATCCACACTGAAAACACAAGATGTGACTCATAGACGTCAATTAGCTTCAGTGTCAGACTTCAACAGAGGGAACCTTTAATTTGAAACAATAGTTGATGCTCCGCTCTCCACTGCAGGATCACCTGCTGGTGTCACAGAGAAGAAGTCTACTTCTTCTGCTCTAATTTAATACTGCGGTGGAAGTGTGTTTGTGATGCACTGCCCCCTGCAGGTTGGGAGCAGGAGCCGCTGGATGAGAGAAATGAAAAAGTTTAGTTGCATCATGGTGGTCCGTTTACACAACAACCATGCTTGAAGCCCTGAAAACAGGATTTTGTGAAAACGCTCCTCCATCTCCGTAGACGGTCCCTAAAAGTGTTCCTGAATTCAAAGTGTGTCTCACAGTATATCTCATGTGTTTTGGAAGAGCATCTTCCAATTTCTCAATAAACCGTGATTCAACTGGAATACTGTTGAAATATGTTTATGTCAACAAACTATCAATAGTCTCTGACCTGTGTTCACTTCATTTTCTTACAATTCTAACATTCCATACAAAGTGCTTCGTCAATATTTTTACATCTCAAGCAAGCCATTGATCACTTTGACACTAAATCCCGACAGAAAACATGAAGAAAAGGAAGAGCAAAATAGGAGGTGGAGGTCAGGAGACGATATTATTTGGTGTCACAGAATCACAAATCAAGCTGTATAGAGTGTGATTGGGGGTTCAGGTAATGACAATTAAGGAAGACCCTCCCTTTGATCCTCCCACAATGAGACAGCTCTGCTCTGTCACATGGCATCATGGGAGAAAGTATAATACAACTGAAGACACATGCTCTGCTGTCAGAAGTGGGATTTGAACCCACGCCTCCTGAAGAGACTGCAACCTGAATGCAGCACCTTAGACCCCTTGGCCATTCTGACCTAAAGCCAAGAAGTTCACATGTAGCCGAGGACGTTCTAGGTTCTCTAGTTCATCTCATCTCACACCTTCACCCTGATGATGTTGTTTGGTCGTCCAAGAGTTTTCTCTCCAAGCCAACAATCAGGGACTACAAGCTCCAGTGGAGCTGCAGAAGCTACTGACGCTAGGAGGAGGAGTGGAGCCATAGACCTATAGAACTAGAATTATATAGAGGTTTATGAGCAGATATCTACTTCTAAATTTCTATGTGGTCTGTCTTCTGTGTTTTTGGTGTGTTTGGTGAGTCACAGCGCCCCTAAAGGCCTGGCATGTGTACTACATGGCCTGAAGCCTTGTGTTGAGCCGTGTTCATAGTGAGGTGTGGACAGAATTGTTTTGGAGAAGGCTGGGGAGAACAAAGAGGTTTTTTTTCGTCATGTGGATGAAGCCTTACACTTGCAGGCCCAGCAGACGACCTTTGCCAGAGCAGAGAAGAAGCTCCTGAAGACTTTGAGTCACTTTGGTTGACGCTGGCAATCAAGACGCAACAAGAGGTGACACATTCTAAACACTTTGCTGGAGAACTAGACTTTTTGAAAAGTTCCATAGAAATTGTGAGAATGCAACTTTCTGAAAACATTCTTGTTCTTGTTTATTTCACAGCAGCCACACGTCTGTAAAGCAGCGTTGTAACTTTTCAACTGCAGTTTATTTCTCCCCTCCAGTGCTTTCAGAAATACATTTCACTGAACTGATTCAGTAATAAAAGAGAGTTTTTGTATGAGCGGCCATGTTGGTCTGGTTTTAACTGCAGGAGTTGGTGCTTTTCGTGATGCGTTCAGGTGCATCACGTAAGCCTGCACTCCGACATTTCAACAAGCTGCGGTGCTCCTGCAGTAGCGATGCTACAAGTTAATGTGATTAAAATATGACTGATAGTTATTAGCGAGCTGGAACACGCATGCTCAGCACACGTCAGTGCTGAAGTTTGTGCAGTGCAGCTCCTCAACAGTTGGTCCAGGACGGTCGGCACAGCTCAAACTCATTTCTTCAGCCACAAGGAGCTGGTCCAAGGAAATGATGTCATTTTGTTCAGCAGGATCCTGGAGTGCTGAACTTTCTTCTTCTTCTTATGGACCATGAATTGGCCTTTATTGTGTGAATGCTGAAGACAATGCTTTGATCTGCAACAGACGCTGATCTCCTTTGATCCTGTCAGAGTGAATCCTGATCTGTGTGTGTGTGTGTGTGTGTGTGTGTGTGTGTGTGTGTGTGTGTGTGTGTGTGTGTGTGTGTGTGTGTGTGTGTGTGTTGGGGGGTCTCTTTGAGCGTCCCCCCCGGTCGTGTACAGCAGCCATGCCAACATTAAAAAAGCAGCAACAGGAGGAGACTCTTGGTCTCTTCCTGTTACAAGAGTAAAAAGTGTTGTGACATCACAAGTCTCTCAATCACATCATATTGTCTGCCCAAGCTGCTGAACAGGAGTAGGGCCAATCAAAAGATTACCAGTCACTTTTTAGTTACTTTCAGCAGCTGCCGACAACATGCCCCCTGATCTCAACATAAAATCAGTGGTTTTTCTAAAAACTCCATTCTGATCACTGCCTGGCCTCCTGCTGATCATATTTAACCTTTGACCTTCATTCTCTCTTCTATTTATATCTGACTCACTTTTATTATCACATTTTTACTACCACCATTTGTTTCTTGATTTCTTTTAGTGATTCTTAAAGCCAGGAAGTTTCCACTTTAAATGACTTTAGTTTTGTGTCTTTGATGTTTGTGATCTGCTTTTTTTCTACAAAAGTAAACAAGTGAATGAACATCCTCCAAGCTGAAAAGTAGAACTTCAAGATGGGAAATGGACTGTTTCCAGGTACAAAAGTATTTATATGGAAAACTAAGGTGAAGCAAGACCCAGTCTCTCAGGAGACACGGGTTCAAATCCCAGGTGAAGCCATTGAATGGAATGTCTTGCTCAAACCAACAAGTCATGATTCACTCCCATCATTTGTGGTCCTGATATGTTGGACACTTGTCACACCCTGTGAATTTCACCCCACTAAAACCTCCAGGCTCAAACTGGTCCAGTCCTACAACCAGGCTAATCAAGGTGATTGATGTGAAACACTGTGGACTCCACACATCTCCGTATCAACATGAGGATCAAACATCTGGACGGAAGACGCATGGCAAAAGACGAGACACTGCTCTCAGAGTGAGCTCATTCCTCACCTCTCAAGGAGAAGACACATTGATTTGAGGACATCTTGGCAGGAGAAGACCTGTGACATGAGAGCCAATTGAAACTGATCAGGAAAAATGATCTCCTTTCAGAAGTCTGATATGAATGATGACATTCAAATCTGATTTTCAGACTGCAGTCAGTGTTTGTAAAGGATGACGATTAGGAAGGAGCAATTAATGAGCTGAATGTCTCCTTGAAAGTTGTGCAAATGGGACTAAACCCATATTTGCCAGAGTTGAACTGAGTTTTGGAGTTTAAAAAAAGCTTCCTCTGTGTTTCTGCCCAGTTTCAAACAGGGGACCTTTTGCGTGTTAAGCAAACGTGATAACCACTACACTACAGAAACTATGCATGAGACCAATAGGGTGGTAGAATTCTGAGATTAAAGGGTCATATTCTGCAAAATTCTCTTTCTCATGGTTTTGCAGCAGTAATATGAATCCCAAAACCTGGAATTAGAGAGGAGTGAGTTCACTACTATCAAAACATTGAACAGATTCAATGTTTTATATATCAAAGACTATATACTATATACAGTATATAAAGCTTAATTTGTAATATTTATAATATATTTATTTGTATGAACAGCCATATACAATAAAAGATATTAATACAGGCTGCTTTCTTACTTTTTTAGCTGGATCAGTTGGTAGAGCATGAGACTCTTAAGCTCAGGGTTGTGGGTTCAAGTCCCACATTGGGCAGAGCTCTCTATTGAGACAGTGGTGTCCTTGAGGACAGAATGGTGGACTTGAGATGTGAACCTCACAGTTGAGAAGTCACCAGTGTGGATCTAGAGTAGCCTTGAGGGCCGTGGTCCTGCATGGTTTCAATGTGTCCTCACATCAACACAGCTGACAACAATGATTGGCTCGTCACCATGACAACTCAGCTGTGTTTGAACATCCAGGACTGTGGCCCTTGAGGACCAGGGTTCCCCACACCTGATCTAGAGGACCTTTGACCCCATCAGCTCCCTGGAAGCTTCACTGTGTCACCTCACCTCCTCATCAATGTGATGTGCTGCTGCTGTTGTTGCTTGATGTCTACCATCATTTATTTAAACGTAGAACTAGAACTACACTCAGATTGAACGTCCAATCAAGTTGTGATGACTCAATGAATGGTTCTTTGAGGGAGTGTGGTGAGATGTTAGTGACAACATGGTTGAATCAAGACTAGATCAGTCCACTTCAGTTCTAGACTCCAGATGGGAGGCCAGTGCCTTGCCCATTAGGCCACTGGGTTCACAGTTTAATACAACCATGACCTCAGCATCATAAATATCACTGACAACTCCATCACCAGGGCCTCATCCAATATCATTCATATGTATTCATATAATCATGAATAATAAAAGGAGCCTGAGGAACCAGAGCCGGTGGCAGGACCTTCAAAGTGGACCATCCAGCCCAAGGCCACCAGGACCACCTCCCACACCCCACCTCCGTCTCAGCAGCACCAATACTGCTGGTGGTCCCAGCACAGCCTCGGGCACCGTCTATTCAGTTTGCTGGGCCGTCCAGCAGTCAGGTGTTTGTCCCCCCCCCCCCTGCACCCATCGTCAAGACCGTCATGCCAAAGGAATCTAACAAACCCTGTGTGGCGTGCCGAGTACCGCAGTGTGGTGGCCTGCGCAAAAGGTACACGCCATCAAAAGAAGAAGTACGTGGAAACCAGAAGATGTTTACCTTTTGCCCAACAACAAGAAAATCCACCACGCGTGGTTTTGAGGGTGTGGTGTACACCAGCTGTGAACATTTTAAAACTGTGGTGGAGAAGAGGAGGAATGATTAACACCTCCATTTGGTGTGTTTGTAGAAAATGAAAAGTGTATATATGTATATTGTTAAATAGTTGTGACTTGTCTTGCATTACATCATTGTATTTATGTTTGTTATTTGTAAACTTGCCTTCACATTTTCTGACATTAACAAATGTAATGTTAAACAGTAAATCTTTTACATTGTTAACTATTGTTATATTATATTTGTAAATTCATAGTAGTTATTATTTCATATCAAAACACTAAATGTTTGTGTTAATACATAATGGTTTCAGTATACTAAATACACTTAATAAAATGTTGTTGGCATTTAAAATGTGTGTTATTGTCAGTAAAACTGTAGTGAGTGTGAAAACAGTGTCTCCAGACAGATCTTAAAGACAATCACATAATAGGAGAACAAGACCTGAAAAGAATCTGTCTTGAGTTACAAAAGTTCTGATCTGTTGGAGATCAAATGTGACTGGTAAATTGGAATCCTCTGGCCTTCTCCATTAAGATGTAAGACTTCAGAATATATTGTTAAAGGGATGAAATCAATCCCAGGAATTATATTGTCCTGAATGAATACATAATAAATCTCCTTCAATGAGCTGGAATTACATTAAAAGAAAGTGTTGTGACATTAACTGGCCAGCAGGTGGCACAAGCCCATAAAATCCTCTGATCCAGGATTCTGCTCAACCCCAAGACCAGCAACAGGGACTTGGGGGGTCATGAGCTGTTCCCATCTAAGTCCTGACCAGGCCCTACCCTGCTTAGCTTCCAGGATCAGATGAGATCAGGGGTCCGTTTCACGAAGCAGGTTTAAGGATTACCCCAGGTTATTGAATACCGAGTTGAGGGAAATGCGGGATTTTCCGTTTCACAAAGGGAGGTAACTCAAACCGGAGGAAGCGGGGTAACTCAAGCCTGTTTCACGAAGCGGTGTAACGTCAACTCCCGGTCAGTTACCGGGGCAACAGACACTCTAGAACTAACCTGGTCGGGAGCAGGTTTTTGTCAGTGAACACGGAGTTTTGCTCTGGCTCCGCCCCCTTTCAGACGGACACGGGATTTCATTTCCTCATTCAGCGGGGGAGTTTTGGTGAAACAGTTCTGCAGTGCCTTATTCCCGAGGCAAATTAGACGTCAACTTTATTTCCTCAATATGGAATGTGCTTTTGATAATGATCCGATTGATGAAGGCGCAGCATTACTTCGCCGAGAATTTAATATTCGCAGATAATATTCGCATCATCAGACCATAGATGTACTGGCATTTGCAGACACCTTCCTTTTTGAGCGGTACCGTTTTACTGCCGAGACCATTATGCACATCCACAGTTTAATTGCTCTGTACATTAGCAACATCACCAGCCGGAGCCTTGCCCTGACGTCATAGCAGATATTGTGTGTTGCGCTGAGTTTCCTCGCAAATGGCAGAGCTGTCAGAGACACCATATGCCATCATCACTTCGGGGTCTGATCACCACCACCACCACCAAATAAAGACATGATGCACAATTCATTTGGTCTTTTTTAATTCCTACAAATACAAGAGCTAGTTTAGTTAATGTAGTTAGTAGATAGCATAATTCACCTGGGACTGTACACCCACCCTTAACTTGTGCTCCAGAAGTTCAATTTCCACATCTGCATTTCCTTAGCAGTGTTTTCCATCTTCTGGAGCAGGTGGAGTCTATAGATGTGTTTTACAGATAACTGGGAGGACATAAGGAGGACATTCAATTATTACAGTTGGACATGAATTCCCCAGAATGAACCTCTGGTGTTTACTGAACATCTGTCTCACTGTGTCAGTCCTTGCAGTGGATGTTGAGGGACCCTCCTGCTGCTGCCCAGCCAGGCCCTGTTAAAAATAATGTGTCAATACTTCAGTGTAGACAAAATATCACTCTTTATTCCACCACAATGTTTCAGAAATGTAAACAGGATGAGAACTATCATACCTCTATAGGCCTTTGTGGATCCTCCTCTGTAAAGGCAGCAGACAGGGTTTCCTCGTACTCTTCATCCTACATGAATATGTTTCAGTATATTTAAACTACCATTTAGCAAGATCTTTGGAGTGTTGCCTACTTGCAAGGTCTGTTGTGGCATGAGGGGGTCCAGCAGGCAGAGAGCACCATCACAATCTGTTGGGTGACAACAAAAAAGACATGATGGGGAAATAAAGATGAATAGAAATAGGCTTAAAGAGATATATAGGCCTCGGCATATTCTATATTATGAAGGAAGTGGTATCTTGAGGGGTGAGCTCTGAAGAGGAGCTCCTCCAGGGATTCCCTCAGCCACTGGCCTCCCAACATTCTGGCTTAGGGCTCCTCTGCCTCTGTTAAAGGTGGAGGTGCTGGGCCACCACCCGTTTTACATCTGCCTTCTTTCTGTTGGCTGAGTAAAGTCTGCGTTATGTTTAGCCTTAGTTATTTGACAGCACATGATATGGGTGAGACATTTATGTGTTTGAAAACAGCATTATGTTGGAATAAAACACCTCACAGTCCAATGGCCACTTGATATTTACTGTACAATGTCACACATGATGGAAATTACCTTAAGAAATGTGTTGATTAACAATTAAATTAGCAGCGGTCTTACCCGATTGGACAATGTTTTTATATTTCACTTTCAGCTGCTGCCAAGAGGCTTCTCCCCAGCGGAATTGCACCTAAAAGAAATAAATTAATAAGCTACCATCAAGCAGTATTCCCTTGCAATAATATTGTGATGACAAAGACGTTTGAACTTACGCATTCACTTGAGCAGCAATCTTCTTCCACGCCGCCTCCCTCTCTTTAGCAGCCGCTGCAACGTTGCATTTTTTTTTTTTTTTAAATATGTTCATATTCGCCATATGATGGGATCAATACTTCCTGCTCCACTGGCGTAAAAAACTCCACCCTCCGTGTCTCAGTTGTCATGGTGACTCATTGAATCGGGGCTCCATTGATGCGGTCTTTTTAGAGTCGTGGTGCTTAACTCCAGGTGAAACTACTCTGAGTTCATCAAACTGACCAAAATCCGGCGTCGTGAAACCGAAAACTCCGCGTTTTCTGTCTCAGTGTAACTCAATTCAGAGCTCGGGGTTAAGCTCATGGCTTCTTAAACCTGCTTCGTGGGGGGCGCTGTGGAGCACATGAGGGAGTAGACGCGTTTGGATAGGGCTCCTCTCCGATTAATCGAGTTTTAATATAAAAAACATATTCTCTGGCATGACAACCTTTGGGACAAGAAGGCGTTAAATGCAGCACGAAAAGGTCCAGGAAGAGGACATGGACAACAGGAAAAACCCGCCGGGGGCTCGGAGAACGACACTCAGGAGTGATATGCTAGCTTCAACCGAGCTACAAGCTAGCCAAGCTCCGGATACAACAGCTGTTCTCGCTGCCATACAAGAAATGAGCAACAAAATGGACAGCAGATTCAACTCGCTGGAGACTTCTTTACAAGAGAACCAGGATGCACTGATCGAGCAGGCTGGCCGCATCACCGAGGTAGAAAATATCACGGGCGATCATGAGGACAGGCTACGAGAACTGGAGCAACAGGTGGGGAAGTGGGAGGATGCTAACAAGGCCCTACAAGATAAAGTCACTGATCTAGAGGCGCGTTCGCGACGCCAAAATGTCAAAATCATTGGGATTCCTGAAAACTCCGAGAAGGGGCAGCCCGCGGACTTTGTGTCTAATCTGTTCCCTTCACTTTTTGGAAGGGAACATTTAGCAAAGCCTGTTGAAGTGGATCGTGCACACAGGCTAGGTGCCCGGGCAGCTAATAATGCTAACAGGCCCCGTGTTTTGATAGCCAGGATTCACAATGACCGAGATAAGGAGCGCATCATGCAGCTGGCAAAGCAGCAGGCTCCCCTAATGTATCAGGGCCAACGGATACACATTTTTCCGGACTTTCCTCCCGAAGTTATTAAACGACGGCAACAGTTCGAAGACTCCAGGAAACGACTGAAAGCAGCGGGTATTCGTACAGGTTTCATCTATCCTGCCCGTATGATCGTAACTCATGACAATGTCACGTCTCGGTTTGACACACCGGAGGAAGCGAAATCTTTCACGGACACTGTGGCTCCTCGAGAAGGTACATCAAAAGACTGATATTGGATTCAAGAGTTCTCCCCCGACACTTAAAGATTGTTAAAGACTGTTATGGACAATTAGTGTGATTTCTCAGGTAACTATTTTCTACATGTATATAATGTCTTTGTCATCTTCTATGGCAGTAACTAATTGGTGTTTTTGAATTTTTGCTATATTGGAGAGGGGCTGGGCAGTGTTCTGACAGCTTAGCTTTGTATAGGGGAGTTAAGTACTGTTAGAAATCCCCCTTTAACAGTATGATAGGTGGTTTGTTTTTTTTTTCTCCTACTTTGTTTGGGAAAGTGGGAAGGATGGGAGGGAGGGTGTCTGTACATGTTCAGTACAGCTTTTTGTTTCAGTTTCTATGTTTTGTACGGGGTTTTTTTGTCCACTGGACTTTTTCAGAGAATGATTCTTATGTTTAACTTTGTCCATAGTCACGAGTAAAAACAAGGGGGTCACTATGGTGAGTTGGAATGTAAGAGGCTTGGGTCATCATATTAAAAGGGCTAAGGTTTTCACCCATTTAAAATCTTTATCTTCTGATGTAGCATTTCTACAAGAAACACATATTAGACCATCTGAACAAGATAGATTAAAGTGTAGATGGGCAGGGCATATATTTCAATCAACCTTCTCAAGCAAAGCACGTGGGGTTGCCATTATGATTAAAAAGAATATTCCCTTTCATCATATAAACACTATTAGTGACATTAATGGCAGATTTCTTATTGTGATTGGACAGTTGTACTCTATGCATGTTACCTTGGTTAATATTTATGGCCCTAACGTTGATGATGCTGGTTTTTTTCGTAAAACTTTTGATAAAATACCAGATCTTTCAACTACTAACTTGATTATTGCAGGAGATTATAATGTGGTTTTAGACTGGCATTTAGACCGATCTTCACAAAGACAGACGGGTCCCACAAACTCCTCAGTAACTCTGAACAGTCTCATTTCCTCAACCAATTTAGTAGATATTTGGAGATTACAACACCCAATGGATAGAGAGTATTCTTTTTTTTCTAAATTACATAATTCTTACTCACGAATTGATTTCCTTTTGTTAGATTCTAAGTTATTACCCAGTGTGATAGATACCAAATATCATAACATTGTGATCTCAGATCATGCCCCTACCAGTGTTACATTTGATTTTAATCTGCCAAATCTGGAATTTAAATGGAGGCTGAGACCCTCATGCATTAATGATACGGATTTTTGTAAATATTTTTCAAGAAAAATGGAGGATTTTATGTTAACTAATGATACAGCAGACACATCTGATTCAATTTTATGGGAAACATTTAAAGTGGTCATGAGAGGGCATGTTATCTCATATGAAGCTGCACAGAAAAGAAAAAGAAATTTACGACTGAAGGAAATTGATGGGAAGTTAACGCAACTAGAAATAACCTACAGACAACATGGTAATAAACAAAAACTACAGGAAATCGTTAATCTGAAATATGAATATAATACCATCTTAACTAAGCAGGTCAGCGATCAAATGTCCCGGCTCCGGCTACGCTATTTTGAACTTGGAGACAAACCACATACATTGTTAGCGCGTCAACTTCGAGGTCAACAAAGCAGCCGCGCAATTCATAGAATTACATCATCAACTGGGGATAATCTTACTCAACCTAAAGTCATAAATGAATGCTTTTCAAAGTATTACCAGCAACTATATAAGTCAAAGGCAAAAGGAGATGTGGATTCTTGGCTTAATAATGTTTCCATCCCAAGATTAGATGACAACTCCAGGGAGATTCTGAACAGGCCGATAACTGTAGAAGAAATAATGGACTCTGTTAAATCATTGACCAATGGGAAAGCACCTGGGCCTGATGGCTTTGGAGCTGAATTTTATAAAAAATTCTCAAGGCAAATTTCACCACTCCTGCAAAGGATGTTGTCCCATTCCTTTGTGGTAAATACACTCCCTTCAACATTATATAATGCAGATATCACGCTTTTACTCAAGCCTGGTAGGGATGATGCAAACCCGGCATCATATCGCCCAATTTCTATGCTGAATCTAGACTGTAAAATTTTTACAAAAATATTGGCTAACAGATTAAACAAATGCATTGAGTCTCTTGTACACACTGATCAGACAGGATTTATCCCAAACAGATATTCATTTTTCAATACTAGGAGGGTGCTTGACATTATGTATTATAAATTTGACGTAAGTTCAAAACAAGCAGTTCTATGTTTGGATGCTGAAAAAGCTTTTGACCAGGTGGAATGGGAGTATCTATTTAAAGTATTAGACAGATTTGGCCTGGGTGATCCCTTCATTTCATGGGTCCAGCTTGCATATCTTAATCCTACTGCCTCAGTTGTTACAAATCAGGAAAAATCATCACCAATTCAGCTCGAAAGAGGCACTCGTCAAGGGTGCCCTTTATCGCCATTGCTCTTTGCGCTAGCAATTGAGCCACTAGCAATTAGTATTCGAAAAAGCACGTTAATTAGACCTGTTTCGATTGGGGGGGTGGAACACAAGATATCACTTTATGCTGATGATATAGCTATTTTTGTGTCCGACCCTGAGCAGTCTGTTCCACATCTACTTGAATTAATAAACTCTTTTGGAGCTGTATCAGGATACACTATAAACTGGCAGAAAAGCGATCTAGTGGCATTTGGAGCTGACCTGGACCCTGCTTTTGTGACTTCAACTCCGTTCAATATTTCAAACACGGTCAAATATCTAGGAATAAAAATTACAAAAAATCCAAGTTCACTTTTTAAACATAATTTCCTGGAAAGATTAAATGATTTGAAAAAGAATATAGAGAAATGGAGAACATTACCTTTATCACTTATTGGCAGAGTAAATACAATAAAAATGGTCTCCTTACCTAGATTTATTTACTTATTTCAAAATATTCCAATATGTATACCAAGGTCCTTTTTTAAACAAATTGACTCTACTATTTTGCCATTCATCTGGGGTTACAAAGCACATAGAATATCTAAACAGCATCTTCAGAAGCCAAAGGATTGTGGAGGCCTAGGTCTACCTTGTTTTTTGCATTATTATTGGGCTGCTAATATTAGGGCAATGACATATTGGCAACTAAATCAAGCTCAGGAAACAGTAGCTGAGACTCCCTCTTGGTTTGTAATTGAGAATAGTTTAACCACAAAAACATCTCTCCGTGCAATCTTATTTTCAGCCCCTAGACCATCTGCAGCTTGCAAGGGAGAACATTTTATTCTATCTAACTGTCAAAAAATTTGGTTACAAATTAGGAAATTTTGTGAACTACCAAACACTTCTGTGCATGCTCCAATATGGCATAATCATGCCTTTCCTCCTTCATTTACAGACTCAGTCTTTAAAGAATGGCATCGTAAAGGTATAACATCTATAAAGGATCTTTACATCAATAAGCAATTTTGCTCTTTTGATCAATTCCGAACTAAATTTACCTTACCCAACACACATTTTTTCCGCTTTTTGCAGTTAAGAAATTATATAAAACAAAATTTTTCGTCGTTTAACTCTTTACCAAATGACAACACTTTGTTTAGACTCTTACTAGGTCCCCCAGATGCTAAAGGTCTGATTTCATCGTTGGTAAAATTCTTCCTACAAAAGATTGCTCAACCTGCAGTTAAGATCAAGCAAATGTGGGAGGAGGATCTAAATATTGTAATTGAGGATGACAGGTGGAAATTATCATTAAAAACAATTCATCAATGCTCTATCAATGCCAGACTTCAGTTGATACAATTTAAAGTGTTACACAGGTTACATTACTCGAAGGCAAAGCTACATAAAATTTTTCCACAAACCTCACCCCTCTGCGATAGATGCAAGGCAGCTCACTGCACATTAGCACATCAATTTTGGCTTTGTCCGTTACTCCAAGGCTTCTGGTGTTCTATCTTCAGATGGTACTCAAATGTACTGAATGTAAATATCGATCCTGATCCTCAGACTGCTTTGCTTGGCTACTCCAGCACTTTGGAAAATTTGGGTCATAATTTAGCCACAATTATTTCTTATGGCATGGTCGTCGCAAAAAGATGCATTCTAAAAGTGTGGAAATCAGACTCTCCACCACAATTTGAGGTTTGGCTCAGGGAATTTGTTGGGATTTTACACATTGAAAAGTTGAGGTATGAGGTCTCAGGAAACTCTCAAAAATTTCAGGTTGTATGGGGACCAATATTAAGATATCTGAAGCTGTAGTTGATCCCTAATATCTATAATTTGCGTGGACAATGTAAGATTAGGTGGACATTCACAGATTGTTAAATAACTTTATAACCCCTTTATGAGTGTTTTGTTTTGATCTGTTTTGGTTTTGTTTTTTGTTTTTTCTGTTTTTTTGTTGTTGTTTCGTTTGGATTTGTGTATTGCTTTTTCCTAATTTTCAAAAATACTTGAAGGAATATTATTTGTTCTTAAGGCACCTTGATATTTAATTGTATGGATGCTAATCGAGCGATATTTGTCTCTGCATTTCAACTGTGATGTTGTAATTTGCCTTGTTAAAGTAAAAAAAACTCAATAAATATATATTAAAAAAAAAAAAAAAAAAAAACCTGCTTCGTGAAACGGACTCCTGCTGTCCCTGACTGCACACCACTGTTTAAAACACACTCCACTGCTTCAGTCCTTCAGTGTCAACCTTCAAACCAACAGTGCCATCTGGTGGTGAGAAAATAAAGAAGTGGTTCATGAGGCTTCATTGAGCATCACTACTTGTGAGTCATTATTGCTGTCAGTGGTTATTTTCAGTGTTTGCACTCAGTGCAGGATAGAGATCTACTCACATTGTGTTTTTGTTCATGAAAAGTCAGGTTCCACTGAGATTAGAACTCAGATCACTGGATTCAGAGTCCAGAGTGCTAACCGTTACACCATTTGGTTATAAATTATTCATCAGATACACATAAGATATTTTTTTCATCATGTGTTTCTCAGGTGTACCTGATTGCGTTTGCTGTTCAGTGAAACAGCCGAGTGGAATCCCTCCAGGTTGCTGGTGTCCAGGGGCGCCACACGACGTGCATGGAGGCCCGGCAGATCCAGCGCATGAACCGGCAGGCCGAGGTGCTCTTTGGCAGGGAGCATGTTTTTTACTTCTGAATGATGTTCAATGGCTAATCCTCGTCCCTGAATCCTCATGGTCTATTGTGTATTTGCAGATTGGACTTTGAGGAGCCTGAGGAACCAGAGCCGGTGGCAGGACCTTCAAAGTGGACCATCCAGCCCAAGGCCACCAGGACCACCTCCCACACCCCACCTCCGTCTCAGCAGCACCAATACTGCTGGTGGTCCCAGCACAGCCTCGGGCACCGTCTATTCAGTTTGCTGGGCCGTCCAGCAGTCAGGTGTTTGTCCCCCGCTCCCCCCCCCCCCCTGCACCCATCGTCAAGACCGTCATGCCAAAGGAATCTAACAAACCCTGTGTGGCGTGCCGAGTACCGCAGTGTGGTGGCCTGCGCAAAAGGTACACGCCATCAAAAGAAGAAGTACGTGGAAACCAGAAGATGTTTACCTTTTGCGCCAACGAGGCTTGAAAACATGACTAATGGTTGTTACTGATCGATGATTAATGGACGATCTCAGTCAGAATTCACATGTTATGACTGCATCATGACAAATGAAAAATGTCTTTCCTTGGAAATGAACAAACTCTCTGTGGTCTTGTGAGATCTCAACAAAGTAAAACCATCCTTTTGTTTAAACTAAGGTGATTTTAATCATTCCTTTTTTCTCAAATCATCTCGCCAAGACAAGGACCAGATTTACATCATATCCTCAATCAACTTCTCAAGAAGGAGAAGAAAACAAGAACAGGCCAAGACCTTCTTGAAAAGAAAGAGAAAGACTCCTGACCCACTGACCAGAAGAGAGCTATTAGCCAAGTGGCTAGCCTCTATGACAGGGTCGGCACCCCGCAGCTCTTTGGTCCCTACACTGTGGCTCCTTGAGCCTCCGTCCTACTGCAGTTCATCCTGGAGGGACGTAAGGAGGCAAAGCCACCCAGAGAGGGACGTAAGGAGGCAAAGCCACCCAGAGAGGGACGTATGGAGGCAAAGCCACCCAGAGAGGGACGTAAGGAGGCAAAGCCACCCAGAGAGGGACGTAAGGAGGCAAAGCCACCCAGAGAGAGACGTAAGGAGGCAAAGCCACCCAGAGAGGGACGTAAGGAGGCAAAGCCACCCAGAGAGGGAAGTAAGGAGGCAAAGCCACCCAGAGCAGGACGTAAGGAGGCAAAGCCACCCAGAGAGGGACGTAAGGAGGCAAAGCCACCCAGAGAGGGACGTAAGGAGGCAAAGCCACCCAGAGAGGGACGTAAGGAAGCAAAGCCACCCAGAGAGGGACGTAAGGAGGCAAAGCCACCCAGAGAGGGACGTAAGGAGGCAAAGCCACCCAGAGAGGGACGTAAGGAGGTAAAGCCACCCATAGAGGGACGTAAGGAGGCAGAGCCACCTCAGAGCGGGACGTAATGAGGCAAAGCCACCCATAGAGGGACGTAACGAGGCAAAGCCACCCAGAGCGGGACGTAAGGAGGAAAAGCCACCCAGAGCGGGACGTAAGGAGGCAAAGCCACCCAGAGAGGGACGTAAGGAGGCAAAGCCACCCAGAGAGGGACGTAAGGAAGCAAAGCCACCCAGAGAGGGACGTAAGGAGGCAAAGCCACCCAGAGAGGGACGTAAGGAGGCAAAGCCACCCAGAGAGGGACGTAAGGAGGTAAAGCCACCCATAGAGGGACGTAAGGAGGCAGAGCCACCTCAGAGCGGGACGTAATGAGGCAAAGCCACCCATAGAGGGACGTAACGAGGCAAAGCCACCCAGAGCGGGACGTAAGGAGGCAAAGCTACCCAGAGTGGGACGTAAGGAGGCAAAGCCACCCAGAGCGGGACGTAAGGAGGCAAGGCCACCCAGAGCGGGACGTAAGGAGGCAAAGCCACCCAGAGCGGGACGTAAGGAGGCAAAGCCACCCAGAGAGGGACGTAAGGAGGCAAAGCGCACCTCAGAGCGGGACGCAAGGAGGCAAAGCCACCCAGAGAGGGACGTAGGGAGGCAAAGCCACCCAGAGAGGGACGTAAGGATGCAAAGCCACCCAGAGAGGGACGTAAGGATGCAAAGCCATCCAGAGAGGGACGAAAGGAGGCAAAGCCACCCAGAGAGGGACGTAAGGAGGCAAAGCCACCCAGAGCGGGACGTAAGGAGGCAAAGCCACCCAGAGCGGGACGTAAGGAGGCAAAGCCACCCAGAGAGGGACGTAAGGAGGCAAAGCCACCCATAGAGGGACGTAAGGAGGCAAAGCCACCCAGAGAGGGATGTAAGGAGGTAAAGCCACCCATAGAGGGATGTAAGGAGGCAGAGCCACCTCAGAGCGGGACGTAAGGAGGCAAAGCCACCCATAGAGGGACGTAAGGAGGCAGAGCCACCTCAGAGCGGGACGTAAGGAGGAAAAGCCACCCAGAGAGGGACGTAACGAGGCAAAGCCACCCAGAGCGGGACATAAGGAGGCAAAGCTACCCAGAGTGGGACGTAAGGAGGCAAAGCCACCCAGAGCGGGACGTAAGGAGGCAAGGCCACCCAGAGCGGGACGTAAGGAGGCAAAGCCACCCAGAGCGGGACGTAAGGAGGCAAAGCCACCCAGAGAGGGACGTAAGGAGGCAAA
The DNA here is from genome assembly GCF_963422515.1 of Blennius ocellaris. Taxonomy (NCBI): domain Eukaryota; kingdom Metazoa; phylum Chordata; class Actinopteri; order Blenniiformes; family Blenniidae; genus Blennius; species Blennius ocellaris. The sequence continues at coordinate 11,040,137 of NC_137673.1, read as the reverse complement.
GCGCACCTCAGAGAGGGATGTAAGGAGGCAAAGCCACCCAGAGAGGGACGTAAGGATGCAAAGCCACCCAGAGAGGGACGAAAGGAGGCAAAGCCACCCAGAGAGGGACGTAAGGAGGCAAAGCCACCCAGAGCGGGACGTAAGGAGGCAAAGCCACCCAGAGAGGGACGTAAGGAGGCAAAGCCACCCAGAGAGGGACGTAAGGAGGCAAAGCCACCCAGAGAGGGACGTAAGGAGGCAAAGCCACCCAGAGAGGGACGTAGGGAGGCAAAGCCACCCAGAGAGGGACGTAAGGAGGCAAAGCCACCCAGAGCGGGACGTAAGGAGGCAAAGCTACCCAGAGCGGGACGTATGGAGGCAAAGCCACCCAGAGAGGGACGTAAGGAGGCAAAGCCACCCAGAGCGCTACAAAGAGTAGAGTGAAATGTAGGGTCGTGAACGACGCAGCGATGTAACGTCATTACACAACAAACAATAACGGCATGAAGAACGTAGAATTGCGGCTCAACTGGTGTCTGAAGCTGGGAGCTTCCTGTACCTTTCACAGTAAAAGCCGGCAGTTCCAGGAGGTTCATTGCAGACTTGTTGAGAGTGACGGAACATTCTAGTGAATCACACAACAACTACAGGACATTAAAGACACACCATCACACTCATGGTTCTAACATTCCCAGATCTCCCACATTTATCTTCCATTTTAATTTTGTGTAGCGATAAATTAGCTGATAGCTGCAATGCATTATGGGAGCTGGTGTTTGTTGTGTTTTAAATGTAATTATTGGGGGTTGTATTAGATTTGTAGTGTAGGTAATAAACTGAATAAATAAATAAATAGTAAAAACTGAAGCTAACTAGCCAGTCAAAGCAGAGCTCTGTGCAGCAGTCTTTGCAACCCGACTTGGAAAATGTATTGAAAAGCACAACCGAATGGAAGTAGAACAATGGTTCCACCTGCTGGACAGCCAAACTGTGTTGGGAGCTATACAGCGAGACAGTTATGGATACCAGACCTTCTTTGTGAACAGGGTTTGCAAGGCTGGACCACTTGAGGACTGGTGGTAGATCCCGGGAGACGTAAACATTGCTGACATACCTAGAGGAAGATCCTCCTGAGGATCTCAATGAGGTTTCAGAATGACAAAATGGACCTCGGTTCCTGAGTCAGCCAATGGAGGAGTGGCCGAAAAAGTCAGCTAAAGAGGTTTCAGTTATTGCCAAGGAGAGCATAGAAAAACTTCAAAGGAAGGCTTTCTCAGCAGTACTGACCAGAATCCAGGAGAGAAAACAGAATACTGCACTGCAAACCCATGACTGCAATGAACCTGTGGCTCATCCAAAGACGTTTGACTGTCTGGGAGGAATTCACAGACCCCAAGCTGACTCGGTAGTTAAGTTACTTGTTGATGAAAGGAGCTTCAGTCGTTTATGTAAACAGGTCAGAGTCATTGCCTCGGTGTGAAGAGCTGCCACAAGGTTAAAAATGAAAGGCTCAGCTGTCAGTAAGGCTCAGGAGGAGGCTAAGACCAAAGACAAGCAAGCTGTTCTGTCTGTTGGAGAGTGTGAAGATGTGCTTCAAGACCTTTTCCTTGCAGACCAGGAGGTTACTACCTTTTATGACACGACTCTCAACACATTGGCTGTATACAAAGACAATGAGTCAGGATTGTTACTATGTGGAGGAAGAAAAGTTCTTCAATAAAGAGGAAAGTGCAGTACCTATCCTACCATATGAAGCATGGATATCAACACCTCTAGATCAGGAGGCCCACAAAGCAAACCATGAAGAGGAAGCAGGAACACTCCTTCAGATGAGGAAGGAAGCCTGGGTTAGAAGGGCTCAGAGATTGGCTGAGAAAGTTGTTGACAGAAGAGTCAGGGTGAGAAAGTGTCAGCAAATCATGGGTGACATTCCACTGGAGTGAACGCAGCCAGCCAGGACATTTGAGTTCACAACAGTAGATCTATTTGGACCATAAGAAGTGAAGGACATGGTGAGAAAGAGAGTGAGGCTCAAGGTCTGGGGTGTTGTCTTCTGCTGGATGTTGTTTCTTCATGTGTATATACACAATAACCAGTACATAACTGTTGCATAACATCTGTGACAAGTAATATTCAAACTCACAGCCTTTATTCAGACAAGGCAGGTTAGTTAAACTTGTAAATAATTGATGATTCGTAAAATCCAGAGCTGCATTGGCCGGGAATTGAACCACTGAACCCCTGGGAAAACCATATGTTATAAGCTTTTCCTTCCACCATCAGGGGGCGCTCTTCCTGCTCCAGATGCTGATCAAGGAGATCAGCATCTGTTACCATGGAGATGCTCCCTGCTCAGTCTTGTAACTTCCTGGTCTACCTAGTTATTATTGAGATGAGCTAATAGATATCATGCCAGTGATTCTAACTCTGTTCTAGAAACAAATGTGGCTTTGCTGAAGATCTGCGCTCTACCCAGTGTAGCTCTAGTTGGTAGTTTATTGATACTTTTTCACTATTAATAGTATTTTCTGCTGCTTTTTCTGCTACTATTACTAATACTTTATTGAAATATCTTAATATAGCACACATTAGCTCACATATATATTATCATGTTGAATAATATGAAACAAAAAAATAAACAGTCCTTACTATGGCCGCCACACAAAACACTTCTGGGGTTCAGTGAAAGTCAATAGATGAGGAGAGTCATACACACAGCCTCTTTTGAAATTTAACACAAAGAATCATGATTGATGACTAATGGGCTCGTCCAGGAATTGAACCCGGGACCTCTCGCACCCGAAGCGAGAATCATACTTCTAGACCAACGAGCCGACATGTGAAGAAGCTAAAGGACTCCAGTGATTGTTATAAAGCTGCAGGTTTGGGGGATTTCTACACTTCAAGTCAGGACCAGCTTGGAGTTTGTTTGTTCCAAAGGTGGCCGCTTTTCTACTACCCTTCCGTCGGGGTACCAGGACCATGGAACAGGTCTGAGTTTGAGTGGGTAGACTGGGGCTCGGGACTTTTCATCGCATTGGAGCTTTATGTTTTGCGGCATAGCACTCGCCGTGGCGTGGACACGGGAGCCTTGAGCTTTCGGCTCCAGTGCTGATCGCGCTCCAGCAGCTCTGCTTAACCCTTAGATGCACAGGTGGGGTCAAAAATGACCCCAGGGGTTGTTATTCTTCAACATCTTTAAAATGAAAAGTTGTAATATCTTCATATTCCAGGTATTCCTCAAAAACCATGTTTGTGACTTGAGGCCATTTGCATTTTTATTTATTTTTTCATTAATTTTAAGAAATTGCAGTTTTTGTATCACTACCCCACTCTTGCACAAGTGGGGTCAAAAATGACCACAAGCAGTTCCTATGGAATTTTCTTGAAACTTAATTCTTAGCAACTCTAACAGTCCCACATACACATCTGATGTTGTCCCACACATTTGATGCAACTTTGACTGTCAATACTGTCCCACTTACACATGTGATGTCAGCAGTCTCACCACCCTGGAGTACATTTTTACACGGCAACGTACATAAAAGTATTATCTCCATTTATGAACTTTCGTTGACAGATTATGATGTGTGATCAAATTAGTGATCAGATTAGCCTACTTTGTTGTTAGCTAACAGTATTGTATTTAGGTAGGTAACACAGTATTGTGTTCGCTAACAGTAGCCAACTGTATTGTTAGCTGTATCTATATAATGTATAGTTTTCTGTGCATTCATTGTCCTTTCTAATGTTTTTTTTTTTTATATATATATCTAAAGTAAGCTGCTAGGATCCCTGTGGACTTTGCCATACAACTGATCCAGGACAGATTGGATGAAGAGCCCATCAGAGGCATTGACTCAGAATGTGACATCTCAGATGTAGAGGACCCAGACTGTTGTCCCCCACTGAACAAGGCCAGTCAGACACAGAGGAGTCCTCTGATGAGTCCTCTGATGAGTCCTCAGAAGAAGAAATGGATATTGTGTCCAACAGAATGAGGCACTAAGGCTCTTACTGGGCAGAGTGACCTTCCAGCCAGGCTACAACACCACGGCACAATGTTCCAAGTTGTCAGCCAGGGCCTGCACCTGGGTTTAGTACTATCTCCCCAATAGATGCAAGGAAGCTGTTCATGTCTGATAATAGAATAGAAGAGGTGCTGATGGAAGTGAGAAGAACTGGGATGTACCAGTCTGTATGTTTTTTAGGAGTCCTCTACATAACCCATCCTTCCTGGACCATTTGTATGACAAGGTCCACAGTAAAGCCAGGTTACTTTAGATAAATAAATAAAAAAGATTAGAAAGGACAATGTTTAAAATGCACGGAAAACTATAAATCATATAACAATACAGTTGGCTACTGTTAGCGAACACAATGCCGTGTTATCTACCTAAATAAAATGCTGTTAGCTAATAACAAAGTAGGCTAATCTGGTCACACATTTGATCACTAATTTAATCAAACATCACAATCTGTCAATGAAAAATAAGTTCATAAATGGAGATAATACTTACATGTACGTTGCTGGGTAAAATGACCTCCAGGGTGGTGAGACTGCTGACATCACATGTGTAAGTGGGACAGTATTGACAGTCAAAGTTGCATCAGATGTGTGAGATGATATCAGATGTATATGTGGGACTGTTAGAGTTGCTAAGAATCAAAGTTTCATAGAAGATTCCATACAAACTGCTTGAGGAACAGTGGGGTCATGATACAAAAACTGTAATTTCTTAAAATTTATGAAAAAATAAATAAAAATGCAAATGGCCTCATGTCACAAACATGTTTTATGAGGAATACCTGGAATATGAAGATACTAGAACTCTTTGTTTTAAAGATTTTGAAGATAACAACCCGGTATATTGCCAAAACGCATTGATTTGAATTGGGGTCATTTTTGACCCCACTTGTGGAAGAGTGTAGGTACTGGTAGGTTGTGCATCCAAGGGTTAAATAATAAATAAACAACAAGTGCAAAGTGGTCCAAAGTGTCCTACAGGCTCCTTACCTGGGAGCCTGTAGAACAAGAATCTGGTGGAGGTTGCTGAAAACAATTTGATTTTCTATGAATTTATGGATGTAGAGTACCATGTATGCAGTGGGTGTAAATTCATAGTGTAATTGTGAGAAAATGCTGCAGTAATTCTAGTTACAAATGGGCACAGAGGTGCCTGGGAGCCTGTAGGACAAGAATCTGGAGGAGGTTTCTGAAAAATTCACATTGTCTATGAATTTTTGTTACAATATGCCTGTACAGTACTGTGGTGATTTATGGTTGTAACTGAGGTGTCCTTGAACGCACCATGAAGCTCCAGTCGGCTTCTGACTGCTTTACTGTAATACGTGACGTAAACAGGCATTGGAGTTTAAACCACCGTGGATAGTTACTCCAGTCTGGACACCAGTCCAGAGGTCTGGTTTAGCTTGGATATAATGGATATAATCTATATACACTATTCAAATGAAAAGTCTGTCTTGAAGTGTCTCTCTGTGCACAGCCAAAGCTCTCGTCCCTGGGTGGGCTCGAACCACCATCCTTTCAGTTAACAGCCGAATGCGCTAGCCGATTGCGCCACAGACACTGATTCTTACAGAAAGTGGGCGTGGCTTTGAGTTGTAATCAAATTGTTCAAAGAGCAATTCCAACTGAGCTCACCAGCCCACTTTGGTGAAAACATTAACTCAAGATGTGAACTTTTATCGTTTAGTGTTTCTCACATGCATTGTTTTATTTCCCATTGCCCCTGAAGGCAACACACACACTCACCACCACACCACAGATGCACACACAATCATGTCCAAACTCCACTTCTGGGTTAACTTCAGTGTGCATTCCATAATGTAACGTAACAATCCTGAAAATATCTCCACTTCTAGTGGCGGCGTTCTCCTCCTTTCCTGAAGGACTTCATGTTTCACTCCAGCACTTCTGATCCATCTGGAGCTTTATTGTCTCTTTAATTCCACATGGTGGAGGATGAGGATGTTTAAATTATTTGGACATCAAAGCACACTAAAGTTTTTTAAAGACTTGTGATTGTTGTTTAGTTTATAAAAGGATTTGTCTCAAAAACTGCAACTGAAATGTGAACTGTGATGACTGTATATAAAGTGCTCACCTTTACACCACAGGACCCCTTGGAAACTGGATTTGATCACAAAAAGTAACATGAGGTGAAGTCAGAGTTGATGACACACTGATGGCAGTGTGTCTTTCCTGCTGAATGAGGAACTGAATCCATCCAAACCTCTGAAAGTGGCAGTGGTGGGATTTGAACCCACGCCTCCTGAGAGACTGGAGCCTTAATCCAGCGCCTTGGACCGCTCGGCCACACTACCTGCTTCTAATGAAATATCACAAAGTGTGAATTGAAATCAAAGGAAAAGAAGCTGAATAAACAATCATTGAAACTGAGAACAGGATGAACAAAAACCTGTTTCAAGTTAAAACTCCCAGTTCTAATCTTTTCACTCCATTTCATTTTCTAACAAATTTCTAACAAATCACATTACGGATCTGATCTGGATCTGGGGCCTCATTTATAAAACCTTGTGTAGGATTTCTACCAGCTTAGCTTCCAAGATCAGATGAGATCAGGGTGTTCAGGGTGGTATGGCCGTAAGGATCAGTGACACGAAGAAATGACCTTTTTATAGTGAAAATACACTGAAAACCTGTTGATTGTTCCATCTGTTGTCAATCAGGTGTCTCTCAATTCAAACTGGAATAAAGCTCCAGAGTGTCTTTGTTGTGAGTCTCTCTCAAATACTGACCACCAATCAGAGACTGGTCAGCTGATGGAGCTCACCTGGTCCATCCAGGCTCCAGAAAACATGGAGGAACTCTGTCAGGACCTGTCAGTGTCAAGCCTGAAAGGTCCTTTGTGATCTCAACCTGAGGATTATCAGTAAATAAACACCATGAAGCAAACTCCCCGTCGGGGAATTGAACCCCGGTCTCCCACGTGACAGGCGGGGATACTGACCACTATACTAACGAGGAGATACTGCCATGTCTCATCACAATACTAACCAGGCCTGACCCTGCTTAGCTTCCCAGCTCAGCAACAGTGAGCAGAAGAAATGAGCTTTTGATAGGTGAAGATACTGTAACATGAGTCCACTGAGCTCAGCAGTTGATCACATGACCTCTCATGGTGGGAATGTGTCAGCATGAGAGCATTGGTTCTTCACTGCTACAATTCTCGCTGCCACGCAGGTTCAATTCCCGGCCAATGCAGCTCCTTATTTTACCAATCACCAATAATGTACAAGTTTGCTTTTTATAGTCCTATTTGGGAAACTTGTAGTTCTTTCCTCACCACAGCAGACTTGTGCTGCCGTCGCATTATTATGACATCATGAAGTGAAAGTGCAGTACGACTGCCACACTGACGTACTTGCCTTTCCTTAACTCCTTTAGGAGCCTCCTAACTCCTTTTCTTAACTTCTTTAGGAGCCTCCTAACTCCTTTCCTTAACTCCTTTAGGAAGCCTCCTAACTCCTTTCCTTAACTCTTTTAGGAGCATCCTAGCACCTTTCCTTAGCTCCTTCAGGAAGCCTCCTAACTCCTTACCTTAACTCCTTTAGGAGCCTACTAACTCCTTTCCTTAACTCCTTTAGGAAGCCTCCTAACACCTTCCCTTAACTCCTTTAGGGTTAGGGTTAGGGTTGAAAGAAATTGAATCGAATCGAATTCGGGTCAAGGCAGCTGCTACTAAAAGTTTTAAAGCAGGTACATGGAACCATTAACAAGTTCTGCTCAGACCATCTCAAGCTCCAAGTCGAGCTGTAGGGCTTCATGAGGTCAGCAATGTAAGGAGGAGCTTGACCATGTAGGGCTGGAAAAGTGAGCACCAAGATTTTAACCTGAACATGAAAGTCAGCAGGGAGCCAGTGGAGAGATATGAACAGAGGTCACATGGTCCTCCTGTTGCTGCTGCTCTAAAGTCTCACCATTAATTTTGGACTGACTGCAACTGATCCAGTTCTGTTTTGTTGAGACACTTGAAGACCCGAACCACGTTGCTGTCGTCCAGGTGTGAGGACACAAATGCATGGACAATCATTTCAAGCTCTTCTCTGGACATCATGGACCTGAGCTTGGAGACGTTACACAACTGGAAAAAGCAGTTTTTTACCAGCTGTCTACAATGTTGCTCCAGTGACATGGACTGATCAAAGACCAGCCTAAATTCCTCAGTTTGTTTTGGCTGAAAGGCTCAGTTCACCTGGTACTGTTTGGTAGTGTAGTAGTACTATCTGGTACTGTTTGGTAGTGTAGTAGTACTATCTGGTACTGTTTGGTAGTGGTAGTACTATCTGGTACTGTTTGGTAGTGGTAGTAGTACTATCTGGTACTGTTTGATAGTGGTAGTAGTACTATCTGGTACTGTTTGGTAGTGTAGTAGTACTATCTGGTACTGTTTGGTAGTAGTAGTAGTACTACCTGGTACTGTTTGGTAGTGGTAGTAGTACTATCTGGTACTGTTTGGTAGTGGTAGTAGTACTCTCTGGTACTGTTTGGTAGTGGTAGTAGTACTATCTGGTACTGTTTGGTAGTGATAGTAGTACTCTCTGGTACTGTTTGGTACTGTAGTAGTACTATCTGGTACTGTTTGATAATGGTAGTAGTACTATCTGGTACTGTTTGGTAGTGGTAGTAGTACTATCTGGTACTGTTTGGTAGTGGTAGTAGTACTATCTGGTACTGTTTGGTAGTGGTAGTAGTACTATCTGCTACTGTTTGGTAGTGGTAGTAGTACTATCTGGTACTGTTTGGTAGTGGTAGTAGTACTATCTGGTACTGTTTGATAGTGGTAGTAGTACTATCTGGTACTGTTTGGTAGTGTAGTAGTACTATCTGGTACTGTTTGGTAGTAGTAGTAGTACTACCTGGTACTGTTTGATAGTGGTAGTAGTACTATCTGGTACTGTTTGGTAGTGGTAGTAGTACTATCTGGTACTTTTTGATAGTGGTAGTAGTACTATCTGGTACTATTTGGTAGTGTAGTAGTACTATCTGGTACTGTTTGGTAGTGGTAGTAGTACTATCTGGTACTGTTTGATAGTGGTAGTAGTACTATCTGGTACTGTTTGGTAGGGTAGTAGTACTATCTGGTACTGTTTGGTAGTGGTAGTAGTACTATCTGGTACTGTTTGGTAGTGGCAGTTAGTAGTACTATCTGGTACTGTTTGATAGTGGTAGTAGTACTATCTGGTACTGTTTGGTAGTGGTAGTAGTACTATCTGGTACTGTTTGGTAGTGGTAGTAGTACTATCTGGTACTGTTTGATAGTGGTAGTAGTACTATCTGGTACTGTTTGGTAGTGTAGTAGTACTATCTGGTACTGTTTGGTAGTAGTAGTAGTACTACCTGGTACTGTTTGGTAGTGGTAGTAGTACTATCTGGTACTGTTTGGTAGTGGTAGTAGTACTCTCTGGTACTGTTTGGTAGTGGTAGTAGTACTATCTGGTACTGTTTGGTAGTGATAGTAGTACTCTCTGGTACTGTTTGGTACTGTAGTAGTACTATCTGGTACTGTTTGATAATGGTAGTAGTACTATCTGGTACTGTTTGGTAGTGGTAGTAGTACTATCTGGTACTGTTTGGTAGTGGTAGTAGTACTATCTGCTACTGTTTGGTAGTGGTAGTAGTACTATCTGGTACTGTTTGGTAGTGGTAGTAGTACTATCTGGTACTGTTTGATAGTGGTAGTAGTACTATCTGGTACTGTTTGGTAGTGTAGTAGTACTATCTGGTACTGTTTGGTAGTAGTAGTAGTACTACCTGGTACTGTTTGATAGTGGTAGTAGTACTATCTGGTACTGTTTGGTAGTGGTAGTAGTACTATCTGGTACTTTTTGATAGTGGTAGTAGTACTATCTGGTACTATTTGGTAGTGTAGTAGTACTATCTGGTACTGTTTGGTAGTGGTAGTAGTACTATCTGGTACTGTTTGATAGTGGTAGTAGTACTATCTGGTACTGTTTGGTAGGGTAGTAGTACTATCTGGTACTGTTTGGTAGTGGTAGTAGTACTATCTGGTACTGTTTGGTAGTGGCAGTTAGTAGTACTATCTGGTACTGTTTGATAGTGGTAGTAGTACTATCTGGTACTGTTTGGTAGTGGTAGTAGAACTATCTGGTACTGTTTGATAGATGAGAATTCCATGAATAGGTCAGACATATGCATGAGGAGAATGAAGCTCATATAAATGAATCATGACACTCAAGAAGAGTCTTTGTGTAACAAAGTATTGAGCAGCGTTATTGTCAGGATTCAGACGCTGCATTGTAGCTCCTCCTTCTGGAACCGTACCGATGTGCTAGCTACCACTACAGAGGGTGACGGTTGGTACGGTACTTTTGGTACACTGCACAACTTTAATGAGTGAAAACACATGAAAACCTGGACTGGATCATAACGTAGCAGCACATAGTGCAGGGTAGAAATGAGACATTGAGTATGAAGGAGTTGGTGACACAGTGAAGCTCTAACAACTTGTCTGTTAAAGAAAAGTCTTACTTTTACACAACAGCAGCAGACACACTGACAACAATGGAGTTTTTACAATGTGAACAAGTCTCAGTCAACAGTGGTCGTCTTCTGTGTAGGGTATTACAGGGAACCTTCCATGAGGACAGAACAAGTTGCCTGGCTAGCTCAGTCGGTAGAGCATGAGACTCTTAATCTCAGGGTCGTGGGTTCGAGCCCCACGTTGGGCTTTACTTTCAGACAGTGGTGTCCTCAAGAACTAAATGGTAGAATTGGAACCTGAGTGGTCACCACTGTTGGTCCAGACCATGACATTTGACCCCATCAGCTCCCTGGGAACTTCACTTTGTCACCAACTCCTTCATACTCAGTGTCTCATTTCTACCCTGCACTGTGTGCTGCTACATTATGATCCAGTCCAGGTTTTCATGTGTTTTCACTCATTAAAGTTGTGCAGTGTACCAAAAGTACCGTACCAACCGTCACCCTCTGTAGTGGTAGCTAGCACATCGGTACGGTTCCAGAAGGAGGAGCTACATTAGTGTCTGCTTCGTCTCATCAGAAGTGAGAATCATATGGAGACACAACACTGTGTTGGCAGGCCTGGGGAGCTCAGATGGTAGAGCATCAGACTTTTAATCTGACGGTCCAGGGTTCAAGTCCCTGTTCAGGCTCTTTGTGAAGAAACTTGACAGGTGAAAAGATGCTGAGCAGGATGACTATTGCAGAATGACATCATCAGTAGGATCAAACTAAGGTGTCTCTTGATGGTCTATGTCAATGCAGAACAGTTCTCTGGAGTCTCCATCCAGAGGAGTGTTGCTTTCATGATCTCCACCCAATTGTCAAATCACTGATATCCTGAGGAGCTGCTGTCCAGTAGAGAAATACTCTGGTGGAGCTGCTGTTTATCTTCATCATATTAATGCCATCAAGTATGAAAAGTATCTGATGTTACATAACCAGTAAACATGATCACTTTATTTCTATAGCAGTTTTCTAAACTGTTACAAAATACAAAATGTACTACAATGAAATACAGACTGACAAAAAATAGGGACAAGAAGAAATAATAACCAAAAACAAGAGAACATCAGTTTATTAAAGCTAAGAAATAAAAGTCTTAAGAGTTTAAGACTAGATTTAAAACAGGATATTGAGTTTTCCTGCCTGAGTTCCAGAGCCGAGGGGCCGGAGAGTAAAGACTCTGTCTCCCTGGTAATGAGTCTTGTTCTTGGTACCATAAAGTCTGGTTCACTAGGCAGGATTATAAAATTGTTGGCAGATTTCCCAAACCGAAGAGACCACAGACGGTGATAAATAATCCCAGGTGTAACAGTTTTGGAGGTACAGTGTGTGGTGTGCAGCCACTCAGCAACATCAACACACCAACAGATTTAACTGGTGAACATCCCCAGATCAGACGGGAAATCTTGAAAAACCTCTGGAGATCAAACGTGATTCCAGAGTCAACAAACCTGCTGGAGGAAGACGATGCAATGGTGATCATTGTGGAGTGTTTTTATCTGAAAAAACACGTTTTAAAAAGGAGAGGCGTTGGTTCGTCATGACAACTGTTTTGATCTTTGGATTCCCCGCCTGCTTCCAGTCCGGCACCACGACGTCACCTCACTTTCTGATTGGCTACACGTCACAGTCAACAGGCTGGTAGGGTCTTCCCCTCGGAGGAAACCACACATGGTGAGAACTCTGGACAAAACTATCCAACATGTTGAATATCCCTGATCTCAGATCAGAGCAGTCCTATCATCCTTCTGAGCAGACGAGAGCTTCTGAACTCACCACACATGACAGGAATATTAAGCTAACATGATAACTTTTGGTGAGGTGAGGACTGATGTTCTCCTCCACAGAGAGAAGCTGCTGGTAGCTCACTCTCTATGCTCCTCTGGAGGTGAGGACTGATGTTCTCCTCCACAGAGAGAAGCTGCTGGTAGCTCACTCTCTATGCTCCTCTGGAGGTGAGGACTGATGTTCTCCTCCACAGAGAGAAGCTGCTGGTAGCTCACTCTCTATGCTCCTCTGGAGGTGAGGACTGATGTTCTCCTCCACAGAGAGAAGCTGCTGGTAGCTCACTCTCTATGCTCCTCTGGAGGTGAGGACTGATGTTCTCCTCCACAGAGAGAAGCTGCTGGTAGCTCACTCTCTATGCTCCTCTGGAGGTGAGGACTGATGTTCTCCAAAAACAACTTTTCCCTCACAGAGTGAGACGAGTCAAGTGAGGAAATCAAGTGGTCCAAGGAGCTGTGTTCATGTTGCAGTGTCTTCTGGAGGCGTCAGTTCAAGGTCTCCTGTTCGAAAATGGGTGGAAACATAGAAGGATTCTGGAAATTCCTCAACACAGTTTCCGACCTATTAGCTATTAACTGTGGTGTCTTGTTACTTCCTTTTATCCAAGCTGGTCCTGACTTGAAGTGTGGAAATGATCCAGTCCTGTAGCTTTAGAACATGTTGGCTCGTTGGTCTAGGAGTATGATTCTCGCTTAGGGTGCGAGAGGTCCCGGGTTCAATTCCCGGACGAGCCCTTTGATCATCAATCATGATCCTTTGTATTAAATTTCCAAAGAGGCTTTGACTGTGTTTGTGAGAATCCTCCTCCCAGACCAACCAGTGACATCTTCAAGATGTACTACAGTACAACATAGTAATACAGGGGGATCAAGGCCTCCATCACCAGCTCTGACTGGCTCAGGCCATCCCAGCACAGCAGGGTGCAGGAACATGATCACAGGTATGAAAAGCAGCAAAGTGAAAGAACAAACCCTCTTCAAGACAGTTTCTGATCAGTCCAGATCCAGAGCTGCACATGGGGGACGCAGAGAACCACGTGGTCACACATGTGGACCAGGCTGGACCTTTCTAACCTCGCTGGACCAGCAGAAAATCCCTGGAGTTACTCTTTCTTTACTTTTCTTTTGTTTCCTCTTCAACAGGACGCATCACTGCAGATGTTCACCTCATCTTGCTGCAACCCAACTTGGTTCTCATCCAGCCTGCAGCTCACCAGGACTCCCAACCTGAGGCTGACTTCTGCAACTGAGAGCAAAGCCTCTGGACTTCAGAACGCTGTACAACCACCCCCCCCTCTCGGGAAGAACGATCTTCTTTACACACATGACGGCACCCCCCTTCCCACCCCTCATGACCCTGTTAGTGGTCGACCTCATCATGGAGGATCTTCCTTCTCCCACAGTGAAGCAACATAATAACGCTGGGATGAAGGTGATCACAACACTGTGACTCCTGTCTACAGTTGAGCTGCAGTAAAACACTGTGACTCCTGTCTACAGGTGAGCTGCAGTAAAACACTGTGACTCCTGTCTACAGGTGAGCTGCAGTACAACACTGTGACTCCTGTATACAGGTGAGCTGCAGTAAAACACTGTGACTCCTGTCTGCAGGTGAGCTGCAGTAAAACACTGTGACTCCTGTCTACAGGTGAGCTGCAATAAAACACTGTGACTCCTGTCTACAGGTGAGCTGCAGTAAAACACTGTGACTCCTGTCTACAGGTGAGCTGCAGTAAAACACTGTGACTCCTGTCTACAGGTGAGCTGCAGTAAAACACTGTGACTCCTGTCTACAGGTGAACTGCAGTAAAACACTGTGACTCCTGTCTACAGGTGAGCTGCAGTAAAACACTGTGACTCCTGTCTACAGGTGAGCCGCAGTAAAACACTGTGACTCCTGTCTACAGGTGAGCTGCAGTAAAACACTGTGACTCCTGTCTACAGGTGAGCTGCAGTAAAACACTGTGACTCCTGTCTACAGGTGAGCTGCAGTAAAACACTGTGACTCCTGTCTACAGGTGAACTGCAGTAAAACACTGTGACTCCTGTCTACAGGTGAGCTGCAGTAAAACACTGTGACTCCTGTCTGAATTAAAATTGTTCAGTAAACATTATAGAAAACATAATTGTGTGTAAATAAAAGTGTATTATTGTACTATAGTGTGCTCTTATCTTTATGTGTGGTCTAAATTGTAATATGTTTTTATATATTCAAAACACGTCACTGCACATTAGTGTATACGTGTTTGTGTGTCATACCGTAAAGTACCATGCCGTAAAGTACTGTACCTTAAACTACCATACCGCACCATAAAGTAACGTACCATAAAGTACCAAAACATAAAGTACCATACCGTAAAGTACCATACTGTAAAGTACCGTACCGCACCGTAAAGTACCACACCATAAAGTACCGTACCATAAAGTACCGTACAGTAAAGTACCAAAATATAAAGTACCATACCGTAAAGTACCATACTGTAAAGTACCGTACCGCACCGTAAAGTACCACACCATAAAGTACCATAACGTAAAGTACCATACCGTAAAGTACCATACCGTAAAGTACTGTACCGCACCATAAAGTACCACACCATAAAGTACCGTACAGTAAAGTACCAAACCGTAAAGTATTGTACCGTAAAGTACCAAACCGCAAAGTACCGTACCGTAAAGTACCAAACCGTAAAGTACCGTACCGTAAAGTACCAAACCGTAAAGTACTGTACCATAAAGTACCATACCGTAAAGTACCGTACCAACACAAACTGTGCAGTGGAAACAAGGCTTTCATGTTCCTTGATTGTTGTGAAACTAAATAGTCCTGCATTTCATGTCAGAGACGGAGAGTGTCCAGCTGGCTGGACGATGTGTCTCAGCATGACATCCAGACATGAGCCAGAGACGACTGTGATTTGTCTCCGTCTCTCAAAACCCCACCAGTGCTGCAGGTGTTACGCAGGTAAGGTGTCCTGCAGTGCTGCAGGGACAGTGTATGGATCGGCTGATTCTGGGACCCGCCCCCATCGCTGCTGAGCCAATCACCAGGCCACATGACACGTGAGCTCTGTCAGACTCCCCATGATTGGCTGAGAGAATATTCAGTCCCCAGCTGACTGAGGTCCCAGGCGTCAGGGTTCGTGGAACTCCAATCTACAGGAGACAAGATGCTCCGTTCAAATGTGTTGAATGAAAAGATGCAGGCAGAATGTAGGTCAGGCAGTCCGAGGTCAAAACCAGCACCGGCAAGGAGAAGGAAACCCAGGAGGAGAAGTCGGGCAGCAGGAGGTCAGAACACAAAGGAGACACAAGGAAAACTGCTGGTACGACTGGTGTGAGAACACAGATGAACTGGCAACCAGAGCTCCCAGTGAGGAGAACTAAATACTGACACTAATGACAATTAAAAACAGCTGTGACCAGGAGGAGGAAGCAGGAGAACACAGGGGCGGAGCTAAGGGGAACACAGGAGGGGAGGAGTGAACACTCTCAGGAAGGGAGGGGTGAGTGAGAGCAGGATCAGGACACCAGGCAGCAGGAAATAAAGAAGAGAACAAAGAAATGTCCAAAGTTCAGCCATTCATGCTTTTACAATCATTTCTGGTAGATATTCCTGGTCTAGAACTCCCGTCTGTTCTGGAGTGTTTCCTCTTCCAGAAGCCAACAGAGCTGCACGTTTCAGCCACAATGTCTGGAATGAAACCAAACGTTCACATGTGTGTGAATAGAATGAACATCAAATAGTGAGGAAGTGGTGGAAGCAGACAGACGGCGAGTGGAGTGGAGAGTCTTTATTTCTCCACACAGACTGAAGCTGTCAGGCCAAACATTCCAACAGGTGAAGCTCCGCCCCCTCTTACTTCACCACACCTCCTCACTCTGCCTACGTCACCTGGCCCCGCCCCCTTCTAATGTGAGCCCTTCTTCCCAGTGCAACCGCGACACAATGTTGGTTTCAGTGTGATTCAGTGAAGCTTCAGGGAGCCGCTACAGAGGAGCTGAAGAGCCACATGTTGAACAGCCCTGTAATGAGAGAAAACTCTTCCTCCAAATAAACTGGATATTAAAGCTCCACTTCACTTTACAGTTCACATTGACGTCATGAAGCAGGTTTCAAACAGGTTTTCTCAGGAATGTCCTGCTCTGGGTGAGTCAGAGGACAAACCGTCACTTTGTGCTTGTCAGACATGAGAGACGGACTGAGAGGGACGAAGAGCAGCTTCTTCTCTCCACAACTTTCCTCACACATGGAAAAGTGTCTGTAAGAAGAAGTGAAGAGAGTTCAGGTGAGACTCTGGCAGCTCTTTAGAAGCTTCCACAACGGAGAGAAAGACTTTCTCACTTCTCTTTTCCTCTTTCATTCACACCATCACAAACCACTGACAGCTGCTTTCTTCTTCTTCACCTGTTGGACAAACATTTCAACCTCCATTAACTCCTTTCTTCACCTGTTTTCTTCTCCATGGAAACTCTTTCAACAATCAGCTGTGGGCGGGGCTTCAGCCCTCCTTCACTCTGATTGGCTCAGGTTTGTGTCAGTCTGAAATATTCAATCCACCACACACACACACACACACACACACACACACACGATTCAATCGTCTCATTATTTATCATCCAGACGCTTCATTTTTCTCTGAAACCTCCAACTGACATTAATCATATTACTTGTTCTATTTTCCACGTTTCTATATTTTCTTCTCTCACGTTATTTCCTCTGTTTGTTTATTATTTATTCTTCATCTTGTTTTCCTTTCTCTGTTTTGTCTCGGCTGTCACTCTCTGATCTCACTCTACTGTGTGTGTGTGTGTGTGTGTGTGTGTGTGTGTGTGTGTGTGGACCAGGTTGGTGTGTTTCTCTCTGACTCAACATGAGTGACGTGGATGAAGAAGACACACCAGAGTGTGTGGACAGGTAAGAGACGTCACACACTCCTGCAGCCACTCAAAGAGCAAACAGAAGAATCCACACTCAATGTAAACTCCATAGAAATATGAACAGTGTTCAAAGTGGCTCTGCTGTATTGACTCGTCTCAAGGCTCAGTGGTTTCAATGATCCAAAGTGAGCTGAAGTGATTCCAACAGGCAGCAGAAAAACAGCTGCAGTAAAGAAGACGAGGTGCAGAGACATTCCACCGTCACCATGATCAGTCCCAATGTGATCATGAAAGACACAAGGACAAGCAGTGGACAGAACCAACACTAGAACATCATGTGTTGTCTTTCAGGGCAGAGTTTAGAACTCCTCTTCACCTGATCCCAGGTCAGAGCAGTGTCACCTTCCCAACAGGGCTTTAAAGGAACTGGAAGTCTCCAGATGACCCTGAAGTCCAAACATCCCACATCACTAACTTACACTTTGCTCCACAAATATTAGTCCAGAGACACACTTCTTCTCATTTTGTCCTGAATATGAGCACAATAAATAGAAAGTAAACTCTCCAGATGGAGGTGAAGTTCAGGCTTCAGCTTTCATTCAGTGGCTTCAAGTCAAACATCACATAACAATGTGAGCAACTAAAGTCTTTTTAAACACAATCCCTTCATGTCAGGGGCTCAAAAGTCACTGAACCAATGAAATAAGAGAAAATCCAACATTCATCTCTCACACTTGTTGAAAAGCCTTTGCAGGCAATGACGGTGTGAAAGTGTGAAGTCATGACGTCACCAGGCGCTCGCTGGGTTTCCTCTATTTGAATGCTCTTCAGGCTTCACTGCAGCTCCTTTCACTGGATGTTGCTTTGTGGGCCTTTCTAACCCACGTTTCATGTGGAACAGGTGAAATTCAGGCTCTGTTGGATTGAGATCTGGTGACTGACTGGGCCTTTCAGGAAGATTCCTCTTCTTTATTCTAGATGAAACTCCTGGCTTGATGTGGCTGCTTGTCCTCCTCACATTAGAAGAGAGTAAGGGGACGGTGTTTTGTGACGGATGGGGGCAGTGTGAGGTGACGGGTTGGGAAGAAATTAGAAAGTGACGGATCATCGCTGGTTGAAATGTTTGACATGTGAACTGTTGACGTGTTTGAAGTAATAAAGAGAATCCACTTGACTCCTCTTCACTGTGTATGTGTGTGTGTGTGTGTGTGTGTGTGTGTGTGTGTGTGTGTGTGTGTGTGTGTGTGTGTGTGTGTGTGTGTGTGTGTGTGTGTGTGTGTGTGTGTGTGTGTGTGTGTGTGTGTGTGTGTAGAGGTCAGAAGCTCAGACACACAGCAGGGTCTTCAGTATCCAGCAGGTTGTCTATGAAGAGTGACCGGTCCAAAGCTGAAGCACCAAACTTCAGAGGTGAACCTGGACCTTCAGACACAAAGTAAGAAACTCTTTGTTCCCTTTCATTTATTACAGAAAGTTTCCTCCTCTGAGTCTAAATCTGAAGTTTTGTTTCTGTTAAAATAGTTTTTCTTTCTACTGTTGCTTTTACTTGCTCTGGTGGAACAGTTGAGTTTTTCTCTGCAAAAGAACCTTGAGATGATTTTGGTTTTACATGAATTGAATCAAATCAAGTTGAAACGACTCAAATTAATTGGAATCGAATCGAATCGAATCGAATCGAATCGAATCGAATCGAATCGAATCGAATTGAATCGAATCGAATCGAATCAGTCCATGGGTGTGATGGACAATCTGATGGATGTCAGTCTGTAGAGGAGGATGGAGATGGTGACACAGGCTGCACTCAGATTCAAGGAGGAAGAGGAAGAGGAAGAGGAAGAGAAAGAGAAAGAGAAAGAGGAGCAGGAGGAGGAGCAGGAGGAGCAGGAGGAGGAGGAGGAGGAGGAGCAGGAAGAGCAGGAGGAGGAGGAGCAGCAGGAGGAGCAGGAGCAGGAGGAGCAGGAGGAGGAGGAGGAGGAGGAGCAGCAGGAGGAGGAGGAGGAGCAGGAGGAGCAGCAGCAGGAGGAGGAGGAGCAGCAGGAGCAGCAGCAGGAGGAGCAGGAGGAGCAGCAGCAGGAGGATACAGTCAGTCAGCTCCATCAGGTGGTTGATGGTGATTCTGATGACAGTTTGTGTTTCTGAGCTTCATTGAGGGAAACCAGACTGGAACTGTTCACACACATTATTGTGGGAAAAGTCAGTCCAGTTCACATGAGACTACTTTTCCAGGAACCTTGAAACAAATGATTGGAAACTGCATCAAGGTTATTGAAGTTATTTTACAAAACATATTTCTGTTTAAATCCTGAAAACTTTTCCAGAAAAAATAACATTAAAGTTATTTTGTTGAAAACAGGAAATGAAATGAAAACAATCATGTTGATGATCTAACAGAACATTTTGACTGTGTGTGTGTGTGTGTGTGTGTGTGTGTGTGTGTGTGTGTGTGTGTGTGTGTGTGTGTGTGTGTGTGTGTGTGTGTGTGTGTGTGTGTGTGTGTGTGTGTGTGTGTGTGTGTGTGTGTGCGTGCGTGCGTGCGTGCGTGCGTGCGTGCGTGCGTGCGTGCGTGCGTGTGTGTGTGTAGAGGTCAGAAGCTCAGACACACAGCAGGGTCTTCAGTATCCAGCAGGTTGTCTATGAAGAGTGACTGGTCCAAAGAAGAACCACCCTACTTCAGTGGTGAACCTGGACCTTCAGACACAAAGTAAGAAACTCTTTGTTTCCTTTCATTTATTACAGAAAGTTTCCATGTATTGAGTTTAAATCTACAGTTTTGTTTCTGTTAAAATAGTTTTTCTTTCTACTGTTACTTTTACTTGCTCTGGTGGAACAGTTGAGTTTTTCTCTGCAAAAGTACCTTGAGATGATTTTAGTTTTACATGAATTGAATCAAATTAAGTTGAAACGACTCGTTTCAACATGTGTGTGTATAGAGGACAGAAGCTCAGACACACAGCAGGGTCTTCAGTATCCAGCAGGTTGTCTATGAAGAGTGACCGGTCCAATGATCTTCCACCACTCTTCAGAGGTGAACCTGGACCTTCAGACACAAAGTAAGAAACTCTTTGTTTCCTTTCATCTCCTCAAAACCAGAGTGAGAGAAGTTGTGCTCACTCCAACATTCACTTCCAGTATTTTAGTACAAGAGTACAAAGTGCAAACTCAGCAGCAAAGTGTGATCTTACACTCCAGGATTTGATGTCCTGTAGATCGTCACTGATGGAGGAGGGTGGAGGGTGGAGTTGGTTTGGTGGAGACGTAGAGCTGAGTGTCGTCTGCATAGCAAAGAAACTTCAGGATGTATTTATGAGAAATATGGACAAGTGGAGGAGATGGACAATGAAGAAGGTAGGACCAAGTACAGAGCCCTGAGGAACACCAAAGGAGAGGGGGATGGGTGGATGTCAAAGATTTCAACTGAATGAACTTCAACTTTAAAGTTCCTCGACCAGAATCCACATGGAAAAATATCCAGTTTCAGTTGTTGATGTTCGTCTCACATATGTTGTTCATACATTTCTGGATATAATTCATCATGACACTCACACAAACACATCATTCCAGCATAGACACTTCAAGGAACTTACCAGTTTGTCGACCGCTTGCTGATTAACCATCAGTTTCACAACATTTAAGAATTTTCTCCTGGCTTGAATCTTCTTTCTCTGAGAAAGTCTGTCCTTTTATTTTGGGCTGAATCAGTCCAATGTTGATCATTTTGCTGGAGCTTCTGCGACATCATCTTTGATATCCCAGAAACCCATGAGGCAGATTTCCCAAGATGACATCAGTTAGGAAACATAAACTCAGTTTCATGGACACAAATGCTGGTTTGTTTGTAAACATCAACGTTGGTGTGATCGATTTGGGAAACTGGAGGTTGGAAAAGAGTGCAAATGAGTGTTGATGGTCTTGTTTTGGTGTTTTTGGTTGATTCTCTCTGCAGAAGGGATGTTTTATGAGAAGTAGAGTTTAAAGATGTTTTCAGGTAGAGGAACTTTAAATGTGCAGCAGGAAGTGCTGATGAGGGCTGAGAATCAGTGTTTGTGTCAGGATTCATCATCACACCACACAGCAGCTTTAACTAACATGTCAACATGTTTCTGCAGCGTGAGCCAGCAGAGCTCCCAGGTTCTCCGTGGTGGCTCCGCCCCTCAGCAGCAAACACATCTGGACTCCATATTTATGGTGAGAACAAGTGTCCATTCAACACTTTACTGTCACATCATGAGACAGAAGAAGCTGTTGTGACTTCCAGCTGAAACATGAAACAGACACTCAGCTTATTAGATCCATTCAGGTCCAAAGTGAAACAGTCCAACCTTCATCCAGCTTCCAGTCTTCACTGATGCTTGAAGCTGTTTCTGCTGGATCCCACATGAAGTGTGATTTGGCTTCACATGTTGTCCATCCTGCTCTCTGCACTGGATTTACACTCACATCTCAATCTGGCTTCAGTTTCAGCTCAAAGTCAACTCCACATGTTTCTCTGTTCCAGCTGCTGGAGGACAACATGGTGACTTTCATGAAGAAGGAGCTGAAGAAGATGCAGAAGCTCCTGAGTCCAGATTACCCAGCATGCTCAGGGAGTGAGAGGGAGGATGAGGATGAAGAGCAGAGGAGCAGCAGAGAGTCATTTCTGAGGATCACACTGGACTTCCTGAGGAGGATGAAGCAGGAGGAGCTGGCTCAGCGTCTGTGGAGCAGTAAGAGGATTTGATCTCATTTCACAGGATGGAGATGAAACCTGAAATGTTCTCAGCTGGAGCAGAAAGCAGTCAGAAACAGAGTCCGTCCAGAGAACAGAGGTCATTTCCAGGTCAGACACAGAAAGTGTGAAACAGGCAGGAAGTCCAAAACAAGCAGCAGAGTCCAAAAGCAGAGACGAGGAGACACAAAGAGAGTTCCTGAACTCTGCTGTTCATGTGATGCAAACATGAGCATCAGACCAGAGGCTGTTTGGTCTCCACTGAGGAGCTGATGGAGCTGATGGAGGAGAAACATCTCCACTAACACACTGTCATCTTCACATTCAATGTCAAACACACTCAACTCATTCATGGTTTCTTCTTTTCAGGAACTGCTGCTGGAGTCTGCCAACAGAAGGTGAAATGTGCCCTGAAGAAGAGGTTCCAGGTTGTGTTTGAGGGGGTCTCTAAAGCAGGAGAGTCCACCCTCCTGAAGCAGATCTACACAGAGCTCCACATCACAGAGGGAGGGACTGCAGAGGTCAATGAGGAACATGAGGTCAGACAGATTGAAGCAGCATCCAGGAGAGCAGACAGAGCAGAAACCAGCATCAGACCAGGAGACCTCTTTAAAGCCTCACCTGGAAGATCTCCACCAATCAGAACAGTGCTGACAAAGGGAGTGGCTGGCATTGGGAAAACAGTCCTGACACACAAGTTCACTGTGGACTGGGCTGAAGACCAAAGCAACCAGGACGTCCACTTCACATTCCCATTCACCTTCAGAGAGCTGAATGTGCTGAAGGACAGGAAGTTCAGCTTGGTGGGACTTGTTCATCACTTCTTCACTCAAACCAAAGAAGCAGGACTCTGCAGCTTTGAAGACCTCCAGGTGGTCTTCATCTTTGACGGTCTGGATGAGTGTCGCCTCCCTCTGGACTTCCAGCACACTGAGATCCTGACTGATGTGACAGAGTCCACCTCAGTGGATGTGCTGCTGACAAACCTCATCAGGGGGAAACTGCTTCCCTCTGCTCGCCTCTGGATCACCACACGACCTGCAGCAGCCAATCACATCCCTCCTGACTGTGTCGGCATGGTGACGGAGGTCCGAGGGTTCACTGAGCCACAGAAGGAGGAGTACTTCAGGAGGAGGTTCAGAGAGGAGCAGCAGGCCAGCAGGATCATCTCCCACATCAAGACCTCACGAAGCCTCCACATCATGTGCCACATCCCAGTCTTCTGCTGGATCACTGCTACAGTTCTGGAGGAGGTGTTGAAGAGCAGAGAGGGAGGAGAGCTGCCCAAGACCATGACCCAGATGTACATCCACCACCTGGTGGTCCAGGCCAAAGTCAAGAAGGTCAAGTATGATGGAGGAGCTGCCACAGATCCACACTGGAGTCCAGAGAGCAGGGAGATGATGGAGTATCTGGGAAAACTGGCTTTTGAGGAGCTGCAGAAAGGAAACCTGATCTTCTATGAACCCGACCTGACAGAGTGTGGCATCGATCTCAGAGCAGCCTCAGTGTACTCAGGAATGTTCACACAGGTCTTTAGGGAGGAGCAAGGCCTGTACCAGGACAAGGTCTTCTGCTTCATCCATCTGAGCCTTCAGGAGTTTCTGGCTGCTCTTCATGTCCATCAGACCTTCATCAAGTCTGGAATCAACCTCCTGGATGAACAACAACAAACCTCCCGGTGGTCAAAAGTGTTGAAGAAGAAAGTTAATCTCCAGCATCTCCATCAGAGAGCAGTGGACGAGGCCTTGAAGAGTCCAAATGGACACCTGGACTTGTTCCTCCGCTTCCTCCTGGGTCTTTCACTGCAGACCAATCAGAGTCTCCTCCGAGGTCTGCTGACACAGACAGGAAGTAGCTCACAGACCAATCAGGAAACAGTCCAGTACATCAAGGAGAAGCTGAGTGAGAGTGTGTCTGCAGAGAGAAGCATCAATCTGTTCCACTGTCTGAATGAACTGAACGACGGTTCTCTGGTGGAGGAGATCCAACAGTCCCTGAGATCAGGACGTCTCTCCACTGGTGGACTGTCTCCTGCTCAGTGGTCAGCTCTGGTCTTCATCTTACTGTCATCAGAAGAAGATCTGAAGGAGTTTGACCTGAAGAAATACTGTGCTTCAGAGGAGGCTCTTCTGAAGCTGCTGCCAGTGGTCAAAGCCTCCAACAAAGCTGTGTACGTGGTTCAGGAACAAAGATGTAGAACTGAGTCCATGACAAACATTGACCTGGTTTTCATTGTTGGTTCTTCTTCAGGTTGAGCAGCTGTGGTCTGTCAGAGAGAAGCTGTGGAGCTCTGTCCTCAGTCCTCAGCTCTCAGTCCTCCAGTCTGACACATCTGGACCTGAGTTTCAACAACCTGCAGGATTCAGGAGTGAAGCTACTGTGTGCTGGCCTGGAGAGTCCTCACTGTAAACTGGAAGATCTCAGGTTCTGACATCATTGATCATTAATATCCACCACTCTCTGTTCTCCTGCTCACATCTCTAGAACATCAGTAGAACATGTCAGTAGAACACTGCAGCCTCTAGATAGTTTCTCCTCTATTAATCAGGAAGTAAAACAACAAGTCAAGTTTCCAGGGTAAGTTCAGGTGTAGAGCAGCAGCCTTACTTCCTCCACTCACTGTGTTTGTGACGCTCCATGTCACAGAGTTCTGCCTCAGACTCTGACACGACACCACTCCTTTAAAAAGTAATTTAGTTACTTTACTGATTACCTTTAAGTGATTGTAATAGTAACTCAGTTAGATTACAAGTCACTTTTTAGTTACTTTCCCCCACGTCTCAAGTTAAAAAAGACTCAGTTAAAAACTCAGTTCTGATCACTGCCTGGCCTCCTGCTGATACATATTTAATCTTTGACCTTCATTCTCTGTTCTATTTATATCTGAATCACTTTTATCATCACATTTTTACTATTACTGATATTTATTTACCGGTGATGGAGTTGTAGTCTGTTGTTGCACTATTTATCTATTTATAGATTTATATATTTGCACTATTTGACCTTTTAATTATCCCGTCGGGGACAAATAAAGTCTGGTTTTCTGAAGAGTCCACTCTGTCGTCTGGAGACTCTAGAGTAAGACTCCATGTTTGAGTTTGTGTGCAGTGAAAGTTGTGTTCCACTAAAGGTCAGACATCAGGCTGATATGAGATGATCCACACTGAGGATCTCCATGAGAAAGTGAGACTTTAGTCCTGTGACTGTGGCAGAGCCGTGTGGAGCTCCACATTTCAAAGCTTGGTAGAAGAACAAGGTGCTGCACTGGACAATTCACTGTCCAGCTCTGACAGGCTCCATGTTCACCTTCAGCTTTCAAAGCAGGCTGATCTCTCCTGGATGAAGAGTCACTGATCTCCCAGCTGGAGCTCCAAACTCTCACTCACTCTGCCATTGTTGCCCCCCTGACCCAGTGTGTGTCATGGAGGGTGACATTAAATCCTGTAGCAGGAAACAAAGAGGCAGACAGGTTGAGCTGGCGTTTGTCTCGGCTGCAGGATTTAATATGCAGCTGCCTCTGTGCAGCTTTGAGGCTCCTCCAATCAGTGGCGCCGCCAGGATTCAATACCATAGTCCACACAGACCCCCCCTCCCCCCAGCGTCTGCGTTGTGAGCGCCGGGGGGGGATTTTCCGTTCTGTGCACAGAGAAGATGGTGGTTGGCGAGCCCCGGGGGTGTGTACAGAAACACAGAGGAAAACAGCCCAGCAACACATTCTGCTGACGGCTCACCAGGAAGAGACAAAAGCAAACACCCCTTCAAAATAAATGTTCACACCTTCAAATAAACTGTAGGTGCACTACGTACAGGACTCCGCCTGGGGGCTCCACTGCCTTCAATCACTATGCGCCCCCTGCTGGCCTTTTAGAGTAACACACTATTGCTGCTGCCTGGAAAGTCCAACTCTGTTTGAACCTTTTAGACTCTATGTGAGACACAGGAAGATCAAATATATCTATAGGAGTGTCTAGTTTTAATCACAGTGGACTTATTTAATTCATTGTTTTCACCCTGAACTGTAATTTAGTCCTATTAACATCTTTTAAATACACTTTAAATTGCTGCAGCGTTTTGTCCTCCTTTACACAAACTGGACTTGTTGTCTTGATGTCCAGTAAGCTTGGCTGTTGACTTGTCCTCCCACTGGACACTGCTTCTGTTTGCTGTCACATCAATTCAGCTCTCCAGAAGAACAAAGATCACATCAGTGACAATAATAAGCTCCTTCTTCTTTCACTTCCTCGGGGCTCCAACCTTCTTCAGAAGAAGAAATGAACAACAAGGATTAGTGTGATCAGTCTCTTCTGAATATGATCAGCTGCTCATTTCAGCTCATGTAGCAGCCCAGCTCTCTAAAGTATTATTGTCTGAATTGAATTAGAGGAGCTGTGACTTAAAGGCTGGGGGGGTCGGGTTGGTGAGCAGCTAGTTACCACCAAGGTTTACCAGTAGGGGGCGACACTCAAATGACCCTTCTTATTATAAGACCATGAGAAATATTCACACAGTTACTTAAAGGAGCTTTAAAAAGCAAACAAATGTTTAATGACAGTAAATCACACACTATAAATTAAAGGCTTTTTGTAAATGAACTGTGGAGTTAAACAAGTATTTTAGAATTAATTTATATCAAACTAAACAACCCAACAAACACCTAAATAATGAAAAACTTCTTCACTCTCAATGACTTCAACATCACACTTTGTCCTCTAATCTCACTTCTTTCTCTCTTTATTCAGGTTGATGAAATGCAGGTTGTCAGAGATCAGCTGTTCTTCTGTGGCCTCAGCTCTGAAGTCCAACCCCTCCCTCCTGAAACATCTGAAACATCTGGACCTGAGTGGGAACCAGCTGCAGGATTCAGGAGTTGAGCAGCTGTGTGGTTTTCTGGAGAGTCCACTCTGTAGTCTGGAGACTCTGAGGTCAGTTGACTGTCTGTTACTGTTGTAGAAGGAGGAATGTTAGTGATGTGAGACTCTGGTCCTGCAGTGAGAGATGGACTGAGCTCAGCAGCTTCTTACTGATGTGTGTGGACATGAGGAGGAGTGTGAAGGTTGTGCTGACATGAGGATGATGAGGGTGATGATGAAGATCCACAACAACAGAACAGCTCATTGATCAGGACTCAGTAATGAGGAGCTGCTCATTTCTCCATCAACACATCTGATTGGTTCTCCTCATTCATTCTCATGCTTTTTCTCTTTATTCAGGTTGTGGAACTGCAGGTTGTCAAAGATCAGCTGTTCTTCTCTGGCCTCAGCTCTGAAGTCCAACCCCTCCCAGCTGAAGACGCTCTACCTGCGTTACAACAACCTTCAGGATCCAGATGTGCAGCAGCTGGTTGGTCTTCAGAAGGGTCCAGACTGCAGCCTACAGACTCTCTGGTCAGTAGATGTTGGAGTGAGTCCCTGCTGCTTCCAGCAGGTTTCTACTAAACACAGTTAGTGTGAGAACAAAGATCCAGTGTTGGACGTCTCAGTGAGGCTGTGAGAGGACAACGCTGAGCAGCTTCAGGATTGGACAGCAGAGGACACAGTCAGCCAATCAGAGGAGCCACAGGCTGGTTGTGTTGGTCTGACAGTGGTGGTCCTTCATGAGCTCTGAGCTGCTGCTGTGGACAGGACTGAAGTCCTGGCTGCTCCTCAGAGACTGTCCTCCTGTCCTCTGACCTCTGTCCTCATGTCCTCTGACCTCTGTCCTCATGTCCTCTGACCTCTCTTCTCTCTGCAGGTACTGAGAGCAGAGAGGACGCTGTGTGTCCTGAAGGTCCACTGAGGACAGCAGAGCTTCATCCAGCAGTGAGCGACAGAGGAACCACCAGAAGATCTGCTGAGTGTCAGTGGTGCAGTGTGAAGAGCTGAGAGAGTCCAGCATCGAACCAGGGTTCCTCCTCCTCCTCCTCCTCCTCCTCCTCCTCCTCCTCCTCCTCTTCCTCCTCCTCTTCCTCCTCCTGCTCCTCCTCCTCCTCCTCCCCTTCCTCCTCTTCCTCCTCCTCCTACTCTTCCTCCTCCTCCTCTTGTCTTCCTCCTCCCCCTCCTCCTCCTCCTCCTCCTCCTCTTCATGTGTTGGTTCATTGGAAGCTGTAGAGATGTTTTGTTGTTTGTCTAAATTCTTTGTTGAGGTTTGAATCCCGTTCCTTCATGTTGGACCTTAACAAGTGTCCTTCAGAGGACAATGAGACTCTGGAACCTTCAAAGAGGGACCTGGTGTGTGTGGGACTTTTCCAGCTTGTGTAAAGTGGAGCAGGAGCTGGTCAACACTCCATCAAGCTGTTCTCCACCTTCACCTCCATCACCTGAGGACGTGTCCACAGCACAGAGAGTGGACAGAGCATGGACAGAGACCGTTGGTGTTCCAGTCACGTCTCATTGTGTCTTGGTCTTGACATGGAGGAACCTGGGTCATGGAGGAATTGACAGGACAGGATCATGGTGCAGTTTGCTGAAAACTAATTGATTTGAGTTTTTAGGAAATGTTCTGCCTGTACAGTAATATACAGTAATATAACGTACTGCGTGATTTAATTGTGTAATTGTGAAAGATGTTGATGTTGTCGATGATCACGTCAATATGGACCACAGACAGTACAGTGTACACTATTTTTAATAAATGAACATAAGCTGCACCCACCAGATTTAAAAAGAATATATATTTTTGTACATATACAGTACAAACACTTGTCTATCAGTACATGTGTCCACGTTGTAACAGGGCATGAATTTCACTGTGGGATTGCAGGTTTTTTCTTCTTCTTTTTTAAAAATAATGGTTGTGATTGTGAGGAGAGGATTGGTCAGCCTGGAGCGCAGCCACGGAGTTCAGAGTTACCTGATGCACCTGAACGCATCATCCATTATCTTTGACATGAAGCTCGTTTACCTTTAAAAATCCATAAATTAGCATCATTGTTTAAGCCGCTGAGTTTAAAGAGTGTGAAAAAAGTAGCAGCTGATAGTCCAGATATTACGAAAGGTTCCGCTACGCGACATTTGGTAGAACAAAGTCGAGGCCAATTACATTTGCAGCATCATCTTATTGAAACCAATCACGATGCCTGCTCTATCTTTCAACTTCCAATCAAATGTCCCCGCGAGCAAATTGCAGTCCCGGATCATCTTTCGTTCAACCAATCAGGAGACGGCGTCTTCAACGACCAATCATGGAACTGCACGGCGTGACATCATCAGAACCAATCACAGTGTCGGCTCTGTCTTTGAAGATCCTTGCCGCTCCTTCCTACCTGCCGCTATTTTTCCGTGGATATCAACATAGAAGGTAAGACTTGTTACCGTAATCAAATGAAAAGGACTAGCAACTTGTTGCTAACTGCTGCTAGCGAGGCTTCCCTCCCGGTGCAGCTGTCGTTAAAGATTGTTTGTCCCGGTGTATGAATAACTCTGAAACTTAATCATGTCCCAAATATATATATATATAAATATATATATATATATATACTTTATTCTAAAGTTGCAACTATACCTCATTTACTAACTGTTAGTAAATGAGGAATAGTTGCAACTTTAGAATAACGTCCTAATAATGTATATAAAGTATTAACTGATACTTAACTAATATATTAACTCATACTTTACAGACCAGTTATGAATAGTTTGTTAACCATCTACTAATAATAATATACTTTGTGGAACAGCAAAATATCACATTATTGTACCTCAGCCTTGTTCCACCCACTGGCTTTTGTGTGTGCTGTATTTACCCCCCCCCCCCCCCCCCCAAAAAAAAAAACAAAACAAGTGAAATTGTTATCAATAAAACAGTTGTGTTTAATGTTTTGAACAAAAACAATAAACAATATAGAAAATAGAACAATATACAACAATATAGAACAAAATACAATATAGCCCTTCTAGGTTATATAATATAGGACACTTAATCTCCAAACATTGCAGCAATGTCATGGATTCTCCGTCCTAAAGGCCCTTTGCGATGCTTACGGACAAGCCACTCATGCCATTCAATAACTTTGAGATGGTCTAGCAGTGACTCCTCTGTACGACTCCCCCTGAGTCTCCACACATTGTCCTTGACCGTTCTCCAGGCCCTCTCTATATGCTGGGTACGTCGACATAGGACACACTGTGATTGACAGTGAAATGGGTGTAGCCAAGCTGAGGTAGAGCATTTCTATAAGCCCGCCACTCATCACTTCTTATTGTAGATCCCACTTTAACATGGTGAGCTATCAGTGGCACCAGATCTCTCCTTCCTCTTCTCTCAACTCTGCGAAGAACAGGCTTTGCATGTCTTCTCCCTCTCTTGTCCACACCGAGCATCCCCAACACCCACTTCTTCCTCTTCCAGCCACCAGCCATTCGTCCCCGTCCGTACTGTTGAAAACAAAAAACATAGCCGTTATTGTGCTTTAGACAAAATGAATAATCATAGTCATTCAATGCTAATTTGCAGTGCTATTTCAATCAAATTGCTTGCCTTTCTTTTGTGCCTGAAGTGGCTCTCATCAATGGTCACAAACTGCTGTCGTCCCCCAATGCGCTGGCCTCTTGCTTGTTGACGTCTGTCCATCGCAGTAGGACACACATCTGGTAGCTTCTGGGCCGTCTTGGACAGGGTTGCTGAGCTCGCAGAAATGTCATCATTGATCATATCCACTTGACGTCGACGCAGGCCTTGTGCAAATCTGATAGAATAAGGAAAATAATTAGTATACCACAGTTATTTTGATGGTTTTGGTTTTGGTTTGGTTTGGTTTATAGCGTACTGTTACACAAAGCGCATCCAGTTGAAGAGGGAGACCTTTGACTTGCTGAATATAGATTTATGTCTAATTGACCTTTTCATTTTCTTCCCTCTGTGGTTGTGGTGTTTACAAACCCTGAAGATACATACAAATCAAAATAAGAATGACACAGGGAGGCCAAGGTAGTGGCTAGAGCACTGATTTTCTAACATTTTTCATTTTAATTGTGGACCAAAACAATCACGCCATTTCATGCAACAAAAATAAACTTACCATGCATAGTCGTCCACACTAATGGATTCCTTTAACTTCATCTTGTGTTTGCATTTTTGGCATCGCATCCGTCTTAGAAGCTTTTTCTCCTGCAGCCATTTGATCATTTCTCTGTGTCTTCTTTTAGATTTACTTCTGCTTTCAACAAGCTCTCTTAGCTCAGTGGCTAAACCAGGCATTATTTCAATCAATCAATCAATCAATTTATTTGTATAGCGGTTTTCATACATGTCAT
Source organism: Blennius ocellaris (assembly GCF_963422515.1). NCBI lineage: Eukaryota > Metazoa > Chordata > Actinopteri > Blenniiformes > Blenniidae > Blennius > Blennius ocellaris. The sequence goes on along the minus strand of NC_137673.1, from coordinate 11,009,030 downwards.
GTAACACAAAGTGCTTTACAGATTTAAAAACATTCCAAAAATACAGACACATTGTCGCATTCACACTCCCCCCACCCACCTCCCCAGAGACGCACCACACAAGCACACAATACACACTCAAGGTAAAACAGTGGAGACTATGGACAAAAGGCTAAGATAAGGCTGAGATAAGGCTGGGTGCAGATAAACCAGGCAAGGGAGCACCATCCAAGGAGCGTCTGCATCGGGAGCGGCACCTCGGCTGCAGCCACAGGGCCCAACACAGGGTGCCCGGACAACACCACACCTCCATCCAGACACCCACAAGACAGCACCCCAGCAGCCACAGCCAATCAGCGCTCCCGAGGCAGAGGGCTCCTCCAGAGGAAACTGGAAGAGCATAAAAATTGTTAAAATAAATAAAAGTACATAAGTAAAATTGAATAATAGGATAATTAAAAAATAGGACCGGGAGGTAAAATACATAAATACAAAATAAATATTAATAACTATTAAATGTCAATTTAATTAATTATAAAGTGCTGATAAATAGTAATAAATAGGCCTAGCAAAAATAAATATCAGTTAAAGGCTAAGCTAAAAAGGTGGGTCTTGAGCCTGCTCTTAAAAAGTTGAACGTTCTCTACAGCCCTGAGCTCCTCCGGCAGGTCGTTCCAGAGGCGAGGGCCGCAACACTGGAAAGACGCCTCACCGTGAGTTTTCCTGTTGACTTTAGGAATAACTAGGAGACCCCTGCCGGAGGAGCGAAGGGGCCGTGAAGGTTCGTAAGGCAAAAGCAGTTCTAAAAGATAAGAAGGACCAAGACCATTAAGACATTTAAAAACCATTAAAACCATTACTAACAAAATTCTAAAGTGAGCAGAACATCAGCCAGGAACCAGGAGAACAGCATCATGGTTTGTGGTCACCAGCTGCAGAACCACTCCTTTATAGGACTTTTCTTGATGATTGTTTGATTATCACGGGACACTAAATAACTATTAATCTACTTTCTGCTCTGGACATAAAGCTTGGAGAAGCTGGGGATTGATCCCAGGACCTCATACATGCTAAGCATGCGCTCTCCCACTGAGCTACATCCCCTGTTCTCTACTGTAGAACAGAGGCTGGATTTGTTTTTCAACTGAATCGATTCATGAAAGACCAGGAGGAAAACTCCTGAGCAGCTTGTCTTCACCTTTCACTATCAAAGCTTTGATTGTGTGTCTGGTTGCTGGAGCTGCTTTTCTTAGAAGGGTGTGGCTCATTTGTCCAGCAGTTGTGTTTCCTTGAAGTGGACATTTAATGATCAAGAGAAACAGGGTACGTCCCTGAACCCAAATTTGACCCCTAAACTTGCTCAACAAATTTGTCACAGTCATGCGGACGTGCTCAGATGTAAAAAAAACAACAACAAACATAACCCCTAAAGGTGGCCAAATGTGCTCTCTAGTGCCACCGACAATCACTAGAATGACCAATGTTCACCACAGCCATGGTGTGATCTTCCTTGGAATGTCGTCAAACCAAAACTCACTTCTTCATCTCATCAAAACTTAAATATCACACAAATCTCACTCAAACTTTAATATTCACCATCAAACAGGAAGTCTACTGAAACGAGAGGTTTGTATTTCCAGAATAAACTGCAAGTGTGAAAGCTGAAGAGGCGGAATAAAGCTGCTTTCTCCTTTGAATAAATCTCCTTTCATCTCAGCTTCTCCATGGCTCCATGGTGTCTCAGTACTGAGATCAAAGGAGAACAAAGGAGATCAGCATTTGATGTAGATCAAACTAACTGAGCAAGTAACGTCCATAGACGTCCAAGACACGTCCATCTGTCCAGTCCCTATGGTGGACGTCTATTTGACAGCCAGAACTAGTTGAAAATAGACATTTTAAACAGGCTGTATTGAAGGACGTCTATTTGACCGTCTATTTCAGTGTTTTTCAACCACTGTGCCGCGGCACACTGGTGTTCCGCGAGATATAGTCAGGTGTGCCGTGGGAAAGTGTCCAATTTCACATTTTTTCTAAAACTCATTTGCTCTCACAGCTGACAGCAGCTGTGAGAGCAGTGTGTTGAAGAGTAATGATGTATAAATACTTTTCACCAATAGATGGCAGCACATAAATTTGCCAGTGAAATCGAAACTTAACAGACGTCAGTGTGGTTAATCTCCACCTCCTGCTACCATCTTGTATCAAAGTACTGTGTCAGTGACAGTGATGGAGACGTTTTTGAAAAGGAAGAATGTGAACCAGGATCTCAGCTCTTCATCCATCAGGTCCAGGTTTCACACTGAGGGAGTCACAATAAAAAAAGAAATTGAAAAATACTTTTTTTCTGTATTTATTTCATTCCTGTTGATAAAACTTTGATGACTTTATATTGTTTATAGAGGCTACAGAGTTTCACATTTTAACATTTTCTGGTGGTGGTGTGCCTCGAGAGTTTTCCAAACAAAAAAGTGTGCCTTGGCTCCAAAAAGTTTAAAAACACTGGTCTATTTTACTGTCATGTAAAATGAGTCACTTTTAAGAACTGTGACAACTGTATTCCAAAGATTCTTTAAAGTACGTCCAGCAACTATCAATCTTAATAAATCATCCATACTGGAGCCAATATGACTTGATACTATGATAACGTTGTTTGATTATGTACCAATTCATCATAAATACACTGAAAGACAGTTTTACTGCATTCAAGATGGAGTTCAGTGTTTTACTGCATTTCTAAGTATAATACATACTGTGTATGATTGGTACTTTGCCCAATGTATGGTAACTGTGTTCAGGTTATGGGTTTAGGCATGTTTTATTAGTTACTGATGCTTTAACGATCTCTGCCATGAGCTTTCAAAGTAAAAGGATCTAGAATGAACTATGTTCTGCTCGCTATGTTAAGTAACTCTACAACTGTAGGATCATTATCAGCTCATCAACATTTTTTGGTGACGTCTCCACTGTAAAGGTTGTCTTATGCTTGACGTGTCCACGAGCTCCTCACGGCTTCCTGCAGCCAAATGACATCATTTTAGCCGCCACGCCCCTCAGTGCAGTCCTGTTCACGTGGACGTCACCGCTCCGTGTGCCTCCCAATTCTTCTGACTACACGGACGGAGACGTGAGGAAAAAAAGGTGGAGCTGAAGAGGAGGAAGACTGAAGACTTGGTTCTAAAGACACAAAAAGCATCAAGCTGCACATCCACACTGAAAACACAAGATGTGACTCATAGACGTCAATTAGCTTCAGTGTCAGACTTCAACAGAGGGAACCTTTAATTTGAAACAATAGTTGATGCTCCGCTCTCCACTGCAGGATCACCTGCTGGTGTCACAGAGAAGAAGTCTACTTCTTCTGCTCTAATTTAATACTGCGGTGGAAGTGTGTTTGTGATGCACTGCCCCCTGCAGGTTGGGAGCAGGAGCCGCTGGATGAGAGAAATGAAAAAGTTTAGTTGCATCATGGTGGTCCGTTTACACAACAACCATGCTTGAAGCCCTGAAAACAGGATTTTGTGAAAACGCTCCTCCATCTCCGTAGACGGTCCCTAAAAGTGTTCCTGAATTCAAAGAGTGTCTCACAGTATATCTCATGTGTTTTGGAAGAGCATCCTCCTCTTCATCACTTCATGTGTTCAATAGAACAACCTGCCTAGTCTGAGTTACAGTGTGTGCACTGGAATGGAACTTGTTTATTTCACCTCACAGCTTTTTCAACATATAGTCATGTGCAGTATTTAGTATGTCCACATGAAGAAACATCCAGTACTCATGTTTTCCAGGCCTCGTTGGTGCAGTAGGCAGCGTCAGTCTCATAATGTGAAGGTGGTGAGTTGGATCCTCACACGGGGCAAGAGTTTTAGCTCTAATGCTGGATGTTGAACTAGAACGCTTGAAAGTCCAGTCACTTTCTAGAACCACAGACAATCCAGTAATGCAAGTCAACTTTCAATGGGCCTGTTTCAGTGGTGGCTGGACAATAGAGGGCGCCAGAGAGCTGCCCTCCCCGGGGGTTTGAAGGGTTTTTTTCTTTAATAAAACATGATTAAACTGGAATACTGTTGAAATCTGTTTATGTCAACAAACTAACAATGGTTCCTGACCTATATTCACTTCATTTTCTAACAATTTTCTAACAAATCACATTACAGATCTGATCTGGATCTGGGGCTTCATTTATAAAACCTTGCATAAGATTCCTACTAGAAATGTACGTGTTCCCAAAAGCAGGAAATAAAATGTGGATCAATAAAAGCGTGCGTACGCACATCCACACACACTTTCCTTTTATAGATCACAGTCCACCTGGAAGGTTGACGGTTCATCTCCTGCCCTCAACACGCCCACTTTCTACCATAAATGCTCAATGCAAAGAGCTTTGTCAATATTTCTGCATCTCAATCGGCCTGCTAAAACCAGAAGAAAAATAATTTTGCAGAGATGAAAGCATGGTGGAGGTCAGGAGACGATATAATTTGGTGTCACAGAATCACAAATCAAGCTGCAGAGAGTGTCATCAGGGGTTGAGCTAATCCCAATCAAGGTAGGCCCTCCCTTTGATCCTTACATTGTGAGACACCTCTGCTTTGTTCTTGGCAGAAAGTATAGTACAACTCCTTAAAGGTTCATGTGCACACCTGCTTGTCTTAACACATACTCTGCTGTCAGAAGTGGGATTTGAACCCACGCCTCCCGAAGAGACTGTGACTTGAACACAGCGCCTTGGACCGCTCGGCCATTCTGACATAAAAACTCCCAGGTCTCGTGTAGCCGAGGACGTTCTGGGTTCTCTAGTTCCTCTCATCTCACACCTTCACCCTGATGATGTTGTTTGGTCGTCCAAGAATTTTCTCTCCAAGCCAACACTGTCAACAAGTCCAAAACCACACTGGAAACACCCTCCTATTTGTACATATGTATACCTGGCTGGTCCACTGGCTAGTCCATCACCTTCACCTTTGGGCCAGAGCCACAACAACCTGTTCAGTAAGTCTTCACTCCCTGGTTTATGAGATGTTCCTGATCACCCCCCAGTGGCTCCATGGTGTAATGGTTAGCACTCTGGACTTTGAATCCAGTGATCTGAGTTCAAATCTCAGTGGAACCTGACTTTTCATGAACAAAAACACAATGTGAGTAGATCTCTATCCTGCACTGAGTGCAAACACTGAAAATAACCACTGACAGCAATAATGACTCACAAGTAGTGATGCTCAATGAAGCCTCATGAACCACTTCTTTATTTTCTCACCACCAGATGGCACTGTTGGTTTGAAGGTTGACACTGAAGGACTGAAGCAGTGGAGTGTGTTTTAAACAGTGGTGTGCAGTCAGGGGCAGCAGCACTGCTAGCCCTGTCAAAAATTATTTCTCTTTTTTTTTTTTTTATAATAATTTAAAAGTGATTCTAAAATCTGTGTCTGATAATCAATTAGTGACTTTAGCAACTTTATCCAGAAGACGACTGGTTATATTGTGTGGAGGTCAAATCTCCTATGTCCTCTGAACACATCACAGCTCCTTTCCTCTGCTGGGGCTAGCAGTAGCTTCATTGCTAACCTCTGATGGAAGCTGGACCTGCCATTGGGTTAAAATGTTGAGTGACAGTATCATCAGCCAATCAGATTCTGATGTGTTATTGACAGAACGCTTTAGGGCCAGCAGAGTTTCTAGTGCTGGTCTGGGTGTGGTCATTGAAATGAGCTTGTCTGATTGGCTCATGGGCAGGTGGTGATGACTCTGTTATTATCTGCTACTCTGGAGTGATGGAGGCTGATTTAACATCAAGATCATGATACGATTGAAGATCTGCTTTGGGGAACTTTTTCAAGGTGCCTGTTTGCAGAAAAAAAGTAAATTGTGAGTAGAAGAAGACCGACACAGAAATGATGAGCGAACTCAGACCAACAAAGGCTTTGTGCAGCATTTTACAGCAGGATGATTTAATCTACAAGTGATGGTGATGCTAGTTTGTTTTGGACTTTCTCTGGATTAGATTGGTGCTGCTGTTGGCAGTTGGTGCTGTTTTTGATTGTAAAGTGGTGTTTCCCATACAATGGTGACACAGACAAAGTGTGCATGCATGACAGTCGTGTGTCAACCTGTTGGAAACACTGGAGAATGATGTGATGGTGAAGCTGCTCAGTGGAGTCTTGATGTGTTGTGCTTGTTGATCAGCTGTCATGTTGGTGTGGATTAAGTCCTGATGCATAGTAGTGGCCTTACATTGTGTTTTTACTGTAGGACATAATGTGTGTGGGGGAGGGGGGTATTTTGTTACTGCTGGCCCTGACTGAATCTACTGGTTTTAAATGTTTGTTAAAGAGACAGCGCCATCAGAAAGTAAAGACAGTGTTTCATGAAGCTTCATGTGGCCAGTATGGGGATTGAACCCATGACCTTGGTGTTATTAGCACCACACTCTGACCAACTGAGCTAACCGGCCCACTTTGGTGAAAACAATTTGTATGTGATTTTAAATGTTTTCTATACAAGAGTTTCTGTAGTGTAGTGGTTATCACGTTTGCTTCACACGCAAAAGGTCCACTGTTTGAAACCGGACGAAAACACGGGAAGGTTTTGTAAATTCCTCAACTCAGTTTCCAACATATTAGGAGCTTCATGGACTGTGGCATCTTGTTACTTCCTGATTTCAGTAAATATAAACAACGTAAACTTCTGAATCTGGGAGTGGTGGGATTTGAAAGCTGCATTGCGTTGGAGCTTTCTATTTGCAGAATAGCGTCAGCCGTGGGTGCGGCTCGCGCCATGGTGTGGGCGCGCTGCGTGCCGTAGGCGCGCCATCAGGCGGTCAGTGCTCTGTTCAACCGCGGTCAGTGCCTTTATGTTAAATTTCAAAAGAGGCTTTGGTCTGAAATGTCCCTCCTCACTCCTCATCTATCGACTTTCAATGAACTCTGGAAGTGTTTTGTGTCGCGGCCATGATAAGGACTGACTGAATTCTCAATAAGCAAAGGAAAGGAGACTCGTTGGTTCCTTTAGAACCTCCTTTAGCATAGGATAGCACTGATGCTTCCTTTAGAACCTCCTTTAGCATAGGATAGCACTGATGCTTCCTTTAGAACCTCCTTTAGCATAGGATAGCACTGATGCTTCCTTTAGAACCTCCTTTAGCATAGGATAGTACTGATGCTTCCTATAGAACCTCCTTTAGCATAGGATAGCCCTGATGCTTCCTTTAGTACCTCCTTTAGCATAGAATAGCACTGATGCTTCCTTTAGAACCTCCTTTAGCATAGGATAGCCCAGATGCTTCCTTTAGTACCTCCTTTAGCATAGAATAGCACTGATGCTTCCTTTAGAACCTCCTTTAGCATAGGATAGCACTGATGCTTCCTTTAGAACCTCCTTTAGCATAGGATAGCACTGATGCTTCCTTTCGAACCTCCTTTAGCATAGGATAGCACTGATGCTTCCTTTAGAACCTCCTTTAGCATAGGATAGCACTGATGATTCCTTTAGAACCTACTATAGCATATGATAGCACTGATGCTTGCTTTAGAACCTCCTTTAGCACAGGATAGCACTGATGCTTCCTTTAGAACCTCCTTTAGCATAGGATAGCACTGATGCTTCCTTTAGAACCTCCTTTAGCACAGGATAGCACTGATGCTTCCTTTAGAACCTCCTTTAGCACAGGATAGCACTGATGCTTCCTTTAGAACCTCCTTTAGCATAGGATAGCACTGATGCTTCCTTTAGAACCTCCTTTAGCATAGGATAGCGCTGATGCTTCCTTTAGAACCTCCTTTAGCATAGGATAGCACTGATGCTTCCTGTTGCAAAGGAGGTGAGGTCATGCTGCCCCACAATTCCTTGCAGCAACAACATTTAAAGGGACCCGCTCATCTGACCGTTCAGGGAAAATCCTGATGTCGGAAAAAGGAAGCAGTTAGTAAGTTACCAAAGTAATAATCTGCATTGAACAACTTTAAATCTTTTAAAACCCAAAGTGCTTTTTATCGCCCATTTTCAGAAACTTGTAGTTCTTCCCCACCACGGCAGACGTCACTGACTTGCACCGCCGTCGTTTCTGTATTTAACAGCTTTGTGTGCAGGTGTCTAAATGAAACAGGAAATGGTGTGTAAGGTGCAGTACGGCGTGGCTCCGCCCCTCCACCATGTGACAGCGTCTCAGTTTTTTACTGAATAACTCGTCCTGCACTGCTGGAGCACAGACACTAAAAGAACATCAGGAAGACGTTGTTATGACTTTTGTTAAAGGGTCCCTGAAATAATTCTATTAAAATACACCAGTATTTAGCATTATTTTTCCCCCTTTCGAATGATATATGACACACCAATGACAATCACACCACTATCTTGCTCTTGAGCGCCGAACGTCTAAAAATGCCTTTAACTCTGCCGCCCTGTGAATCTGACCTAGTTTTCCCAACTTGCCGTAGTTTTGCGCTGTGACGTATGAGGAGTTATTTACTTCCGCCCACAACAGCTGATCGTAGTGTCTTGTTTACATGTGCTCTGCATTATCGCGTTATTTAGCAGTTTTTTAGAGTCATGCCTAAGCGTTGTGTTGCGGCTGGGTGTTCCCAAATGCCCAGTCCGTCTGTAAGTGTCCATAAATTCCCAAAAGATGAAACTTTGAGGAGATTATGGACAAAACAAGTGCAGCGCACTCGCTCCAACTGGACACCAACAGAGGCCTCCTATCTCTGCAGTCAACATTTCACGGATGACTGTTACGAAACAGCACCCGCAATCCGAGAGTCACTTGGTTTTGATGTGAAGAGGAAACGTATCCTGAAACCTGGTTCTGTCCCCACCATTTTTAAACGGCTTTTTAACGGATTTTTAAACCCAACTTTCAGTAAGTCTTTTTAAAACCTGCTAAAACTTAAGACAAATAGACCAATAAACTTTGCAAAACACCCACTGTGACACAAGGGTAAATACCCGGTCACGCACAATATGTGCACACGGGTAAATACCCGGTCACGCACAATATGTGCACACGGGTAAATACCCGGTCACGCACAATATGTGCACACGGGTAAATACCCGGTCACGCACAATATGTGCACACGGGTAAATACCCGGTCACGCACAATATGTGCACACGGGTAAATACCCGGTCACGCACAATATGTGCACACGGGTAAATACCCGGTCACGCACAATATGTGCACACGGGTAAATACCCGGTCACACACAATATGTGCACACGGGTAAATACCCGGTCACACACAATATGTACTCACGGCTCAAACATGTATGGTTGAACGCCTTGATTTTCTTCTAATTCTTCCTCCGATGATTCCTCTCCTTCATCTTCGTCCAAAACCAACGATACGTCACTTAAATCTTCGCTAACATCGCTCCTAGGTGCTTCTGTATCGCCAAACCCCTCCATTCTTCAATCAGCTGATGTTGTTTTGGCTGGGACATATAACCCCTCGTACGTCATATCCGGTCTAGCTCAGTCACATTTATGGCCCGCAAATATACCGTCGTCTGCTGCATCATGTAAAGTCAATTAAAAGGGTCGGAATTCGGACTTTTATCTGGGAATGTTATATACCTTTCGAAAGCATATTTATTCTTCTTTCTAAAGATGAAATCTGAAAAACATTTCAGTTACCCTTTAAGTTAGTTAATATTCCTGTGCAAAATATAACAATCTTAAATAACAAGGAAGGTGTGAGATTCTAGCTCAGACTGTTACAAACCAGTGAATTATCAACAATAAATACACAATAATTACCAGGAATCCATCAATTCAGCTAACAGGTCTTTATTTACACAAATGTATTAATTCATAAATAATTCAGAAATAATTTCATAAATCAATACAATCAAGTAACAACGTCATCAAACAGGAGATCTAATCTACTAAACAGCAACACTGTGTACAAAGAAAGAGGGTGTGTGTGTGTGTGTGTGTGTGTGTGTGTGTGTGTGTGCGTGTGTGTGTGTGAGTGTGTGTGTGAGTGTGTGTGTGTGTGTGTGTGTGTGTGTGTGTGTGTGTGTGTGTGTGTGTGTGTCGGGTAGTCAGAGTGGGGATGTAATGACCACGAGTGTCCACCAGGTGGCGGCGGACCTTGGAGAGTCAGTATGAGTGGCTGTTGTGGTCTTAAACGTCCACCGAGTGATGAGTGAGTTGGGTCCTCATCCAAGATGGCGGCTCAAGTGTTGTTTACCACGAACCAAAATGGCGGCTCAGTTTCTGAGGCGACCGCAGACGCTCTCTGAGGTCACGTGACGAACGGACGGCGTTGTCAGTCCGGTTCTGAGTCAGAACTCTGGTGGTCGTGAGGAGGAGGTTTAGCGGCACAAGTTAGCGGTTCGGATGCTAAATGTGGCTATGTGTGTGTTTCTCCAACTGAGATTAGATACCCAGCGGTGGTGGGCGTGCGCGGGGCGCTACCGAGGTCAGGTGAGTGAAGAGAGAGAAAAGAGGAGAGAGGAGGAAAAACTGTGGTTTCAGGTCTGAAAGTCGGTTCTCCACAGGGACTGAAGTTAGCTTCAGGAAGCTAAACCAGACCTCTGGACTGGTGTCGACTGGTTTAACTATCCACAGTGGTTTAAACTCCAATGCCTGTTTACGTCACGTATTACGGTAAAGCAGTCAGAAGCCGACGGGAGCTTCATGGTGCGTTCAAGGACACCTCAGTTACAACCATAAATCACCACAGTACTGTACAGGCGTATTGTAACTAAAACTCATTGAAAATAAAAAAAATTCAGAAACCTCCTCCAGATTCTTGTCCTACAGGCTCCCAGGCACCTCTGTGCCCATTTGTAACTAGAATTACTGCAGCATTTTCTCACAATTACACTATGAATTTACACCCACTGCATACATGGTACTCTACATCCATTAATTCATAGAAAATCAAATTGTTTTCAGAAACCTCCACCAGATTCTTGTCCTACAGGCTCCCAGGTACCTTTGTTTGTCTTTGTCATCCTTTCATTTGGCAGAATTTGGTCTCTTAATGGTTTTTGTTTGTCCTCCATTCATAGGAGTCCAACTCACCTGGTCATCTCCATCCTCCAACCTCTGCAGCTCATTGGTCAGTCTTATTTTTACCAGTCAGTGTAACAGTCTGTGAGTCTGTACCTGTTTCTCATGCTTGTCTGCTCTTTGTTGTTGTCATCATCTTTTTTAAATCACATTTATCATTTGAACCTTTGACTGTTTTTGGCTTAACCAAGTCTTTTTCTAAACTGTCAACTGTATTTTGATGTTTGGACTATTAAATACTTCTTGAATTCCTGTCATACCTCTGCCTTGTGTGTGCTGTTCTAGTAGCTGTATGGTTTGAACAATGGAGATGTGGACTCTTGATCAAGATGGACAGCAGATATGGCTGTTATTGTCTTTTATTCTCTAAACAAGAAAACATGGCGTACAGAATCACAAGACACCCGTATAACAGTTAACTTAAGAATTGCTCAACAAACAGTATTTACAGTGTATGTTAATGTAATGTCTATGGGGGAGGTGTTGGAAGATGGTGGAGCCCACGGAGCACAAAGACTCCACAGTGTCCATTGGGGAGCCACTCAGGACGATGGAGGTGAGTGGGATTGAGCTCCTCCTAAAGTCCTCAATCATCTCTACTGTCTTTAGAGCGTTGAGCTCCAGGTTGTTCTACCTGCACCAAAACACCAGGAAATGTGTCTTCCAAGACCATCTCCATCAGAGATGAGGTCAATGAGGGTGGTGTTGTCTCTGAACTTCAGGAGCTTGACAGACTGGTGCTGGAGGTGCTGCTGTTGGTGTCCATGGAGAAGAGCAGAGGGGAAAGAACACAGCCTGAGTGGAGGCACTGCCAATGGTCCGGGAGTCTGACGTGTTTAACCAGCTTTACCTGCTGCCTCCTGCCACACAGGAAGTCCATGATCCACCTGCAGGTGGATTCTGGCACATTCTGATGGGGGTGCTAGTCTCGCAGGAGAGCTGGGATGATTGTGCTGAATGCAGAACAAAAGTCCACAAACCAGATCCTGGTGTAGGATCCTGGGAGTCCAGGTGCTGGAAGACGTAGTGCAGAGCCATGTTTACCACGTCGTCCACAGACCTGTTGGCTCTGTAGGTGAACTGCAGAAAGTCCAGGTGGGGGTCAATAATGTCTTTAATATGTGAAATTATGAGGCGCTCTAATGACTTCATGACCACAGAGGTCAGAGTGACGGGTTAGGTGCAGTAATGTATATTGCTGTGAATTCATAGTGGAATTGTGAGAAAATTCTGCAGTAATTCCAGTTACAAATGGGCACAGAGGTGCCTGGGAGCCTGTAGAACAAGAATCTGGTGGAGGTTGCTGAAAACAATTTGATTTTCTATGATTTTTTGTTACAATACGCCTGTACAGTACTGTTGTGATTATAGGTTGTAACCGAGGTGTCCTTGACCGCACCATGAAGCTCCCGTCAGCTTCTGGCTACTTTACCGTAATACACAACGTAAACAGACATTGGAGTTTAAACCGTGGATAGTTACTCCAGTGCCACGGTGTGGTAGAGAAAGGCTAAATGCTATTGGTGAGACAGGTGGGAGACACAGAGCGACAGGTAGGAGACACAGAGAGACAGGTGGGAGACACAGAGAGACAGAGAGAGACAGGTGGGAGACACAGAGAGACAGGGGGAGACAGAGAAACAGGTGGGAGACACAGAGTGACAGGTAGGAGACGCAGAGAGACAGGTGGGAGACACAGAGCGACAGGTGGGAGACACAGAGCGACAGGGGGAGACAGAGAGACATGGGGAGACACAGAGAGACAGGTGGAGACAGAGAGACAGGGGGAGACAGAGAGACAGGGGGACACACAGAGAGACAGGTGGGAGACACAGAGCGACAGGTGGAGACACAGAGAGACAGGGGGAGACACAAAGAGACAGGTGGAGACACAGAGAGACAGGTAAGAGACACAGAGAGACAGGTGGAGACACAGAGAGACAGGGAGAGACACAAAGAGACAGGTGGAGACACAGAGTGAATATAGTGGAGAGTGTCTCCTCCTGTCACATTGAGACCAGGGTTCAATTACCTGACAGCGAGAGCAGAACCTTTTAGTTTTGTTATTAAAAACCAGGTTCAGATTGGGAACGGCCCCTTCCAGCCATTCCAGCTGTTGTCAATGTGAACATAAAAGTTGCACAGTGAGACTCTGGAGTCATTAGTGGTTCCCTTTCTAGGACCTCATCACTGGACACCAGGTTCTCTGCACCTTTTTTTAGGGACTGAGCCCGTAAGGGAAGCTGCCTGGAGGCGAGGACCCTATTGCATCTGTAGTGTTTCTTTCTTTGTTTCTTCTCCTGACGCCACTGAAACCAAATCTGACCCCTAAACTTCTTCACCAAATTTGACACTCTCATCAGGACTGGCTCAGACCAGAAGAAAATGTAAAAAAACAAAGAACCCAAAAAGTTGTCTTCTGTGTAGGGTACTACAGTGAAGCTTCCATGAGGAGAGAACAAGTTGCCTGGCTAGCTCAGTCGGTAGAGTATGAGACTCTTAATCTCAGGGTCGTGGGTTGGAGCCCCACGTTGGGCTTTACTTTCAGACAGTGTTGTCCTCAAGAACAAAATGGAAGGATGGACATCTGAAGCTCTATCTTATGAGTCTTCCAGTGGAGAGGTCACCACTGTGAACATCAAACTTTGGTCCTCAAGTGCTGCAGCCCTGCATGTTTTCCACGTCTCCCTCCCCTTAATGTCCCGATGGTTCATCACCACATTCAGTACAAAGCCAGATAACGAGCTGCAGTCAGCTGTGTGGAAGCAGGGAGATATGCAATTTGTGCAGGGCTGTAGAGTTTGAGAATTCTCATCTCAGAACACTGAGGTGTTGGTTCAATTCCCAAACTGAACATAGAAGTGACTGCTCAGCAGTAAATGTGTGGAGTTCAGTTGTCTCAGCTCTGGAATGAAAGACTGATTAAAGTTTTGACATGAGGAACCATGTGTTTGCTGAATGAACACAAAGTGCAATTAATGATTTCTTCAGCCACTTTTGTTTTAGGTTTTTCACAAAGAGTTTAGAATATTCAGACATGTGGAAACAAGTAAATTGTGTTTTTGGTTCTGGGAAATGTGTGTGTGCTTCTGGGAATGATGAAAGATTTGTGACGAAAAGGTTTTTGCGCTGCTGAGTTTCTCTTGTGTGTGTTTTGTCTTGGACCATGAATTCATTACTATGACAAGTCGAGTAGGTCTGCGTACCATAACTTGATTTTTCTCTGAGGAGAACCTGTATTCAGGGGACTCTTGTCCTTGGATTCCAGGTTGTCTCCAAGTCAGAGGTTTAACTTTATAAGACAATCTACAAGGATAATCTTTCAGTAACCATCACAAAGCATTGAGCAGCGTTGTTGGCAGGATTCGAACCTACGCAGGGAGACCCCAATGGATTTCTAGTCCATCGCCTTAACCTCTCGGCCACAACAACATGCTCCAGGAAGGTTTTACATCAGGTTAAACCTACTTTATTATTATTATTATTATTATTATTATACTTTATTATTTATCGTCTTTTGAGGAGACCAGGGTTCAATTCCTCAAAGGGGAAGTTAAGGTTTTCTGTGTGTTGTTCCTGATAACCCTCAGGCCTGAACCCTGACCAATGCAGTGGATGGTAGGCAAAGTCAGGCTTCCTCCTGTCTGGTGCTCAGGGCTAATTTGCATATTGCAGGACTGACTCCAGCAGACTCTAACCTTCTGTTGTGGATGAAGTTCATCTGCAGATACTTCTGGACCAAAACCCTTGAGTTATGACCTCCTGCTGTGATTGAACCTCCAGTATTTAAAGCTTGTAGCTCACAGGTGTGTTTTGTTACATAATCAGAGAGCAGCAGAATCCATCAATGTCTCATTACCTCCTGTGGATTCAATTCAGATGAGAGAGGCTCCTCATGGAGATCAAAGGAGATCAAAGGAGAGTGTCTGATGAGCAACGTGGACACATGGTGATTACCTGGAAGAATGATCTTTGTAAGGACATCCAGGAAGAGACTTTTGTGAACCTCTAGGATTGAGTAGCTTGTCGTTTTATGTCATG
The DNA here is from genome assembly GCF_963422515.1 of Blennius ocellaris. NCBI lineage: Eukaryota > Metazoa > Chordata > Actinopteri > Blenniiformes > Blenniidae > Blennius > Blennius ocellaris. The sequence continues at coordinate 10,993,999 of NC_137673.1, read as the reverse complement.
ACACAACTTGTCACTTGTGATCAGATTTCTACATCCAAATCTGGACTGAGGAGCTCAAAAGTCCCATGTTGCTCACTGGTTTTCTGTGGTTTGTACAAGAATGCTGGTCCTGTGAGCCAGTTGGTTCTGGTTAGCTGTGAGGCTTGGACTAACCTAGAAGCATGGTGAGCTGGGTTAAGTGATAACGTGTAGAAATTTGGATTATTGGGGCGTTGACACATTATTGGTTTGTGTCCTCAACTCTGAGGTTGGAGGTTGGGGGTTCAACTCCCAGCTGAGTTTTTGTTTTCCTGCTGGTTCCTGTCAGGACTCACTGCAGTATTTTATCTCAGTTGAAGACTTCAACATTTGAAATTCTGCTGGTCATGCAGTAGATACTGAGACTGATGACATCACAGTGATGTCAGAAAGTAGCTCTTGCCATGTTGCCATGGTAACTGTAGATCATAGAATGAGTTCACTCAGCTCAGCAGTTTTACCTCCAGTCTGGTTCTTCTGTCTGCCACAGACATGGTGGACTGAAATTCACTAGCAGGTTTTAAAATAGACCTTTTTAAGAAACTCAGACCAACTAGTTACTGCAGAAGAGTTTTAGGGCCACTCATGAGGAAATAAAATAGGAGTTAGTTTATTATCATGCAATTTGATAAAGAGTCAAAAAACATTGTTGAGATATTTTGTCCATAAAACACTTGGTGTGGTCGAGAGTGGTGATATTTTCACACTCTGACAGTTTAATGTAAAGTCTTGATATGGAGCCTTTCTTCAAAGGCTCAGATGAAAGCAGTTCTTCTAAGACACTGTCAGGGGGCTAGTTAGGAAAGGACTGGAATGTGGTCTACCCTGAGGACCCCCCTCAATCTTTTCCCTGCGGGTGTTCCAGAACTGCACCTGCAGTGTCTCCTCCCTGCCTCTAGATGGCGGAAAACAAGCCGTCATCACGCCAGCAGTGCTATTTATAGCCACAGTTCTCCCGTCCGGTGCTATTTATAGCCACACAGCGGTGTATACTACTGTTGATAGGTGAGTTTTTACAATGAAGAGAAATGTATCTGTGCAAAAAATGTGCAAGTCAAAATAAAACCATGAGTCAAGTCTCAGTCAAGTATTTTATTCCTCACACACACACACAAACACGTAAACACTAATGTGCATTGAAGTGCTTTGATCAAATAAAAACATATAACAATTTAGACCACACATAAAGATAAGAGCACACTATAGTACAATAATAAACTTTTATTTACACACAATTATGCTTTGTATAATGTTTACTGAATAATTAAAATTCAGACAGGAGTCACAGTGTTTTACTGCAGCTCACCTGTAGACAGGAGTCACAGTGTTTTACTGCTGCTCACCTGTAGACAGGAGTCACAGTGTTTTACTGCAGCTCACCTGTAGACAGGAGTCACAGCGTTTTACTGCAGCTCACCTGTAGACAGGAGTCACAGTGTTTTACTGCAGCTCACCTGTAGACAGGAGTCACAGTGTTTTACTACAGCTCACCTGTAGACAGGAGTCACAGTGTTTTACTGCAGCTCACCTGTAGACAGGAGTCACAGTGTTTTACTGCAGCTCACCTGTAGACAGGAGTCACAGTGTTTTACTGCAGCTCACCTGTAGACAGGAGTCACAGTGTTGTGATCACCTTCATCCCAGCGTTATTATGTTGCTTCACTGTGGGAGAAGGAAGATCCTCCATGATGAGGTCGACCACTAACAGGGTCATGGGGGGTGGGAAGGGGGGTGCCGTCATGTGTGTAAAGAAGATCGTTCTTCCCGAGAGGGGGGGGGGGGGGGGGGGGGTTGTACAGCGTTCTGAAGTCCAGAGGCTTTGCTCCCAGCTGCAGAAGTCCGCCTCAGGTTGGGAGTCCTGGTGAGCTGCAGGCTGGATGAGAACCAAGTTGGGTTGCAGCAAGATGAGGTGAACATCTGCAGTGATGCGTCCTGTTGAAGAGGAAACAAAAGAAAAGTAAAGAAAGAGTAACTCCAGGGATTTTCTGCTGGTCCAGCGAGGTTAGAAAGGTCCAGCCTGGTCCACATGTGTGACCACGTGGCTCTCTGCGTCCCCCATGTGCAGCTCTGGATCTGGACTGATCAGAAACTGTCTTGAAGAGGGTTTGTTCTTTCACTTTGCTGCTTTTCATACCTGTGATCATGTTCCTGCACCCTGCTGTGCTGGGATGGCCTGAGCCAGTCAGAGCTGGTGATGGAGGCCTTGATCCCCCTGTATTACTATGTTGTACTGTAGTACATCTTGAAGATGTCACTGGTTGGTCTGGGAGGAGCATTCTCACAAACACACTTTGGAAATTTAATACAAAGGATCATGATTGATGACCAAAGGGCTCGTCCGGGAATTGAACCCGGGACCTCTCGCATCCAAAGCGAGAATCATACTCCTAGACCAACGAGCCCACATGTTCACAAGCTAAAGGACTGGATCATTTCCACACTTCAAGTCAGGCCCAGCTTGGAGTTTGTATGTTCTCCTTGTCTGTGCCTGGGTTTTCTCCAGGTGCTCCACTTTTCCTGAAAACATCAAAACACATATTTCAGGCTCATTGGTGACTTAGTTCCTGAATGTCAAAATATCAAAGAAACACATTTTAAACCAAAGTTGAAGTGTTGAAGTTGATTGAGGACAACTTGTGTCTGAAATGGAGGAAGCAAGTGTTCTTGTGGGTAATATGGGACTAAGAGCTCTTTAAGATACGATGGATCCTGGTTGTTAAGAGCTTTAGAGGTTAAAGAAGGATTTTAAATTCTATTGTAGATTGAACAGGAAGCCAATGAAGAGAAGCTCATATTGTAGTGATGTGATCCCTCCTGCTGGTTCCTGTCAGGACTCTCACTGCAGCTTTTATATCAGTTCAACACTTCTCATTAGTTTCTGCTCATCATGGAGTCCATACTGAGACTGATGACATCACTGTGATGTCAGAAAGTAGCTCTTGCCATGTTGCCATGGTAACTGTTGCATCATAGAATTAATTCACTAATTGAAGCACTGCTTTCAAATCCCACCATTACCAGTTTCAGTGGTTTAGGTTGTTATATTTACTGGAATCAGGAAGTAACGAGACACCAGGGGAACTTTTGCTTGTGAAGCAAACGTGATAACCACTACACTCAGAAACTCTGCTAGAGGTTAGCAGAGTCATGTGAACACATTTGACTACAAGCAGCAACTCAATCCAGAGATTGTAGGTTTAAGGAAACTAGAAACGTCCTGAACCAGACTCTGCTGGTAGAAGTGGGATTTGAACCGACACCTCCAGAAGATACTGCAACATGAACACAGCTCCTTGGACCACTTGGTTTCCTCACTTGACTCGTCTCACTCTGTGAGGGAAAAGTTGTTCTTGATGATCAAAAAGCTCCTCTGAGAACATCAGTCCTCATCACTTTCTGCAGAGGCGCATAGAGAGTGAGCTACCAGCAGCTTCTCTCTGTGGAGGAGAACATCAGTCCTCACCTCCAGAGGAGCATAGAGAGTGAGCTACCAGCAGCTTCTCTCTGTGGAGGAGAACATCAGTCCTCACCTCCAGAGGAGCATAGAGAGTGAGCTACCAGCAGCTTCTCTCTGTGGAGGAGAACATCAGTCCTCACCTCCAGAGGAGCATAGAGAGTGAGCTACCAGCAGCTTCTCTCTGTGGAGGAGAACATCAGTCCTCACCTCCAGAGGAGCATAGAGAGTGAGCTACCAGCAGCTTCTCTCTGTGGAGGAGAACATCAGTCCTCACCTCCAGAGGAGCATAGAGAGTGAGCTACCAGCAGCTTCTCTCTGTGGAGGAGAACATCAGTCCTCACCTCCAGAGGAGCATAGAGAGTGAGCTACCAGCAGCTTCTCTCTGTGGAGGAGAACATCAGTCCTCACCTCCAGAGGAGCAGTGATGTTGGTGGTTGTATTAAATTATGAACACAACTGCCCCAGTGGCCTAATGGACAAGGCACTGGCCTCCTAAGCCAGGGGTTGTGGGTTCAAGTCCCATCTGGGGTGTTTGCCTTGTCTTCTAGTCTTGATTCAACCATGTTGTCACTAACAACTCACTACACTTCAGTTCTGTCAATGAACCAGTCATGTCACTGATGACTGGTTGGAATTGTGTTTAGAATATAACTTCAAACATAAAGTGGGAGGAGCTTCCCCACATTTACTAAAAAGTCTTTCATCCTATAGAAAACACAGTAATAAATCTATTTCTGGTTCTAATTTTAAGATTTGTGTAACTTTTTCAAAGCTGTTTTACTCTGATCAATCAGGATAAACATCTTAAAGTCCCAGTGCCAAGTTTTAGATTGTTCATGACCGTATATTCAGTGGAAAGAAAAAACTCCCTCTCACATGAAGAAAACTTTGCAGAACCAGAATCAGAGTCTTTCTACTCTTCTGGTTGGGGTGAGGGGACAGAGGAGAGGAAGGAGGACGATCATTCTCCTGAGACTAAGAAGACAATTCTTCTTTCAGTCCTTCTATTACACTTTATCCTGTGCTGGAGCCAATCCCAGCTGACTGTGGACCAGGACAGGAGACACCAGGACAGGAGTCACCAGGACAGGAGGCACCAGGACAGCAGACAGGAGACACCTGGATAGGAACTCAGGCAGGAAAACTCAATATCCTGTTTTAAATCTAGTCTAATAACTCTTAAGACTTTTATTTTTTAGCTTTAATAAACAGAAGTTCTCTTGTTTTTAGTTTCTATTTCTTCTTGTCCCTATTTTTTGTCAGTCTGTATTTCATTGTAGTACATTTTGTATTTTGTAACAGTTTAGAAAACTGCCGTAGAAATAAAGTGATCATGTTTGCTGGTTATGTAACATCAGGAACTTTTCATACTTGATGGCATTAATATGATGAAGATAAACAGCAGCTCCACCAGAGTATTTCTCTACTGGACAGCAGCTCCTCAGGATATCAGTGATTTGACAATTGGGTGGAGATCATGAAAGCAACACTCCTCTGGATGGAGACTCCAGAGAACTGTTCTGCATTAACATAGACCATCAAGAGACACCTTAGTTTGATCCTACTGATGATGTCATTCTGCAATAGTCATCCTGCTCAGCATCTTTTCACCTGTCAAGTTTCTTCACAAAGAGCCTGAACAGGGACTTGAACCCTGGACCGTCAGATTAAAAGTCTGATGCTCTACCATCTGAGCTCCCCAGGCCTGCCAACACAGTGTTGTGTCTCCATATGATTCTCACTTCTGATGAGACGAAGCAGACACTAATGTAGCTCCTCCTTATGGAACCGTACCGATGTGCTAGCTACCACTACAGAGGGTGACGGTTGGTACGGTACTTTTGGTACACTGCACAACTTTAATGAGTGAAAACACATGAAAACCTGGACTGGATCATAATGTAGCAGCACATAGTGCAGGGTAGAAATGAGACACTGAGTATGAAGGAGTTGGTGACACAGTGAAGTTCCCAGGGAGCTGATGGGGTCAAAGGTCATGGTCTCCAACTCACCTGGGAGACTCATAATTGAGAGCTTCAGGCACCAATTCTACCATTTTGTTCTTGAGGACACCACTGTCTGAAAGTAAAGCCCAACGTGGGGCTTGAACCCACGACCCTGAGATTAAGAGTCTCATGCTCTACCGACTGAGCTAGCCAGGCAACTTGTTCTGTCCTCATGGAAGGTTCCCTGTAAAACCCTACACAGAAGACGTCCACTGTTGACTGAGACTTGTTCACATTGTAAAAACTCCATTGTTGTCAGTGTGTCTGCTGCTGTTGTGTAAAAGTAAGACTTTTCTTGAACAGACAAGTTGTTGTCACTTGGAACGTTGTTGTGTAAATGGGATCTAAGAGTCACGTCAAAACCGACCCGTTAACATGTGACTGTCAGTCATTGAAATATCCATCAGTGTGTTATAGAAGGTGTTCAAGTTTCAATAAGCAATACAGACACACTTTTAACTGTTGTGTTACAAAACATGAATTTTATTTTATTCTCAATGTCAAAAACATGAGCAAGGCTTTTTCACAAAACATGTGAAAACAAGCATGCTGATCCTCTGAAACACACACACACACACACACACACACACACACACACACACACACACACACACACACACACACACACGCACACACACACACACACACACACAGATCAGGATTCACTCTGATAGGATCAAAGGAGATCAGCGTCTGTTGCAGATCAAAGCATTGCCTTCAGCATTCACACAATAAAGGCCAATTCATCCTCGATAAGAAGGGCATTGGTCCACATATGATTGTAATGTTTTGTTTACAGGAAATCTGCAGGATGTTTGTCTGGAGAAAGGTTTAATTTCATAATAATCAAGAGACACTGCCTTCAATCTATTGGCACCAAGTCAAGTCCAGTGTTTTCACAATAAAAAATATTTAATAATACAAAGGAAGTTCAAACTAGAAGAGATGAACCTAAACTTACCTCAGACAGTGTCAAACCTCCTGAAGATCTCAGCACCAAAACCACTTTCTAAAATCCTTTAATCCTGTCATGTTCAAATACCACAATATCCCTTCAAGCTCCAAATGTGAAGAAGATCTCAACATCAACACAGACCCAACGCTTTGATCACTAATCTGTAGAAACACATTCAAAATGAGCAGAAACACCAATATACAGCTCAGACAATACAAGGTCCTTCACTAGTTCATTACAGGACAAAGATGTTCAAGATGGTCTCACTTCCTCTAACATATGTTCTAACTGCACAGCTGATCTCCTTGATACCTGTCTCCACTGTGATCTCCCTGATGCCTTTCTACACTGTGATCTCCTTGGTACCTGTCTACACTGTGATCTCCCTGTTGCCTGTCTACACTGTGATCTCCCTGATACCTGTCTACACTGTGATCTCCCTGTTACCTGTCTACACTGTGATCTCCCTGATACCTGTCTACGCTGTGATCTCCCTGATACCTGTCCACACTGTGATCTCCTTGATAATGTGATCTCCCTGATACTTGTCTCCACTGTGATCTCCCTGATACCTTTCTACACTGTGATCTCCTTGATACTTGTCTACACTTTGATCTCCTTGACACCTGTCTACACTGTGATCTCCTTGATACCATTATACACTATGATCTCCTTGATACCTGTCGACACTGTGATCTCCCTGATACCTATCTACGCTGTGATCTCCTTGACACCTGTCTACACTGTGTTCTTCCTGATACCTGTCTACACTCTGATCTCCTTGATACTGTGATCTCCATGATACTTGTCTACACTGTGATCTCCCTGATACCTGTCTACACCGTTATCTCCTTGACACTTGTCTACACTGTGATCTCCATGATGCCAACCTACACTGTGATCTCCCTGATACCTGTCTACACTGTGATCTCCTTGACACCTGTCTACACTGTGATCTCCATGATGCCAACCGACACTGTGATCTCCCTGATACCTGTCTACACTGTGATCTCCCTGATACCTGTCTACACTGTGATCTCAGATCTGAAGTGAGATTTCCAAACCACACAGTAATACAATTCATTAAGATACTCTCAATTACACAATAGTAAAAGTTTAAAAGAATCTTTGTATTTTGAGTAAATTCGTGGAGCTTGCATGAAATGAAGAGGCGCTGTCTGGCTTTCTTAGCAATGTTACTGGTGTTTGATCTCCAATTCAGGTCATGAGAAAGAGTCACGCCCAAGAATTTACATTCCTCAACAATCTGTACCTCAGAATTGTTGATGGTAATTGGCGTCTGATTCTTATTGTGATGAAAATCCATGACAAGTTCACATGTCTTTGAGGTGTTCAGAAGCAAGTTGATTTCTATACTCCATCTGACTACCTTTTCCACCTCCTCACAATAATGTGACTCACATTTTGAGCCAATAAGCCCTATGATGGTTGTATCATCTGCAAATGTGTCAAAACTTCACCTGTGTATAGTCCTGAGTAACTTTTTCTCCTGGCCATAAACACCACTTCACACCCTTCGATAGCTCAGTTGGTAGAGCGGAGGACTGTAGTGGACAACATTGACATCCTTAGGTAGCTGGTTCAAATCCAGCTCGAAGGAGGAGTTTTCATAAAACTGAGTATGCAGGATTTGGAATAACAAGTTTTCTTTATGACATCATGGTTCAGTTGGAAAGTTAAACTTCAGAGTCAAGACATCTGACCACAGTCCTCAAGACTTCAAAGGAAACTATCTGATGTGATGAAATGTATCAATGATGCACTTTTAATGTGAGGATCCACCGTTGAAATCCAAAGGCTTTTGAGAAACATGAGTTAGAACAATGTAAACTGCTGTGTGTCTATTCCACTGGAATGTTTTCTCCCTGTGAGGAAACACACTTTACACCGTTCTATAGCTCAGTTGGTAGAGTGGATCCTGGATTCATTTGTCAGAATCACTCTGAGCCGATGTTCATTCAAGACTTTTGAGGCGTTACAATGGAAGGAAAGTCCTCCTCAGGATGACGTCAACCAGGTGGATGGAGAGTCTTCACAGGAAGTTGAGGAAGTATGAGTGAGAACAATGGATCCTATGGTGATCCAGTAGTAAGTACAGGGGTTCTGATGTTAAGTTTCCATGTGTTCATGCAAAACTACCTGAGATGTGCTGAAATAGCTCAGCAGGGAGAGTGTTAGACTGAAGATCTAAAGGTCCCTGGTTCAATCAGTCCAAAGACTACTAGAATTTTCCTCCTCTCTCTTCATGAGCCTGACCTCACGAGGGTACCCCCACCTTCTGCTCATGTTATCTAATTGCAGTTATTTAAACACACACATCGCCACTTTTTTGCATCTGAACCGCTAAGTTGTGTCACTAAACCACTTCCTCATGACCACCAGAGTTCTAACTGGATGTTCCAGTTTCCTTTCCTTCAAAGTGATGAATGAACCTCCTCTTAACTTCACATGGAGGAACCAGGGGAGGAGGAACCAGGGGAGGAGGAACCAGGGGGGAGGAGCCAGGGGGGGAGGAACCAGGGGGGGAGGAACCAGAGGAGGAGGAACCAGGGGGGGAGGAACCAGGGGGGAGGAGCCAGGGGAGGAGGAGCCAGGGGAGGAGGAACCAGGGGAGGAGGAGCCAGAGGAGGAGGAACCAGGGGAGGAGGAACCAGGGGAGGAGGAGCCAGGGGGGGAGGAACCAGGGGGGGAGGAACCAGAGGAGGAGGAACCAGGGGGGGAGGAACCAGGGGGGAGGAGCCAGGGGAGGAGGAGCCAGGGGAGGAGGAACCAGGGGAGGAGGAGCCAGGGGAGGAGGAACCAGGGGAGGAGAAACACCGAAGATTAAAGTGCAGAAACACAGTTTACACTGAAACGACTCCCAACACTCCGAACCTGCTCACACACTCACACCTACACACTCCTAGCATGTACTGAGAGAGAGAGAGAGAGAGAGAGAGAGAGAGAGAGAGAGAGAGAGAGAGAGAGAGAGAGAGAGAGAGAGAGAGAGAGAGAGAGAGAGAGAGAGAGAGCGAGAGAGAGAGAACTGTGTGTCCAGGACAGTGTACTGTCCTCAGACTGAACAGTGACACTCGTGAGGTGTGAAGCTGGAGCTGCTGGAGGAGGGCGGAGCTCCAGAGGTGAGGCTCCACATGCTCAGGTCATGGCCGAGACGATGAGCCTCCCATGGGCTCAGGAGAAGCATGTGGGGGGGTCGGGTGGTGGGTCAGATGGAGCTCTGTGAAAAGTGAATAAAGCCCCGGAGATGTATCCACGGCATGAAGACAGTTAATCTTTAAAAATCCATATATTAACCACGTCATTGTATAAGCTGCAGGGATCATAGCACGTGGAAAGAGTAATGGCTTATAGTCCAGAAAGTAATGTAGTTAACTTTTGACATTTGTGGTTACACTATTTATGGATTTGTGTGTCCATCCCAATGTTAAACTCATTCCTACACGATTGATTCCTTGGGTTTTCAGTTAGCATCTCCTTGCTAACTCTGGTTCGTTATGAGTTCTGGAGGAACGTTTCAGTCGTGTGCTATAATAACATGAATCGACCAGTGTGGGATTTGAACTCACACATGGAGAGCACAATGAATCAGCAGTCCTTCACCTGAACCCATCCTGATGCACTGCTTGAAACAGCGCCTCCATGTGGTGATATCAGAATGCATATAATCTATATACACTATTCAAATGAAAAGTCTGTCTTGAAGTGTCTCTCTGTGCACAGTCAAAGCTCTCGTCCCTGGGTGGGCTCGAACCACCATCCTTTCGGTGAACAGCCGAATGCGCTAGCCGATTGCGCCACAGAGACTGATTCTTGCAGAAAGTGGGTGTGTCTTTGAGTTTTAATCAAATTGTTCAAAGAGCAATTCCAACTGAGCTCACCAGCCCACTTTGGTGAAAACATTAACTCAAGATGTGAGCTTTTATCGTTTAGTGTTTCTCACATGCATTGTTTTATTTCCCATTGCCCCTGAAGGCAACACACACACTCACCACCACACCACAGATGCACACACAATCATGTCCAAACTCCACTTCCGGGTTAACTTCAGTGTGCGTTCCATAACGTAACGTAACAATCCTGAAAATATGAGGAATTTAGGGCTGGTCTTTGATCAGTCCATGTCACTGGAGCAACATTGTAGACAGCTGGTAAAAAACTGCTTTTTCCAGTTGTGTAACGTCTCCAAGCTCAGGTCCATGATGTCCAGAGAAGAGCTTGAAATGATTGTCCATGATGGTCTGGGCAGAACTTGTCAATGGTTCCATGTACCAGCTTGAAAACTTGTGACGACAACATTTCAGCAGCCATTGCCGAGACCCGGATTCGAACCGGGGTTCCGCGGCCACAACGCAGAGTACTAACCACTATACGACCACGGCTCCTGGATGCACTGCTGGGATTTTGTCTTGGCCTCATTGGCGCCCTCCTCAGGTTGCTCCTCACACTCTTGTTGTCCTGCTGGTCCCTCAATCTGAAAGACCAGGATTTCTTTCCAACCCTAACCCTAACCCTAAAAACACACATTGGAAAACTGACAGATCCGTAAATAGTTTAACCACAATGTCACACATTAACTACACTACTTTCTGGACTATAAGCCCTTACTTTTTCCACGTGCTTTGATCCCTGCAGCTTATATGATGACTTATACAATGACGTGGTTAATATATGGATTTTTAAGGATTAACAGGCTTCATGCCGTGGATACATCTCCGGGGCTTTATTCACTTTTCACAGAGCTCCATCTGACCCACCACCTGACCCCCCCACATGCTTCTCTTGAGCCCATGGGAGGCTCATCGTCTCAGCAACACAACCTGGGTGTGAGGAGCCTCACCCCCGGAGCTCTGCCCTCCTCCAGCACCTCCAGCTTACTATCACTGGAACTGAGTGACTTTATGTACAAAGTTACTCAAAGTCAGGCTTCCTCCTGTCTGGTGCTCATGGCTAATTTGCATATTGCAGGACTGACTCCAGCAGACTCTAACCTTCAGTTGTGGATGAAGTTCATCTGCAGATACTTATGGACCAAAACCCTTGAGTTATGACCTCCTGCTGTGATTGAACCAGTATTTAAAGCTTGTAGCTCACAGGTGTGTAAAGTTACATAATCAGAGAGCAGCAGAGTCCATCAATGTCTCATTACCTCCTGTGGATTCAATTCAGCAGATGAGAGAGGTATCTCATGGAGATCAAAGGAGAGTGTCTGATGACATATGGTGATTGACTGGAAGAATATTTGGATGCTTTTCTTTGTCACTTAGATCAGCTTGCTTCAGTCTGCCTCTGATCCTCAGCAGTGTCATTTTTGATATTCCAGCTTAATCCAAGACTTCACTGTGTGGGTAGCACGTCTCCATCTAAGTCAAGGACTTTCATGTTCTTAGCATGATCCTCTGCTGGAAATGCTCTCAAGATGTCTTTGCTATTGGACGTGATCTGCTGAAGTCTCAAGTTAGATTCTGAGAGAGATGCTTGGGTTTTCTGGAGCAGAGAAATTGTTTCTTCCTCTGTTGATGTGGAAACGAGACCATCGTCTACATAGAACTCACGCTCTACAAAGAGTCTGGTGTCAGAACTGTCCTTTTAAGAGAGCATATTGATATGGTTCGAGCCCAACGTTGGGCTTTACTTTCAGACAGTGGTGTCCTCAAGAACAAAATGGTAGGATTGACATCTGAAGCTCTCTCTTATGAGTCTTCCAGTGGAGAGGTCACCACTGTGGAGCAGGGGTGTCAAAAGCCCCGTTTCCACTGCATAAAAAGAACTGGGATAGAACGGTGTAGTCCAGTGTTTTTCAACCTTTTTTGAGCCAAGGCACACTTTTTTCTTTGGAAAATTCTCGAGGCACACCACCACCCGAAAATGTTAAAATGTTAAACTCTAGCCTCAATTAACAACATAAAGTCATTATCATCCATTCTTTATCAATAGGAATCAAATAAATACAGAAAAAAGTATTTCCCAATTTCTTTTTTTAATAGTGACTCACTCAGTGTGAAACCTGGACCTGATGGATGAAGAGCTGAGATCCTGGTTCACATTCTTCCTTTTCAAAAACTTCTCCATCACTGTCACTGACACAGTACTTTGATACAAGATGGTAGCAGGAGGTGGAGATGAACCAGACTGACCTCTGTTAAGTTCTGATTTCACTGACAAAGTTCTGTGCTGCCATCTAGTGGCGAAGAGTATTGTAGCGATAACGGAGTTGGTCGCTGCAGGGCATGATGGGAGTTCAGGTTATGTGTTACCGGAGGCTATTGAGGGTTATTGTTGGGGTTGTGAGAAATGTGTTGTGTGGAGTCTCATCCTGTTATGAAGTTCCAGTTGCGTGAGTTCATGTCAAAATAAAAGCCTCCGCTTTTCAGCTGGTAGAATAGAATCTGAACCCAGAGCAATTCTTCTGCAGCGCTCGCTGCAGTATTCACACACGACTACTCTGCACACTGCTCTCACAGCTGACAGTGGCTGTGAGAGTAAATGTTTTTTTTAGAAAAAAACGTGAAATTGGATAATTTCCCACGGCACACCTGACTATATCTCGTGGAACACCAGTGTGCCGCGGCACAGTGGTTGAAAAACACTGGTATAGTCTGTTACGGTTCACGTTTCCACTGCAGGAATTTGTGATTTTCCAGAAATAACCACTCCAAAGGCAGTTCCTTTTCCACTACCTCTCTTTCGGGGTACCAGGACCATGGAATGGGTCTGAGTTTGAGGACCTGATTGGTCAGTGGTTTACTACACGCCCTCAATATTTTAATGTGTCAGCTGGATGAAGCCTCTGCTGTCAGTGTGGTCAGCTTTGCACTGTTTTTTGATTTTTTTCTTTTCTTTAGGGCTCAACTTTAATGTTTGTGGTGAAAGAGCGGACTTGAGGCAGGGGGAGACTGGGGCTCGGGATTTTGCATCGCGTTGGAGCATTCTGTTTGCAGCATAGCGCTCGCCATGGCGTGGGTGTGCGTCCGGGACACGGGAGCTGATCGCGCTCTGGCAGCTCTGCTTCCCAGAGGCGGTCAGCGTTCTGTTCAACCGCGGTCAGTGCCGCTATATCGCGGGGATGGACCACGGAAGCAATGAAGAGTAGCTCGGAGCACGGAGCCTCCATGTTCCGATGCTGAGCTGCCGGACCGTGATCAGCGCCGGAGTGGAGCGGCTGGTCCTCCGTTTGAGCAGAAAGCTCAAGACTCCTGTGTCTGTGCTTCCGCCAACCAGGGCGAACGCTCCGGTGACTTGCCCTGCACCCAAGAGCTCAAGTGCTGGGCAAGTCGCCGGAGCGTTCCCTCTCTCAGAACAAACACGGAAGTTGAGGCTGCAGCGCTGCCGCTGCAAAAAATAACAGCTGCAAAAAATAACAGTTAACTAAACAACAAGTGCAAAGTGGAGGATGTAAACAACAACAGAGGATTCATAAGATCTAGATCTGACGACTTTCTTTTCTGTTGTAACGTCACATATCTGCAGAGCTCTTATGCCCCGCCCTCTTTTTAAGCTCCTCTCTGCAGTGGAAACGGGTACCGGACCAGAGCTCTAGCTTCACTTTGCCGTACCGCTCCGTACCTCTCCGCTCCGTCCCCGCACTTTTGTGCGGTGGAAATGGTGCTAAAGAGCCACGTATAGTGCTAACCCCCTTTTAGCACCAGTGTTTATGAGTTCATCATGAAACCCTGATTTGACCCTTCAGAAGTTACTAAGGCCACATTTAGAAATAAATACATAAAGTGCTTTTTCTACAATCATTCATTGCTACAATAAATGGAGCAGTTTTTTTCTCAGGGTTTCCAATCGGAGTTTTGGTTTGATCTCTACGACATTCCTAGAGAGATCACACCATGGCTGTGGAGGACATTGGTCATTTTAGTGACTGGAGGTGGCGCTAGAGAGCACATTGTTATATAATTAATGGTTAGTTGAATTAATGTTGTGAGGCACTGCTGGGATTTGAACCCAGGATCTCCTGTTTACTAGACAGGCACTTTGACTAGCTAAGCCACAGCGCCTCCTGCAGGGCATTTTTAGTGCTGCTTTACCTGGTGTCAGATGTACTGCAAACACATCTTTACATTTGATCACAGTCTGAAAAAGATGGAGAAAAAAACACATTACAATTTTCATTACAGGCTGTCACTGTCACAGGGTCTAAAGTTAGATTTACTTTGTTTTACATAATAACTGTCAGATTACAAACAACATTGAGAGTCTGTTTCTTGATCGATGATCAAAGTTGTACAAATTGAACTAAACCTATATTTGCCAGAGTTGAACTGAGTTTTGGAGTTTAAAAAAAAGCTTCCTCTGTGTTTCTGCCCAGTTTCAAACAGGGGACCTTTTGCGTGTTAAGCAAACGTGATAACCACTACACTACAGAAACTATGCATGAGACCAATAGGGTGGTAGAATTCTGAGATTAAAGGGCTCATATTCTGCAAAATTCTCTTTCTCATGGTTTTGCAGCAGTAATATGAATCCCAAAACCTGGAATTAGAGAGGAGTGAGTTCACTACTATCAAAACCTTAAACAGATTCAATGTTTTATATATTAAAAACGATATACTATATACAGTATATGTTAGCAGAGTCTACACTTCAACACAGCGTTAAACGTGACATAACACAGCACACGTCTTTTTCCTTTGTGATCACCCGGACCTCGGGCACACCATCTTTATTTTCACACGTGTGTCAAATCAGCAATCAATCAGTCACATGATCAATGAGCGTTGCCATGACATCATAAGTAAACAAAAACAAATCCAATCACATGAGAGCATATCTCAACACCCCCACTTGCTCTCATTTGAAGTGTCCACTTAACTTAAACTTATCCTTCACATAACTGGGTTTACACACCAAACATAAACATTTCAAACTTCCTTTGCTATAGCAGTATATTTTACAGTTGGTTGCATAGATCCATACTTCCCTACTGTAAACACAAGTACTGGGTATGGCATCACTGGGTATGAATTTGATCTGAGGGCTTTGGCTCAAGATGAAAGTGAGATGATCCGTCTGTCTTTGACCCAAGATGAAAGTGAGACGATCCATCTGTCAACAGGATCACAGTATGATATATCATCACATGGTCTATATAAAGGAGAGGCCAGCTTGGATCTCCACATTTGAACTGTGCAGCTGCAAGGACAAGCAAGGAGCTGTGAACCTGAGCACTGCGAGGAGGCAGAACCTGAGCACTGGGTACCACGGCCAACTCAACACTGGGTACCACAGCCAGCTCAAAACTGGGTACCACAGCCAGCTCAAAACTGGGTACCACAGCCGGCTGAACCCTGGTCTCCTCAAAAGGCAATAAATTAGGTTTAACCTGATGCAAAACGTTCCTGGAGCATGTTGTTGTGGCCGAGAGGTTAAGGCGATGGACTAGAAATCCATTGGGGTCTCCCTGCGTAGGTTCGAATCCTGCCAACAACGCTGCTCAATGCTTTGTGACGGTTACTGAAAGATTCTCCTTGTAGATTGTCTTATAAAGTTAAACCTCTGATTTGGAGACAACCTGGAATCCAAGGACAAGAGTCCCCTGAATACAGGTTCTCCTCAGAGAAAAATCAAGTTATGGTATGCAGACCTACTCAACTTGTCATAATAATGAATACATATTCCAAGACAAAACACACACAATAGAAACTCAGCAGTGCAAAAACCTTTTTGTCACAAATCTTTCATCATTCCCAGAAGCACACACACATTTCCCAGAACCAAAAACAATTTACTTGTTTCCACATGTCTGAATATTCTAAACTCTTTGTGAAAAACCTTAAACAAAAGTGGCTGAAGAAATCATTAATTGCACTTTGTGTTCATTCAGCAAACACATGGTTCCTCATGTCAAAACTTTAATCAGTCTTTCATTCCAGAGCTGAGACAACTGAACTCCACACATTTACTGCTGAGCAGTCACTTCTATGTTCAGTTTGGGAATTCAGTTTGGGAATACTTTCAGCCTCGTTGACTTGTTGTCTCCTCTGGCCTCAGCTGCACCTCGACACCCTGTCCATGAAAATCACCAACAGAAGGCTGACAAGTTGAAGCTCACATTGTGTTGAACTTGTGTCTATTTTTCAGCAGCTGTTGCTTGATTGTCCTTCTCTCCTCCGAACAATGAATCCAAGTGCTATTGTTTCTTTTAAAATGAGGCTTTCTGCAATATCAGCTGTTCTTGTGATGATGTCATGGTTCTGAAAGAGTTCTGGTTCTGCTCCTGTTTCCATAGCAACTGTGGATGAAGCTTCAAATAGTTTCCACAATGTGAGCAAGTCACAGTCAACCGTGGTCCTGAAGGTCTTCAGTGGAGGATTTTACACTCGTCCTTCATCACTACAGAACAAGTAGCCTGACCAGCTCAGTCACTAGAGCATGAGACTCTAATACTTTCACACAACTTTCACACTTTGAAGCATCAGAATATGAAATATGATCATAGATCAAGAAACAGACTCTCAATGTTGTTTGTAATCTGACAGTTATTATGTAAAACAAAGTAAATCTAACTTTAGACCCTGTGACAGTGACAGCCTGTAATGAAAATTGTAATGTGTTTTTTTCTACATCTTTTTCAGACTGTGATCAAATGTAAAGATGTGTTTGCAGTACATCTGACACCAGGTAAAGCAGCACTAAAAATGCCCTGCAGGAGGCGCTGTGACTTAGCTGGTCAAAGTGCCTGTTTAGTAAACAGGAGGTCCTGGGTTCAAATCCCGGCAGTGCCTCACAACATTCATTCAATGGACCTTTAATTCTATAACAATGTGCTCTCTAGCGCCACCTCCAGTCACTAAAATGACCAATGTCCTCCACAGCCATGGTGTGATCTCTCTAGGAATGTCGTAGAGATCAAACCAAAACTCCCATTGGAAACCCTGAGAAAAAAACTGCTCCATTTATTGTAGCAATGAATGATTGTAGAAAAAGCTCTTTATGTATTTATTTCTAAATGTGGCCTTAGTAACTGATGAAGGGTCAAATCAGGGTTTCATGATGAACTCATAAACACTGGTGCTAAAAGGGGGTTAGCACTATACGTGGCTCATAGTGGCTCTGTTGTGCTACAAGGAGCCACGTTGCTACTTTCTGTATTTAACAGTTTTGTGTGCAGGTGTCTACATGAAACAGGAAATGGTCTGTAAGGTGCAGTACGGCGTGGCTCCGCCCCTCCACCATGTGACAGCGTCTCAGTTTTTTTACTGAATAACTAGTCCTGCACTGCTGGAGCACAGACACAAAAAGAACATCAGGAAGACGTTGTTATGACTTTTGTTAATGATTCACATAACTGCTTCCAAACACAATTGAAAAAACCAGCAAAACAATGTCCCATACAAAGTGATGGGAGAGGCTCCTCATGGAAGAGATGAAAGGAGATTAAAGGAGATCAACATCTGTTGCCATGGAGACACTAAGAACAAAGGAGAGGCAGACATATCATTCATATGAATACATATGAATGATATTGGATGAGGCCCTGGTGATGGAGTTGTCAGTGATATTTATGATGCTGAGGTCATGGTTGTATTAAACTGTGAACCCAGTGGCCTAATGGGCAAGGCACTGACCTCCCATCTGGAGTCTAGAACTGAAGTGGACTGATCTAGTCTTGATTCAACCATGTTGTCACTAACATCTCACCACACTCCCTCAAAGAACCGTTCATTGAGTCATCACAACGTGATTGGACTTTCAATCTGAGTGTAGTTCTAGTTCTACGTTTAAATAAATGATGGTAGACATCAAGCAACAACAGCAGCAGCACATCACATTGATGAGGAGGTGAGGTGACACAGTGAAGCTTCCAGGGAGCTGATGGGGTCAAAGATCCTCTAGATCAGGTGTGGGGAACCCTGGTCCTCAAGGGCCACAGTCCTGGATGTTCAAACACGGCTGAGTTGTCATGGTGACGAGCCAATCATTGTTGTCAGCTGTGTTGATGTGAGGAGACATTGAAACCATGCAGGACCACGGCCCTCAAGGCTACTCTAGATCCACACTGGTGACTTCTCAACTGTGAGGTTCACATCTCAAGTCCACCATTCTGTCCTCAAGGACACCACTGTCTCAATAGAGAGCTCTGCCCAATGTGGGACTTGAACCCACAACCCTGAGCTTAAGAGTCTCATGCTCTACCAACTGATCCAGATAAAAAAATAAGAAAGCAGCCTGTATTAATATCTTTTATTGTATATGGCTGTTCATGAAAATAAATATATTATAAATATTACAAATTAAGCTTTATATACTGTATATAGTATATAGTTTTTGATATATAAAACATTGAATCTGTTCAAGGTTTTGATAGTAGTGAACTCACTCCTCTCTAATTCCAGGTTTTGGGATTCATATTACTGCTACAAAACCATGAGAAAGAGAATTTTGCAGAATATGACCCATTTGATCTCAGAATTCTACCACCCTATTGGTCTCATGCATAGTTTCTGTAGTGTAGTGGTTATCACGTTTGCTTAACACGCAGAAGGTCCCCTGTTCGAAACTGGGCAGAAACACAGAGGAAGCTTTTTTTAAACTCCAAAACTCAGTTCAACTCTGGAAAATATAAGTTTAGTCCCATTTGCACAACTTTCAAGGAGACATTCAACACATTAATTGCTCTTCCTAATCGTCATCCTTTACAAACACTGACTGCAGTCTGAACATCAGATTTGAATGTCATCATTCATATCATCGGCCCTCCCTTTGAACCTCGAAATATTAGTCAGCTCTGCTCTGGCACATGACAGGAAGTAGAATATGATCACTCTGAAGGTTCACAGACACACCTGCATGTCTTAACACATGCTCTGCTTTCAGAAGTGGGATTTGAACCCACTGCTGCTACTACTGCTACAATAGTAATGCTACTATAGTAATGCTACTATAGTAATGCTACTATAGTAATGCTACTATAGTAATGCTACAATAGTAACACTGCAATAGTAATGCTACTATAGTAATGCTACAATAGTAACACTGCAATAGTAATGCTACTATAGTAATGCTACTATAGTAATGCTACAATAGTAATGCTACTATAGTAATGCTACTATAGTAATGCTACAATAGTAATGCTACAATAGTAATGCTACTATAGTAACGCGACAATAGAAACACTACAATAGTAATGCTACTATAGTAATGCTACTATAGTAATGCTACAATAGTAATGCTACAATAGCAATGCTACTATAGTAATGCTACTATAGTAATGCCTGCTACAATAGTAATGCTACAATAGTAATGCTACAATAGTAATGCTACTATAGTAATGCTACAATAGTAATGCTACAATAGTAACACTACAATAGTAATGCTACAACAGTAATGCTACAATAGTAATGCTACTATAGTAATGCTACTATAGTAATGCTACAATAGTAATGCTACAATAGTAACACTACAATAGTAATGCTACTATAGTAGTACAACAATAGTAATGCTACAATAGTAATCCTACAATAGTAATGCTACAATAGTAATGCTACAATAGTAAAACTACAATATTAATGCTACTATAGTAATGCTACTATAGACATGCTACCATATTAACGCGACAATAGTAACACTACTATAGTAATGCTACTATAGACATGCTACAATAGTAACGCGACAATAGTAACACTACAATAGTAATGCTACTATAGCAATGCTACAATAGTAATGCTATAAAGTCCCATTTCCACTGCACAAAAGTGCGGGGATGGAGCGGTACGGCAAAGCGAAGGCGGAGCTCGGTCCGGTACCCGTTTCCACTGCAGAGAGGAGCTTTAAAAGTGGGCGGGGCTTAGGAGCTCCGCAGATATGTGACGTTGCAGCAGAAAAGAAAGTCGTCAGATCTAGATCTTATGAATCCTCTGTTGTTGTTTACATCCTCCACTTTGCACTTGTTGTTTAGTTAACTGTTATTTTTTGCAGCGGCCATTTTTTGCAGCGGCAGCATGAGATTATGAATTTCATGCTCTACCAACTGAGGTCGCCAGACAACTTGCTCTCTTATAATAGAGGAAGTCATATTATCATATAAACCACATTGGTTAGTTTGATCCTACTGATGATGTCATTCTGCAATAGTCATCCTGCTCAGCATCTTTTCACCTGTCAAGTTTCTTCACAAAGAGCCTGAACAGGAACTTGAACCCTGGACCGTCAGATTAAAAGTCCGATGCTCTACCATCTGAGCTCCCCAGGCCTGCCAACACAGTGTTGTGTCTCCATATGATTCTCACTTCTGATGAGACGAAGCAGACACTAATCCTGACCACCAAGGTGCAGAAGTGGAGACTCTTCTGTTTTGAAACTCAACAAATTCTAGTCCATTGTTCCTTCCTGAAGATGCTGAAAAGCTACGCTCTGGATTTGAAAACAATCAGGAAACATGTGAGCAGACTGCTGGCTGTATTGCATCATATTTTCTCAGTGTCTGATTGGCTGCAGGTGAGAAGTTTTCCAGGTGTTTCCTGTCCAGGTGTCTCCTTTCCTGGTGTCTGCTGTCCTGGTGTCTCCTGTCCAGGTGTCTCCTGTCCTGGTGTCTCCTGTCCTAGTGTCTCCTGTCCTGGTGTCTCCTGTCCAGGTGTCTCCTGTCCTGGTGTCTCCTGTCCAGTTGACTCCTGTCCTGGTGTCTCCTGTCCTGGTGACTCCTGTCCTGGTGTCTGCTGTCCTGGTGTCTCCTGTCCTGGTCCACAGTCAGCTGGGATTGGCTCCAGCACAGGATAAAGTGTAATAGAAGGACTGAAAGAAGGATTGTCTTCTTAGTCTCAGGAGAATGATCGTCCTCCTTCCTCTCCTCTGTCCCCTCACCCCAACCAGAAGAGTAGAAAGACTCTGATTCTGGTTCTGCAAAGTTTTCTTCATGTGAGAGGGAGTTTTTTCTTTCCACTGAATATACGGTCATGAACAATATCAAACTTGGCACTGGGACTTTAAGATGTTTATCCTGATTGATCAGAGTAAAACAGCTTTGAAAAAGTTACACAAATATTAAAATTAGAACCAGAAATAGATTAATTACTGTGTTTTCTATAGCATGAAATACTTTTTAGTAAATGTGGGGAAGCTCCTCCCACTTTATGGTTGAAGTTACATTCTAAACACAATTCCAACCAGTCATCAGTGACATGACTGGTTCATTAACAGAACTGGAGTGTAGTGAGATGTTAGTGACAACATGGTTGAATCAAGACTAGAAGACCAGGCCAACACCCCAGATGGGATTTGAACCCACAACCCCTGGCTTAGGAGGCCAGTGCCTTGTCCATTAGGCCACTGGGGCAGATGTTTTCACAATTTAATACATCCACCAACATCACTGCTCCTCTGGAGGTGAGGACTGATGTTCTCCTCCACAGAGAGAAGCTGCTGGTAGCTCACTCTCTATGCTCCTCTGGAGGTGAGGACTGATGTTCTCCTCCACAGAGAGAAGCTGCTGGTAGCTCACTCTCTATGCTCCTCTGGAGGTGAGGACTGATGTTCTCCTCCACAGAGAGAAGCTCCTGGTAGCTCACTCTCTATGCTCCTCTGGAGGTGAGGACTGATGTTCTCCTCCACAGAGAGAAGCTGCTGGTAGCTCACTCTCTATGCTCCTCTGCAGAAAGTGATGAGGACTGATGTTCTCAGAGGAGCTTTTTTATCATCAAAAACAACTTTTCCCTCACAGAGTGAGACGAGTCAAGTGAGGAAACCAAGTGGTCCAAGGTGTGTTCATGTTGCAGTATCTTCTGGAGGCGTCAGTTCAAGGTCCCCTGTTTGAAAATGGGTGGAAACATAGAAGGATTCTGGAAATTCCTCAACACAGTTTCCAACCTATTAGCTATTAACTGTGGTGTCTTGTTACTTCCTTTTCTCCAAACTGGTCCTGACTTGAAGTGTGGAAATGATCCAGTCCTTTAGCTTTTGAACATGTGGGCTCGTTGGTCTAGGAGTATGATTCTCGCTTTGGGTGCGAGAGGTCCCGGGTTCAATTCCCGGACGAGCCCTTTGATCATCAATCATGATCTTTTGTATTAAATTTCCAAAGAGGATTTGACTGTGTTTGTGAGAATCCTCCTCCCAGACCAACCAGTGACATCTTCAAGATGTACTACAGTACAACATAGTAATACAGGGGGATCAAGGCCTCCATCACCAGCTCTGACTGGCTCAGGCCATCCCAGCACAGCAGGGTGCAGGAACATGATCACAGGTATGAAAAGCAGCAAAGTGAAAGAACAAACCCTCTTCAAGACAGTTTCTGATCAGTCCAGATCCAGAGCTGCACATGGGGGACGCAGAGAGCCACGTGGTCACACATGTGGACCAGGCTGGACCTTTCTAACCTCGCTGGACCAGCAGAAAATCCCTGGAGTTACTCTTTCTTTACTTTTCTTTTGTTTCCTCTTCAACAGGACGCATCACTGCAGATGTTCACCTCATCTTGCTGCAACCCAACTTGGTTCTCATCCAGCCTGCAGCTCACCAGGACTCCCAACCTGAGGCTGACTTCTGCTGCTGAAAGCAAAGCCTCTGGACTTCAGAACGCTGTACAACCCCCCCCCCCCCCCTCTCCCCCCTCTCGGGAAGAACGATCTTCTTTACACACATGACGGCACCCCCCTTCCCCCCCCTCATGACCCTGTTAGTGGTCGACCTCATCATGGAGGATCTTCCTTCTCCCACAGTGAAGCAACATAATAACGCTGGGATGAAGGTGATCACAACACTGTGACTCCTGTCTACAGGTGAGCTGCAGTAAAACATTGTGACTCCTGTCTACAGGTGAGCTGCAGTAAAACACTGTGACTCCTGTCTACAGGTGAGCTGCAGTACAACACTGTGACTCCTGTCTACAGGTGAGCTGCAGTAAAACACTGTGACTCCTGTCTACAGGTGAGCTGCAGTAAAACTCTGTGACTCCTGTCTACAGGTGAGCTGCAGTAAAACACTGTGACTCCTGTCTACAGGTGAGCTGCAGTAGAACACTGTGACTCCTGTCTACAGGTGAGCTGCAGTAGAACACTGTGACTCCTGTCTACAAGTGAGCTGCAGTAGAACACTGTGACTCCTGTCTACAGGTGAGCTGCAGTAAAACACTGACTCCTGTCTACAGGTGAGCTGCAGTAAAACACTGTGACTCCTGTCTACAGGTGAGCTGCAGTAAAACACTGTGACTCCTGTCTACAGGTGAGCTACAGCAAAACACTGTGACTCCTGTCTACAGGTGAGCTGCAGTAAAACACTGTGACTCCTGTCTACAGGTGAGCTACAGTAAAACACTGTGACTCCTGTCTACAGGTGAGCTGCAGTAAAACACTGTGACTCCTGTCTGCAGGTGAGCTGCAGTAAAACACTGTGACACTTGTCTACAGGTGAGCTGCAGTAAAACACTGTGACTCCTGTCTGCAGGTGAGCTGCAGTAAAACACTGTGACTCCTGTCTACAAGTGAGCTGCAGTAAAACACTGTGACTCCTGTCTACAGGTGAGCTGCAGTAAAACACTGTGACTCCTGTCTACAGGTGAGCTGCAGTAAAACACTGTGACTCCTGTCTACAGGTGAACTGCAGTAAAACACTGTGACTCCTGTCTACAGGTGAGCTGCAGTAAAACACTGTGACTCCTGTCTACAGGTGAGCTGCAGTAAAACACTGTGACTCCTGTCTACAAGTGAGCTGCAGTAGAACACTGTGACTCCTGTCTACAGGTGAGCTGCAGTAAAACACTGTGACTCCTGTCTACAGGTGAGCTGCAGTAAAACACTGTGACTCCTGTCTACAGGTGAACTGCAGTCAAACACTGTGACTCCTGTCTACAGGTGAGCTACAGCAAAACACTGTGACTCCTGTCTACAGGTGAGCTGCAGTAAAACACTGTGACACTTGTCTACAGGTGAGCTGCAGTAAAACACTGTGACTCCTGTCTGCAGGTGAGCTGCAGTAAAACACTGTGACTCCTGTCTACAAGTGAGCTGCAGTAAAACACTGTGACTCCTGTCTACAGGTGAGCTGCAGTAAAACACTGTGACACTTGTCTACAGGTGAGCTGCAGTAAAACACTGTGACTCCTGTCTGCAGGTGAGCTGCAGTAAAACACTGTGACTCCTGTCTACAAGTGAGCTGCAGTAAAACACTGTGACTCCTGTCTACAGGTGAGCTGCAGTAAAACACTGTGACTCCTGTCTACAGGTGAGCTGCAGTAAAACACTGTGACTCCTGTCTACAGGTGAACTGCAGTAAAACACTGTGACTCCTGTCTACAGGTGAGCTGCAGTAAAACACTGTGACTCCTGTCTACAGGTGAGCTGCAGTAAAACACTGTGACTCCTGTCTACAAGTGAGCTGCAGTAGAACACTGTGACTCCTGTCTACAGGTGAGCTGCAGTAAAACACTGTGACTCCTGTCTACAGGTGAGCTGCAGTAAAACACTGTGACTCCTGTCTACAGGTGAACTGCAGTCAAACACTGTGACTCCTGTCTACAGGTGAGCTACAGCAAAACACTGTGACTCCTGTCTACAGGTGAGCTGCAGTAAAACACTGTGACACTTGTCTACAGGTGAGCTGCAGTAAAACACTGTGACTCCTGTCTGCAGGTGAGCTGCAGTAAAACACTGTGACTCCTGTCTACAAGTGAGCTGCAGTAAAACACTGTGACTCCTGTCTACAGGTGAGCTGCAGTAAAACACTGTGACACTTGTCTACAGGTGAGCTGCAGTAAAACACTGTGACTCCTGTCTGCAGGTGAGCTGCAGTAAAACACTGTGACTCCTGTCTACAAGTGAGCTGCAGTAAAACACTGTGACTCCTGTCTACAGGTGAGCTGCAGTAAAACACTGTGACTCCTGTCTACAGGTGAGCTGCAGTAAAACACTGTGACTCCTGTCTACAGGTGAGCTGCGGTAAAACACTGTGACTCCTGTCAACAAGCAGGACAAATGATGGAAGGAGTGGTGTGGTGCAGGTGTCTACATGAAACAGGAAATGGTGTGTAAGGTGCAGTACGGCGTGGCTCCGCCCCTCCACCATGTGACAGCGTCTCAGTTTTTTACTGAATAACTCGTCCTGCACTGCTGGAGCACAGACACAAAAAGAACATCAGGAAGACGTTGTTATGACTTTTGTTAATGATTCACATAACTGCTTCCAAACACAATTGAAAAAAACAACAAAACAATGTCCCATACAAAGTGATGGGAGAGGCTCCTCATGGAAGAGATGAAAGGAGATTAAAGATCTGCATCTGTTGCCATGGAGACACTAAGAACAAAGGAGAGGTAGACACACTATTTCATCTGTAATTTTCTTGTTTTAAGCCCTGAAGGTATTTAAAAAACCTAATGTGAGAATTGAGCAGTGGAGCCACAGTTACCTTGAAAAACTACTCTTATTACTGATTACTAGTTACTCATTTAAAAAGTAACTTAAAAAAGTTCTGATTACTTGTTTTTAAAAGTAACTAAGTTAGATTACGAGTAAATTTTCTGATCTCAACCTAAAAATCTTGTGGTTTTTCTAAAAACTCAGTTCTGATCACTGCCTGGCCTCCTGCTGATCATATTTAACCTTTGACCTTCATTCTCTCTTCTATTTATATCTGACTCACTTTTATTATCACATTTTTACTATTACTGCTATTTATTAGTACTAAGTTGTAGTCTGTTGTTGTACTATTTATCTATTTATTTGTTTTCACAACCTGCTTGAAGCAACTTTTTAATTAGAGACAAATAAAGTCTTTCATCGATTGTGTTATAACCTCGGAGCAAGGATGAACTCACACTGGGTAACGTTGGGATAACTTTTAGTAACATTCATACTTAACACAGCACATCACACTGCAGTTCACTGGTACCTGGTCCCCACATAACAGTTCCGGGGTAAAACACACAACAGTTCAAAGGTTACAGTTTCCAGTCCGAACAGCAAATACAGTGACACAACCACACATTATAACACGGTTTAACACACAAAAGGTCCCCTGTTCGAAACTGGGTAGAAACATAAAGGAAGCTTTTTTAAACTCCAAAACTCAGTTCAACTCTGGAAAATATAAGTTTAGTCCCATTTGCACAACTTTCAAGGAGACATTCAGCACATTAATTGCTCCTTCCTAATCGTCATCCTTTACAAACACTGACTGCAGTCTGAAAATCAGATTTGAATGTCATCATTCATATCAGACTTCTGAAAGGAGATCATTTTTCCTGATCAGTTTCAATTGGCTCTCATGTCACAGGTCTTCTCCTGCCAAGATGTCCTCAAATCAATGTGTCTTCTCCTTGACATGAGTACTTCCTTCCTTCCTTCCTTCCTTATTTACATACTTCCTACCTTCCTTCCTTCCTTACTCACTGCATTACTTCCTTACTTATTTACCTACCGACCTACCTTCCTTCCTTCCTAACTTACTTCCTTACTTACTTACATACTTCCTACCTTCCTTCCTTACTCACTTCATTACTTCATTACTTCCTTACTTATTTACCCACCTACCTACCAACCTACCTTCCTTCCTTTCTTCCTAACTTACTTACTTTCTTACTTACTTACTTACTTACTTACTTACTTACATACTTCCTACTTTCCTTCCTTACTCACTTCATTACTTCATTACTTCCTTACTTATTTACCCACCTACCTACCAACCTACCTTCCTTCCTTTCTTCCTAACTTACTTACTTTCTTACTTACTTACTTACTTACTTACTTACTTACATACTTCCTACCTTCCTTCCCTACTCACTTCATTACTTCCTTACTTATTTACCTACCTACCTACCAACCTACCTTCCTTCCTTCCTTCCTTCTTTCCTTACTTACTTACTTACTTACTTAATCCCTCCTTCCTTTCTTCCTTCCTTCCTTCCTTCCTTCCTTCCTTGCTTCCTTCCTTCCTTCCTTCCTTCCTAGCTTGCTTACTTGCTTCTGATATGTTTCTACTCATCATGGAGTAGCTACTGAGACTGATGACATCACTGTGATGTCAGAAAGTAGCTCTTGCCATGTTACCATGGTAACTGTTGTAGAATGAAATCACTCAGCTTACAAAGCCACCACTTCCAGTTTCAGGGCTTTAGGTTGTTACATTCACTGAAATCAGGAAGTAAGAAGACGCCACCGTCCACGAAGCTCCGAATATGCTGGAAACTGTGTTGAGGAATTTCAAAAAACTTCTGTGTTTCTGCCCAGTTTTGAACAGGGAAATGATGACTTGTTTAATCTCAATGCTACATATTAGCGATAAATTGCTACTTTGAAATTTCCAGAAAAAGTTATGAATGTATGGTTTCTTATATACCTGCGGTAAACTAACATGCAGTGATGATGACAATAACAGCATGTTACACCAGTGGTTTAGTTTACCAGTCATTTTAAAGCTAAGTAATGCTAACGGTGGCTATCAATAAAGCACCCGAGGTCTACATTTTTTCAGTACATAACGTAAAGTAAATGTTCGTATATCTGATGGGTGGAACAGTTTGTAACGAGTACAGCAAGAGATAAACCCTTCATAACCCTTCAAGTGTCTTCATGGTTTTGCACCCTCTTATTTATCTGAACTGCTTTTATCATATCGACCCTCATGGGCCCTGAGGTCCTCCGGCGCCGGTCTTTTAATTGTCCCTCAAAAAAGGGTTTAAAAAACTTTAGTGTGCTTTGACGTCCAAATGATTTAAAAATCTTCCTCCTCCACCATGTGGCATTAAAAAGACAATAAAGCTCCAGATGGATCAGAAGTGCTGGAGTGAAACATGAAGTCCTTCAGGAAAGGAGGAGAACGCCGCCACTAGAAGTGGAGATATTTTCAGGATTGTTACGTTACGTTATGGAACGCACACTGAAGTTAACCCGGAAGTGGAGTTTGGACATGATTGTGTGTGCATCTGTGGTCTGGTGGTGAGTGTGTGTGTTGCCTTCAGGGGCAATGGGAAATAAAACCAATGCATGTGAGAAACACTAAACGATAAAAGCTCACATCTTGAGTTAATGTTTTCACCAAAGTGGGCTGGTGAGCTCAGTTGGAATTGCTCTTTGAACAATTTGATTAAAACTCAAAGCCACGCCCACTTTCTGTAAGAACCAGTCTCTGTGGCGCAATCGGCTAGCGCATTCGGCTGTTAACTGAAAGGATGGTGGTTCGAGCCCACCCAGGGACGAGAGCTTTGGCTGTGCACAGAGAGACACTTCAAGACAGACTTTTCATTTGAATAGTGTATATAGACTATATCCATTCTGATATCACCACATGGAGGCGCTGTTTCAAGCAGTGCAGCAGGATGGGTTCAGGTGAAGGACTGCTGATTCATTGTGCTCTCCATGTGTGAGTTCAAATCCCACACTGGTCGATTCATGTTATTATAGCACACGACTGAAACATTCCTCCAGAACTCATAACGAACCAGAGTTAGCAAGGAGATGCTAACTGAAAACCCAAGGAATCAATCGTGTAGGAATGAGTTTAACATTGGGATGGACACACAAATCCATAAATAGTGTAACCACAAATGTCAAAAGTTAACTACACTACTTTCTGGACTATAAGCCCTTACTCTTTCCACGTGCTATGATCCCTGCAGCTTATACAATGACGTGGTTAATATATGGATTTTTAAGGATTAACTGTCTTCATGCCGTGGATACATCTCCGGGGCTTTATTCACTTTTCACAGAGCTCATCTGACCCACCACCCGACCCCCCCACATGCTTCTCCTGAGCCCATGGGAGGCTCATCGTCTCGGCCATGACCTGAGCATGTGGAGCCTCACCTCTGGAGCTCCGCCCTCCTCCAGCAGCTCCAGCTTCACACCTCACGAGTGTCACTGTTCAGTCTGAGGACACTGTCCTGGACACACAGTTCTCTCTCTCTCTCTCTCTCTGTCTCTCTCTCTCTCTCAGTGCATGCTAGGAGTGTGTAGGTGTGAGTGTGTGAGCAGGTGTGGAGCGTTGGGAGAAGTTTCAGTGTAAACTGTGTTTCTGCACTTTAATCTTCGGTGTTCCTCCTCCCCTGGCTCCTCCTCCCCTGGCTTCTGCTCCCCTGGTTCCTCCTCCCCTGGCTCCTCCATGTGAAGGTAAGAGGAGGCTCATGAAGAGAGAGGAGGAAAATTATAGTAGTCTTTGCTGAAACCGGGGATTGAACCAGGGACCTTTAGATATTCAGTCTAACGCTCTCCCTGCTGAGATATTTCAGCACATCGCAGGTGGTTTTGCATGAACATGTGGAAACTTAACATCAGAATCACTGTACTTACTACTGGACCACCATAGGATCCATTGTTCTCACTCATACTTCCTCAACTTCCTGTGAAGACTCTCCATCCACCTGGTTGACGTCGTCCTGAGGAGGACTTTCCTTCCATTGTAACGCCTCAAAAGTCTTGAATGAACATCGGCTCAGAGTGATTCTGACAAATGAATCCAGGATCCACTCTACCAACTGAGCTATAGAACGGTGTAAAGTGTGTTTCCTCACAGGGAGAAAACATTCCAGTGGAATAGACACACGGCAATAGTTTACATTGTTCTAACTCATGTTTCATCACATCAGAAAGTTTCCTTTGAAGTCTTGAGGACTGTGGTCAGATGTCTTGACTCTGTAGTTTGACTTTCCAGCTGAACCATGATGTCATAAAGAAAACTTGTTCTTCCAAATCCTGCATACTCAGTTTTATGAAAACTCCTCCTTCGAGCCGGATTTGAACCAGCGACCTAAGGATGTCAATGTTGTCCACTACAGTCCTCCGCTCTACCAACTGAGCTATCGAAGGGTGTGAAGTATTGTTTACGGCCAGGAGAAAAAGTTACTTAGGACTATACACAGGTGAAGTTTTGACACATTTGCAGATGATACAACCATCATAGGGCTTATTGGCTCAAAAGATGAGTCACATTATCGTGAGGAGGTGTAAAAGGTAGTCTAAAGTATAGAAATCAACTTGCTTCTGAACACCTCAAAGACATGTGAACTTGTCATGGACTTTCATCACAATAAGAATCAGACGCCAATTACCATCAACGATTCTGAGGTACAGATTGTTGAGGAATGTAAATTCTTGGGCGTGACTCTTTCTCATGACCTGAATTGGAGCTCAAACACCAGTAACATTGCTAAGAAAGCCAGACAGCGCCTCTTCTTTTCATGCAAGCTCCACGATTTCACTCAAAATACAAAGATTCTTCTAAACTTTTACTATTGTGTAATTGAGAGCAACTTAATGAATTATATTACTGTGTGGTTTGGAAATCTCACTTCAGATCTGAGATCACAGTGAAGACAGGCATCAGGGAGATCACAGTGTAGACAGGTATCAGGGAGATCACAGTGTAGACAGGTATCAGGGAGATCACAGTGTAGACAGGTATCAGGGAGATCACAGTGTAGACAGGTATCAGGGAGATCACAGTGTAGGTTGGTATCATGGAGATCACAGTGTAGACAGGTATCAGGGAGATCACAGTGTAGACAAGTATCAGGGAGATCACAGTGTAGACAGGTATCAGGGATAACACAGTGTAGACAGGTGTCAAGGAGATCACAGTGTAGATAGGTATCAGGGAGATCACAGTGTAGACAGGTATCAAGGAGATCATAGTGTAGAAAGGTATCAAGGAGATCACAGTGTAGACAGGTGTCAAGGAGATCACAGTGTAGACAAGTATCAAGGAGATCACAGTGGAGAAAGGTATCAGGGAGATCACAGTGTACACAAGTATCAGGGAGATCACAGTGGAGATAAGTATCAGGGAGATCACATTATCAAGGAGATCACAGTGTGGACAGGTATCGTGGAGATCACAGTGTAGATATGTATAAAGGATATCACAGTGTAGTCGGGTATCAGGGAGATCACAGTGTAGACAGGTATCAAGGATATCACAGTGTAGACAGGTATCAGGGAGATCACAGTGTAGACAGGTATCAAGGAGATCACAGTGTAGACAGGTATCAGGGAGATCAGAGTGTAGACAGGTATCAAGGAGATCACAGTGTAGACAGGTATCAGGGAGATCACAGTGTAGACAGGTATCAAGGAGATCACAGTGTAGACAGGTACCAAGGAGATCACAGTGTAGATACGTATCAAGGAGATCACAGTGTGGACAGGTATCAGGGAGATCACAGTGTAGACAGGTACCAAGGAGATCACAGTGTAGATACGTATCAAGGAGATCACAGTGTGGACAGGTATCAAGGAGATCACAGTGTAGACAGGTATCAAGGAGATCAGCTGTGCAGTTAGAACACATGTTAGAGGAAGTGAGACCATCTTGAACATCTTTGTCCTGTAATGAACTAGTGAAGGACCTTGTATTGTCTGAGCTGTATATTGGTGTTTCTGCTCATTTTGAATGTGTTTCTACAGATTAGTGACCAAAGCGTTGTGTCTGTGTTGATGTTGAGATCTTCTTCCCATGTGGAGGTTGAAGGTATATTGTGGTATTTGAACATGACAGGATAGAAAGGATTTTAGAAAGTGGTTTTGGTGCTGAGATCTTCAGGAGGTTTGACACTGTCTGAGGTAAGTTTAGGTTCATCTCTTCTAGTTTGAACTTCCTTTGTATTATTAAATATTTTTTATTGTGAAAACACTGGACTTGACTTGGTGCCAATAGATTGAAGGTAGTGTCTCTTGATTGTTATGAAATTAAACCTTTCTCCAGACAAACATCCTGCAGATTTCCTGTAAACAAAACATTACAATCATATGTGGACCAATGCCCTTCTTATGGAGGATGAATTGGCCTTTATTGTGTGAATGCTGAAGGCAATGCTTTGATCTGCAGCAGACGCTGATCTCCTTTGATCCTATCAGCGTGAATCCTGATCTCTGTGTGTGTGTGTGTGTGTGTGTGTGTGTGTGTGTGTGTGTGTGTGTGTGTGTGTGTGTGTGTGTGTGTGTGTGTGTGTGTGTGTGTGTGTGTGTGTGTTTCAGAGGATCAGCATGCTTGTTTTCACATGTTTTGTGAAAAAGCCTTGCTCATGTTTTTGACACTGAGAATAAAATAAAATTCATGTTTTGTAACACAACAGTTAAAAGTGTGTCTGTATTGCTTATTGAAACTTGAAGACCTTCTATAACACACTGATGGATATTTCAATGACTGACAGTCACATGTTAACGGGTCAGTTTTGACCTGAGTCTTTGATCCCATTTACACAACAACGTTCCAAGTGACAACAACTTGTCTGTTCAAGAAAAGTCTTACTTTTACACAACAGCAGCAGACACACTGACAACAATGGAGTTTTTACAATGTGAACAAGTCTCAGTCAACAGTGGTCGTCTTCTGTGTAGGGTTTTACAGGGAACCTTCCATGAGGACAGAACAAGTTGCCTGGCTAGCTCAGTCGGTAGAGCATGAGACTCTTAATCTCAGGGTCGTGGGTTCGAGTCCCACGTTGGGCTTTGCTTTCAGACAGTGGTGTCCTCAAGAACAAAATGGTAGGATTGCCACCGCAATTATGAGTCTCACAATGGAGAGGTTTGCCACTGTGGATCAAGAGCATGACCTTTGACCCATCCTCCACCCGGGACCAGGATCCATTGTTTGGCAGAGGTTGGACTCCCAGTGTCCAGCACATCAGGTTGTAGACGTCGACAGCTCGGATCGGTGCCACCCGCACATTCTGCTTAAAGTCTGAATGGAAGAACATTAAAGTTGTGAATTTACCTCCAGATTTGTTTGAAGCTTGAAGGATGAAATGTGCAAAATCTCCAAATCAGTCGAGCTTTTCTTAAAAGATCAACACCTTCAAAACATTTGTCACTTGTCGATTTTGCATAATATTAAATATATTGATTCAATTCATCAATAGGTTTTAGGAAATGACGAACAAAATGCTCCATAACTGGTTTCCAGCACATTACAAAAAATGTACTCTTGAACACACATACAATTAAACTTCACCCAAAAACCTTCAATAGTATGTGGTCTGAAGCAGTTTGATAAAATAATCCAAAAAAAAAAAAAATATATATATATATATATATATATATATATATATAGTCAAAGAGACCAACCCTCGACATGTGAATTACGCCACAAAAGTTGATTAAAATGTAAGCATGAAATAAACTTGAAGTTTAGCGAACGAGATAAAAAACACTTTTTTTAAATACAAAAAAGCAAAATGGAACGTTAATGTATGCATAGAACGTAAACAGATACACATTACAGTATAAAGTGATTAAAAAGTTTGCTAGCTCCTCTAGCAGTTCTAAAAACTCCAACAAACCAATCAGTAAATACTGAAATAGACGTTGCATTATTTTTTTAAACTCAGCTGAGGAGAGTTCTACGTTTTGAGCCAAAGCCTAAAAATGGGTGTTGATTTCAGCAAATTCAAAGTCACGGTGAAAACAAGGGGACGACTGTCCTCATACTCATTGTCTTCTCCATTCTCATGTTCACACTACTCGTCATTATACACATCCTCATATTAGTCATCATCTTCATCATCCTCATCATAGTGCAGTGATGCTGGTAACGTGTTAATTAGTAAAGTGCTTCCTTCATATGACGGCTTTTTTCAGTAACGAGTAATCTAACATGTTACTATTTGCAAACCTGTAAACAGATTGTTATTTATCAAAAGTCACTGTGCCTTACTATTGTTTCATTCTCACACACACACACACACACACACACACACACTCACACACACACACAGGACCGGTCCCCACCTCCACTCTCAGCCAATCACAGGTGAACTTGCTCTAATGGTGCGTTCATGTGGCACAAAAGAATCGGAAACCTACCCGTTGTCACCATTGCAATATACTCAACAATTATCATTTACTAAATTTGGAAAACTTCATCAAACTATACTCTTTAACGCTGACATTCAAGTGCATCCATAACCTGGCACCAGAGCCACTAAGTTCATTCATACAGAGACAAAACAGCAATAGAGTCACCAGGAGCCCCTCCCACAATCACTGTGCGACCCCCCCACAGGAGGACCACTTGGTCAGTCTGCTTTCTCCATAAAGACGGCCAAACTGTGGAACCCACTGCCCACTGACCTCAAAAGTAGACCAGAGTTTAAGGAGTTCACATCAAAGCTAAAGGTGTGGCTTAAAACAAACCAAAGATGTACCCACCTCTGAGTCTGTAAATAATGTATAGTGTGTGTGCGTGTGTGCGTAGAGACCACTGTTGTAAATATGTGTTTTAGGGTTGTGTATTTTATTCCTTCTGTATAATTTGTATGTACTACAGGGAAAAGCTCAACCAGGGACAGGAGTTCAAAATTAGCATTAGCTACACACTCTGTATGTGTCGCATCAGCTGCATCTTTCATGTTGTAACTATGTATGACTACATTGTCCCTGTCAAATAAATAAATAATAAAAGAAAGAAAAAGAAAAGGAATAGCAAAATATTCCTGGAGGAGGTGATATTATTTGGTGTCACAGAATCACAAATGAAGTTGTATAGAGTGTGGTTGGGGGTTCAACTAATGACAATTAAGGAAGACCCTCCCTTTGACCCTTGCACAATGAGGAAGCTCTGCTCTGTCACATGGCATCATGGGAGAAAGTATAATATAACTTCTTTAAAGGTTCATGAACACACATGGATGTTTAAACAT
Organism: Blennius ocellaris; assembly: GCF_963422515.1. Classification (NCBI taxonomy): domain Eukaryota; kingdom Metazoa; phylum Chordata; class Actinopteri; order Blenniiformes; family Blenniidae; genus Blennius; species Blennius ocellaris. Next base: position 10,958,971 of record NC_137673.1, on the reverse strand, counting down.
GCCCTGCTGTCAGAAGTGGGATTTGAACCCACGCCTCCAGAAGAGACTGCGACCTGAACGCAGCGCCTTGGACCTCTCGGCCATTCTGACCTAAAAACACCCAGGTCACGTGTAGCCGAGGACGTTCTGGGTTCTCTAGTTCATCTCATCTCACACCTTCAGAGACAGTGGTGTCCTCAAGAACAAAATGGTAGGATTGACATCTGAAGCTCTCTCTTATGAGTCTTCCAGTGGAGAGGTCACCACTGTGGAGCAGGGTGTCAAAAGCCCAGTTTCCACTGCACAAAAAGTACTGGGATAGAACGGTATAGTCTGTTACGGTTCACGTTTCCACTGCAGGAATTTGTGATTTTCCTCTCCGTCGGGGTACCAGGACCATGGAACGGGTCTGAGTTTGAGGAGCTGATTGGTCAGTAGTTTACTACACGCCCTCAATATTTTAATATGTAAGCTGGATGAATCCTCTGTTGTCAGTGTGGTCAGCTTTGCACTGGTTTTTCTTTTTTTTTCCTTTTCTTTTCTTTGCTACTCAACTTTCATGTTGGTCATGAAAGAGCAGATGTGAGGCAGGGGGAGACCGGGGTTCAGGACTTTGCATCACGTTGGAGCTTTCTGTTAGCAGCATAGCGTCAGCGTGCCGAGTCTGTCTTTGCATCACGTCTGTGGTTTCTGTTCAAACACGATGCTGCAGTGGTCAGTGTTCTATTCAATGGTGGTCAGTGCTACTGCATCGCCGCTGCGTCGCTACTGCATCACCGCTGCATTGCCACTGCGTCGCCGTGGTTAGTTATGTCTAGCTGCTGAAAGTAACTAAAAAAGTAAGTTCTAATCAAATTTAGTTACTTTTAAAAACAAGTAATTAGTAAAGTAATTGGGCTACTTTTCAAGGAGTAACTAGTAATCAGTAATCAGATTAGTTTTTCAAGGTAACTGTGGCAACACTGCTCAGTTCTCACGTTTGGTTTTTAAAACACCTTCGGTGCTTAAAACAAGAAAATTCCAGATGAAATAGTGTGTCTGCCTCGCCTTTGTTCTTAGTGTCTCCATGGTAACAGACGCTGATCTCCTTTAATCTCCTTTCATCTCTTCCATGAGGAGCCTCTCCCATCACTTTGTATGGGACATTGTTTTGCTGGTTTTTTCAATTGTGTTTGGAAGCAGTTATGTGAATCATTAACAAAAGTCATAACAATGTCTTCCTGATGTTCTTTTTGTGTCTGTGCTCCAGCAGTGCAGGACTAGTTATTCAGTAAAAAAAACTGAGACGCTGTCACATGGTGGAGGGGCGGAGCCACGCCGTACTGCACCTTACAGACCATTTCCTGTTTCATGTAGACACCTGCAGACAAAACTGTTAAATACAGAAAGTAGCAACGTGGCTCCTTGTAGCACAACAGAGCCACTATGAGCCACGTATAGTGCTAACCCCCTTTTAGCACCAGTGTTTATGAGTTCATCATGAAACCCTGATTTGACCCTTCATCAGTTACTAAGGCCACATTTAGAAATAAATACATAAAGAGCTTTTTCTACAATCATTCATTGCTACAATAAATGGAGCAGTTTTTTTCTCAGGGTTTCCAATGGGAGTTTTGGTTTGATCTCTACGACATTCCTAGAGAGATCACACCATGGCTGTGGAGGACATTGGTCATTTTACTGACTGGAGGTGGCGCTAGAGAGCACATTGTTATAGAATTAAAGGTCCATTGAATGAATGTTGTGAGGCACTGCCGGGATTTGAACCCAGGACCTCCTGTTTACTAAACAGGCACTTTGACCAGCTAAGTCACAGCGCCTCCTGCAGGGCATTTTTAGTGCTGCTTTACCTGGTGTCAGATGTACTGCAAACACATCTTTACATTTGATCACAGTCTGAAAAAGATGGAGAAAAAAACACATTACAATTTTCATTACAGGCTGTCACTGTCACAGGGTCTAAAGTTAGATTTACTTTGTTTTACATAATAACTGTCAGATTACAAACAACATTGAGAGTCTGTTTCTTGATCTATGATCATATTTCATATTGTGATGCTTCAAAGTGTGAAAGTTGTGTGAAAGTATTAGAGTCTCATGCTCTAGTGACTGAGCTGGTCAGGCTACTTGTTCTGTAGTGATGAAGGACGAGTGTAAAATCCTCCACTGAAGACCTTCAGGACCACGGTGGACTGTGACTTGCTCACATTGTGGAAACTATTTGAAGCGACATCCACAGTTGCTATGGAAACAGGAGCAGAACCAGAACTCTTTCAGAACCATGACATCATCACAAGAACAGCTGATATTGCAGAAAGCCTAATTTTAAAAGAAACAATAGCACTTGGCAAGAGGAGACAAGTCAACTAGGCTGACAGTAAGGTAAGGCTCTATACGTTTTATTTCATTGGACTTACACTTTCTTACAGGCCTTGTTTTCTTACTAGGAAGAGAAAATCCCTGCTGACTTCACACACTTGTGATCTGAAGTCAGAGCCTGAAAACCTGAACTGTCACTAGCAGAGGATGGTTTTGATCCATCGACTTCTGGGTTCTGGGCCCAGCACGCTTCCACTGCGCCACTCTGCTTAGTGCATGACTGCTTCTTCCCAAATCAACTTTCCTTGTAGGATCTTGTTTCCCACTGAGGTCCTGGTTTAGGTGTATGAGGGACATGAAAGTCTACTTGAATTGATCCCCAACCATTTACTGGAGCACCATTTGTTTCCAGTGTGGTTTTGGACTTGTTGACAGTGTTGGCTTGGAGAGAAAATTCTTGGACGACCAAACAACATCATCAGGGTGAAGGTGTGAGATGAGAGGAACTAGAGAACCCAGAACGTCCTCGGCTCCACGAGACCTGGAGTCGCTACTGCCGAGGACCTCAGGGCCCATGAGGGTCGATATGATAAAAGCAGTTCAGATAAATAAGAGGGTGCAAAACCATGAAGACACTTGAAGGGTTATGAAGGGTTTATCTCTTGTTGTACTCTTTACAAACTGTTTCACCCATCAGATATAAGAACAGTTACTTTACGTTATGTACTGAAAAAAGGTAAACCTCGGGTGCTTGATTGGTATATAAGCAGCAAAATCATGCAAGAAACCATTCATTACACATTCATAACTTTTTTATGAAATTTCAAAGTAGCAACTTGCGTCTAATATGAAACTTGGCCTGTGAATTCAGGTTAAATGAATGTCTTTCATCATTATTTTCTGTCTGGCAGGGAGCTTTACAGTGCCAGACCACTCTTGATTTGAGGAACTAAACTCATCCACAGCTTTGGAAAGTGGCAGTGGTGAGATTTGAACCCACACCTCCTGAGAGACTGGAGCCTTAACCCAGCACCTTAATAGTCAGGCTTCCTCCTGTCTGGTGCTCATGGCTAATTTGCATATTGCAGGACTGACTCCAGCAGACTCTAACCTTCAGTTGTGGATGAAGTTCATCTGCAGATACTTCTGGACCAAAACCCTTGAGTTATGACCTCCTGCTGTGATTGAACCTCCAGTATTTAAAGCTTGTAGCTCACAGGTGTGTTTAGTTACATAATCAGAGAGCAGCAGAGTCCATCAATGTCTCATTACCTCCTGTGGATTCAATTCAGATGAGAGAGGCTCCTCATGGAGATCAAAGGAGATCAGGGTCTGTTGCCATGGGGACACTCCCTGTTCAGTGTTGTAGCTACCTGGCCTACCCAGTAAGCATTGAGATGACCTAACGGTTATCATGCTCGCTATGCTAACTCAGTTCCATAAACAAATGTGGCGTTGGTGAAGATCTGCGCTCTACCGAGTGTAGTTCTAGTTCTACATTTAAATAAATGATGGTAGACATCAAGCAACAACAGCAGCAGCACATCACATTGATGAGGAGGTGAGGTGACACAGTGAAGCTTCCAGGGAGCTGATGGGGTCAAAGATCCTCTAGATCAGGTGTGGGGAACCCTGGTCCTCAAGGGCCACAGTCCTGGATGTTCAAACACAGCTGAGTTGTCATGGTGACGAGCCAATCATTGTTGTCAGCTGTGTTGATGTGAGGAGACATTGAAACCATGCAGGACCACGGCCCTCAAGGCTACTCTAGATCCACACTGGTGACTTCTCAACTGTGAGGTTCACATCTCAAGTCCACCATTCTGTCCTCAAGGACACCACTGTCTCAATAGAGAGCTCTGCCCAATGTGGGACTTGAACCCACAACCCTGAGCTTAAGAGTCTCATGCTCTACCAACTGAAAAAAATAAATATATTATAAATATTACAAATGAAGCTTTATATACTGTATATAGTATATAGTTTTTGATATATAAAACATTGAATCTGTTCAAGGTTTTGATAGTAGTGAACTCACTCCTCTCTAATTCCAGGTTTTGGGATTCATATTACTGCTGCAAAACCATGAGAAAGAGAGTTTTGCAGAATATGAGCCTTTGATCTCAGAATTCTACCACCCTATTGGTCTCATGCATAGTTTCTGTAGTGTAGTGGTTATCACGTTTGCTTAACACGCAAAAGGTCCCCTGTTCGAAACTGGGCAGAAACACAGAGGTACCTTTTTTTAAACTCCAAAACTCAGTTCAACTCTGGCAAATATGGGTTTAGTCCCATTTGCACAACTTTCAAGGAGACATTCAGCACATTAATTGCTCCTTCCTAATCGTCATCCTTTACAAACACTGACTGCAGTCTGAAACTCAGATTTGAATGTCATCATTCATATCAGACTTCTGAAAGGAGATCATTTTTCCTGATCAGTTTCAATTGGCTCTCATGTCACAGGTCTTCTCCTGCCAAGATGTCCTCAAATCAATGTGTCTTCTCCTTGAGAGGTGAGGAACTAGCTCACTCTGAGAGCAGTGTCTCGTCTTTTGCCATGCGTCTTCCGTCCAGATGTTTGATCCTCATGTTGATACGGAGATGTGTGGAGTCCACAGTGTTTCACATCAATCACCTTGATTAGCCTGGTTGTAGGACTGGACCAGTTTGAGCCTGGAGGTTTTAGTGGGGTGAAATTCACAGGGTGTGACAAGTGTCCAACATATCAGGACCATAAATGATGGGAGTGAATCATGACTTGTTGGTTTGAGCAAGGCATTCCATTCAATGGCTTCAACTGACAGCAGTGGGAAGCAATGCAACACTATTATAAATGTTTGTATTGGAGACAGCCCTGAGCTTCCCCGGCAGGCTGTTCCTCAAACGGGGGCCATAGGAGCTGAATTCAGCCTCCTTGTGTGTGTTGATCCTTGATTGAGGGACAATTAAAAGACCTCAGGGCCCATGAGGGTCGATATGATAAAATAAATAAGAGGGTGCAAAACCATGAAGACACTTGAAGGGTTATGAAGGGTTTATCTCTTGCTGTACTCTTCACAAACTGTTTCACCCATCAGATATACAAACAGGTACTTTACGTTATGTACTGAAAAAAGGTAAACCCTTTAAAATGACACGTAAACTAAACCACTGGTGTAACATGCTGTTATTATCATCTTTAATACATGTTGGTTTACAGCAGGTATATAAATGATGAACACGCGCAAGACACCATACATTCATAACTTTTTTGGGAAATTTAAAAGTAGCCACTTACTGCTAATATGTAGCATTCAAGTTAAATACGTCATGATTTCCTGTCTGACAGGAGGTTGCAGGACAGAATTGAAATCAAAGGAACAGAGGCTGAATCAATAATCATTCAAACTGAGAACAGGCTGAACAAAAACCTGTTTTGTGGTCAAGTTAAAACACTCAATTCCATCTTTTCACTCCAGACCCAGGCCTTGTTGATTTCTGGTCTCTTCAAATCCTCCAACTCAGTTTCTGGAAAGAACTTCCTCAACTCTTCTTGCTCAGTTTCAACTCATCCCTCACTTTTCTTCCTCACAAAGGCAAAAAATACAACTTTGTCCTTCACAATCAAATCCCTGTTAAACTTTCAACTTCCTTAAACATTATAATTATTATTTCGTAAAAAGGCTGTTGGTAAGAGGTAGGATGAACAGTATTTACACATTTCAAGCCAGTGAGTTAAACTGCAAAAGGAGAGACTTTCCACAGTCATGATGGATCAGGCCCAATGTGCTGGGGAAGCTTGACTGTGGCCAGGTGGCGCCCTCTGGTGACAGAAGGAAGAGCTTACAGCACCTGGTGTTGTGACATTAACTGGCCAGCAGGTGGCACAAGCCCATGAAATCCTCTGATCCAGGGTTCTGCTGAATCCCAAGATCAGCAATAGGGACTTTGGGGGGTCATGAGCCATTCCCTGGCCGTCTCCCATCCAAGCACTAACCAGGCCTGACCCTGCTTAGCTTCCAGGTGTGTTCAGGGTGGTATGGCAGTGAGCAACAGTAAGAGGAATAGATTATCTTTTTATAGGGAAAATACTGTAATCTGAGTCCACTGAGCTCTGCAGGTGAATCACATGACCTCTGATGGTGGGAACATGTCAACATGAGAGCATTGGTGGTTCAGTGGTAGAATTCTCGCTTGCCATGCGGGAGGCCCGGGTTCAATTCCCGGCCAATGCAGCTCCTTATTGTACCAATCATCAATAATTTAAAAGTTTAACTAACCTGCCTTGTCTGAATAAAGGCTGTGGGTTTGAATATTACTTGTCACAGATGTTATGTAACAGTTATGTACTGGTTATTGTGTATATACACATGGAGAAACAACATCCAGCAGAAGACAACACCCCAGACCTTGAGCCTCACTCTCTTTCTCACCATGTCCTTCACTTCTTATGGTCCAAATAGATCTACTGTTGTGAACTCAAATGTCCTGGCTGGCTGCGTTCACTCCACTGGAAGGTCACCCATGATTTGCTGACACTTTCTCACCCATTATTGACACATTTCAAAGCAGGAAGAATAGTAAAAGTACAAATGGTGGTATTCAACAGTAAACATCAAGAGGCTGAGAAAAAGCGTCTTGTCATGCAGGGTAAGTAACCACAACCACTGCATGAATGATTGAGATCAAAGAGAAGCAGAATGTTCAGCATCTTAGCAAGTTTTCCTGGAGAAAGATTCTTTCCTGAACGGTTCCATTATTTCTTGCAATAGTGATTGTTGGTCAGTATTTGTGAGACTCACAACAAAGACACTTTGGAGGTTTATTCCAGGTTGATTTCAGACGAGCCTGATTGACAACAAATGCCACAGTAAATGTGTTTTCAGTGTAAATTCAACTCTAAAAAGATCCTTCCTTCCTGTTGCTGTTGCTTACGGCCATACCACCCTGAACACACCTGATCTCATCTGATCCTGGAAGCTAAGCAGGGTAGGGCCTGGTCAGGACTTAGATGGGAACAGCTCATGACCCCCCAAGTCCCTGTTGCTGGTCTTGGGGTTGAGCAGAATCCTGGATCAGAGGATTTTATGGGCTTGTGCCACCTGCTGGCCAGTTAATGTCACAACACTTTCTTTTAATGTGATTTCAGCTCATTGAAGGAGATTTATTATGTATTCATTCAGGACAATATAATTCCTGGGATTGATTTCATCCCTTTAACAATATATTCTGAAGTCTTACATCTTAATGGAGAAGGCCAGAGGATTCCAATTTACCAGTCACATTTGATCTCCAACAGATCAGAACTTTTGTAACTCAAGACAGATTCTTTTCAGGTCTTGTTCTCCTATTATGTGATTGTCTTTAAGATCTGTCTGGAGACACTGTTTTCACACTCACTACATTTTTACTGACAATAACACACATTTTAAATGCCTACAACATTTTTATTAAGTGTATTTAGTATACTGAAACCATTATGTATTTACACAAACATTTAGTGTTTTGATATGAAATAATAACTACTATGAATTTACAAATATAATATAACAATAATTAACAATGTAAAATATTTACTGTTTAACATTACATTTGTTAATGTCAGAAAATGTGAAGGCAAATTTACAAATAACAAACATAAATACAACGATGTAATGCAAGACAAGTCACAACTATTTAACAATATACATATATAGACTTTTCATTTTCTACAAACACACCAAATGGAGGTGTTAATCATTCCTCCTCTTCTCCACCACAGTTTTAAAATGTTCACAGCTGGTGTACACCACACCCTCAAAACCAGGCGTGGTGGATTTTCTTGTTGTTGGGCAAAAGGTAAACATCTTCTGGTTTCCACGTACTTCTTCTTTTGATGGCGTGTACCTTTTGCGCAGGCCACCACACTGCGGTACTCGGCACGCCACACAGGGTTTGTTAGATTCCTTTGGTATGACGGTCTTGACGATGGGTGCAGGGGGGGGGGGACAAACACCTGACTGCTGGACGGCCCAGCAAACTGAATAGACGGTGCCCGAGGCTGTGCTGGGACCACCAGCAGTATTGGTGCTGCTGAGACGGAGGTGGGGTGTGGGAGGTGGTCCTGGTGGCCTTGGGCTGGATGGTCCACTTTGAAGGTCCTGCCACCGGCTCTGGTTCCTCAGGCTCCTCAAAGTCCAATCTGCAAATACACAATAGACCATGAGGATTCAGGGACGAGGATTAGCCATGTAACATCATTCAGAAGTAAAAAACATGCTCCCTGCCAAAGAGCACCTCGGCCTGCCGGTTCATGCGCTGGATCTGCCGGGCCTCCATGCACGTCGTGTGGCGCCCCTGGACACCAGCAACCTGGAGGGATTCCACTCGGCTGTTTCACTGAACAGCAAACGCAATCAGGAACACCTGAGAAACACATGATGAAAAAAATATCTTATGTGTATCTGATGAATAATTTATAACCAAATGGTGTAACGGTTAGCACTCTGGACTCTGAATCCAGTGATCTGAGTTCTAATCTCAGTGGAACCTGACTTTTCATGAACAAAAACACAATGTGAGTAGATCTCTATCCTGCACTGAGTGCAAACACTGAAAATAACCACTGACAGCAATAATGACTCACAAGTAGTGATGCTCAATGAAGCCTCATGAACCACTTCTTTATTTTCTCACCACCAGATGGCACTGTTGGTTTGAAGGTTGACACTGAAGGACTGAAGCAGTGGAGTGTGTTTTAAACAGTGGTGTGCAGTCAGGGGCAGCAGGTCTAGCACTGCTAGCCCTGTCAAAAATGATTTTCTTTTTTTTAATAATAATTAAAAAGTGATTCTGAAATCTGTGTCTGGAATCAATTAGTGACTTTAGCAACTTTATCCAGAAGACGACTGGTTCTATTGGGTGGAGCTCAAATCTCCTATGTCCTCTAAACACATCACAGCTCCTTTCCTCTGCTGGGGCTAGCAGTAGCTTCATTGCTAACCTCTGATGGAAGCTGGATGCTGCTATTGGGTTAAAATGTTGAGTGACAGTATCATCAGCCAATCAGATTCTGATGTGTTATTGACAGAACGCTTTAGGGCCAGCAGAGTTTCTAGTGCTGGTCTGGGTGTGGTCATTGAAATGAGCTTGTCTGATTGGCTCATGGGCAGGTGGTGATGACTCTGGTATTATCTGCTACTCTGGAGTGATGGAGGCTGATTTAACATCAAGATCCATGATACGAATGAAGATCTGCTTTGGGGAACTTTTTCAAGGTGCCTGTTTGCAGAAAAAATGTAAATTGTGAGTAGAAGAAGACCGACACAGAAATAATGAGCGAACTCAGACCAACAAAGTCTTTGTGCAGCATTTTACAGCAGGATGATTTAATCTACAAGTGATGGTGATGCTAGTTTGTTTTTGACTTTCTCTGGATTAGATTGGTGCTGCTGTTGGCATTTGGTGCTGTTTTTTATTGTAAAGTGGTGTTTCCCATACAATGGTGACACAGACAAAGTGTGCATGCATGACAGTCGTGTGTCAACCTGTTGGAAACACTGGAGAATGATGTGATGGTGAAGCTGCTCAGTGGAGTCTTGATGTGTTGTGCTTGTTGATCAGCTGTCATGTTGGTGTGGATTAAGTCCTGATGCATAGTAGTGGCCTTACATTGTGTTTTTACTGTAGGACATAATGTGTGTGGGGGAGGGGGGTATTTTGTTACTGCTGGCCCTGACTGAAACTACTGGTTTTAAATGTTTGTTAAAGAGACAGCGCCATCAGAAAGTAAAGACAGTGTTTCATGAAGCTTCATGTGGCCAGTATGGGGATTGAACCCATGACCTTGGTGTTATTAGCACCACACTCTGACCAACTGAGCTAACCGGCCCACTTTGGTGAAAACAATTTGTATGTGACTTTAACTGTTTTCTATACAACAGCAAAACAAGATGTGAGCTTTTGTTGTTTAGTGTAACGTAACAATCCTGAAAATATCTCCACTTCTAGTGGCGGCGTTCTCCTCCTTTCCTGAAGAACTTCATGTTTCACTCCAGCAGTTCTGATCCATCTGGAGCTTTATTTTCTTTTTTAATTCCACATGGTGTCTGACTTCGGATGAGAAGGTTGAGGGTTCAAGTCTCATCATGGTTAGAAATTTCCATCATGAAGTGTGTGAAGTACCACTAGAGAGCCTCACCATGGTTTCACCACATTTACTGGACTTCTGATGGAAAAGCTTCTTCTGCTCACCTCACAGTCATTCTGTCCTAAACTGCCCACATGTAGAAGTCATATCACACTATTCCTTTAAGTTTTGATGTGCTTTTTACATCCATGCGCCCAAGCTAGCATGCCAGCATGTTATTTTTAACATGCTAATATGTATGGGAGCTAACGTGTGCTATGTGAGCCAATGTGTACTGTGTGAAGACGTTTTAAAAAAGTATTAATAATAGTCAAAAAAACTGTCAAGAAAATAATAGTAACAGTGAAAAAGTATCAATAAAATACCAACTAGAGCTATGAGCTACACTCGGTAGAGCCAAGATCTTCACCAGCACTTCACCATTTCTTTAAGGAACCGAGTTAGCATTGCTAGCATGATAGCCATTAGGTTATCTTAATGCTAACTGGGTAGGCCAGGAAGCTATAACACTGAGCCACGAGCTCCTCACGGCTTCCTGCAGCCAAATGACATCATTTTAGCCGCCACGCCCCTCAGTGCAGTCCTGTTCACGTGGACGTCACCGCTCCGTGTGCCTCCCAATTCTTCTGACTACACGGACGGAGACGTGAGGAAAAAAAGGTGGAGCTGAAGAGGAGGAAGACTGAAGACTTGGTTCTAAAGACACAAAAAGCATCAAGCTGCACATCCACACTGAAAACACAAGATGTGACTCATAGACGTCAATTAGCTTCAGTGTCAGACTTCAACAGAGGGAACCTTTAATTTGAAACAATAGTTGATGCTCCGCTCTCCACTGCAGGATCACCTGCTGGTGTCACAGAGAAGAAGTCTACTTCTTCTGCTCTAATTTAATACTGCGGTGGAAGTGTGTTTGTGATGCACTGCCCCCTGCAGGTTGGGAGCAGGAGCCGCTGGATGAGAGAAATGAAAAAGTTTAGTTGCATCATGGTGGTCCGTTTACACAACAACCATGCTTGAAGCCCTGAAAACAGGATTTTGTGAAAACGCTCCTCCATCTCCGTAGACGGTCCCTAAAAGTGTTCCTGAATTCAAAGTGTGTCTCACAGTATATCTCATGTGTTTTGGAAGAGCATCCTCCAATTTCTCAATAAAACATGATTAAACTGGAATACTGTTGAAATATGTTTATGTCAACAAACTATCAATAGTCTCTGACCTGTAGTCACTTCATTTTCTTACAATTCTAACATTCCATACAAAGTGCTTCGTCAATATTTTTACATCTCAAACAACCCATTGATCACTTTGACACTAAATCCCGACAGAAAAGATGAAGAAAAGGAAGAGCAAAACAGGAGGTGGAGGTCAGGAGATGATATCATTTGGTGTCACAGAATCACAAATCAAGGTGTATAGAGTGTGATTGGGGGTTCAGCTAATAACAATAAAGGAAGACACTCCCTTTGATCCTCCCACAATGAGACAGCTCTGCTCTGTCACATGGCATTATGGGAGAAAGTATGATACAACTGAAAACACATGCTCTGCTGTCAGAAGTGGGATTTGAACCCACGCCTCCTGAAGAGATTGCAACCTGAATACATCGCCTTAGACCGCTCGGCCATTCTGACCTAAAAACAAGAAGGTCACATATAGCCGAGGACGTTCTAGGTTCTCTAGTTCGTCTCATCTCACACCTTCACCCTGATGATGTTGTTTGGTCGTCCAAGAGTTTTCTCTCCAAGCCAACAATCAGGGACTACAAGCTCCAGTGGAGCTGCAGAAGCTACTGACGCTAGGAGTAGGAGGAGTGGAGCCATAGACCTATAGAACTAGAATTATATAGAGGTTTATAAGCAGATATCTACTTCTAAATTTCTATGTGGTCTGTCTTCTGTGTTTTTGGTGTGTTTGGTGAGTCACAGCGCCCCTAAAGGCCTGCATGTGTACTACATGCCCTGAAGCCTTGTGTTGAGCCGTGTTCATAGTGAGGTGTGGACAGAATTGTTTTGGAGAAGGCTGGGGAGAACAAAGATGTTTTTTCCGTCATGTGGATGAAGCCTTACACTTGCAGGCCCAGCAGACGACCTTTGTCAGAGCAGAGAAGAAGCTCCTGAAGACTTTGAGTCACTTTGGTTGACGCTGGCAATCAAGACGCAACAAGAGGTGACACATTCTAAACACTTTGCTGGAGAACTAGACTTTTTGAAAAGTTCCATGGAAATTGTGAGAATGCAACTTTCTGAAAACGTTCTTGTTCTTGTTTATTTCACAGCAGCCACACGTCTGTAAAGCAGCGTTGTAACTTTTCAACTGCAGTTTATTTCTCCCCTCCAGTGCTTTCAGAAATACATTTCACTGAACTGATTCAGTAATAAAAGAGAGTTTTTGTATCAGCGGCCATGTTGGTCTGGTTTTGACTGCAGGAGTTGGTCCAGGACGGTCGGCACAGCCCAAACTCATTTCTTCAGCCACAAGGAGCTGGTCGAAGGAAATTATGTCATTTTGTTCAGCAGGATCCTGGAGTGCTGAACTTTCTTCTTCTTCTTATGGACGATGAATTGGCCTTTATTGTGTGAATGCTGAAGACAATGCTTTGATCTGCAACAGACGCTGATCTCCTTTGATCCTATCAGAGTGAATCCTGATCTGTGTGTGTGTGTGTGTGTGTGTGTGTGTGTGTGTGTGTGTGTGTGTGTGTGTGTGTGTGTGTGTGTGTGTGTGTGTGTGTGTGTGTGTGTGTGTGTGTGTGTGTGTTTCAGAGGATCAGCATGCTTGTTTTCACATGTTTTGTGAAAAAGCCTTGCTCATGTTTTTGACATTGAGAATAAAATAAAATTCATGTTTTGTAACACAACAGTTAAAAGTGTGTCTGTATTGCTTATTGAAACTTGAAGACCTTCTATAACACACTGATGGATATTTCAATGACTGACAGTCACATGTTAACGGGTCGGTTTTGACCTGAGTCTTAGATCCCATTTACACAACAACGTTCCAAGTGACAACAACTTGTCTGTTCAAGAAAAGTCTTACTTTTACACAACAGCAGCAGACACACTGACAACAATGGAGTTTTTACAATGTGAACAAGTCTCAGTCAACAGTGGTCGTCTTCTGTGTAGGGTATTACAGGGAACCTTCCATGAAAAGTATAACTTCAAGATGGGAAATGGACTGTTTCCTGGTACAAAAGTATTTATATGGAAAACTAAGGTGAAGCAAGACCCAGTCTCTCAGGAGACACGGGTTCAAATCCCAGTTGAAGCCATTGAATGGAATGTCTTGCTCAAACCAACAAGTCATGATTCACTCCCATCATTTATGGTCCTGATATGTTGGACACTTGTCACACCCTGTGAATTTCACCCCACTAAAACCTCCAGGCTCAAACTGGTCCAGTCCTACAACCAGGCTAATCAAGGTGATTGATGTGAAACACTGTGAACTCCACACATCTCCGTATCAACATGAGGATCAAACATCTGGACGGAAGACGCATGGCAAAAGACGAGACACTGCTCTCAGAGTGAGCTCATTCCTCACCTCTCAAGGAGAAGACACATTGATTTGAGGACATCTTGGCAGGAGAAGACCTGTGACATGAGAGCCAATTGAAACTGATCAGGAAAAATGATCTCCTTTCAGAAGTCTGATATGAATGATGACATTCAAATCTGATTTTCAGACTGCAGTCAGTGTTTGTAAAGGATGACGATTAGGAAGGAGCAATTAATGTGCTGAATGTCTCCTTGAAAGTTGTGAAAATGGGACTAAACCCATATTTGCCAGAGTTTAACTGAGTTTTGGAGTTTAAAAAAAGCTTCCTCTGTGTTTCTGCCCAGTTTTGAACAGGGGACCTTTTGCGTGTGAAGCAAACGTGATAACCACTACACTACAGAAACTATGCATGAGACCAATAGGGTGGTAGAATTCTGAGATCAAAGGGGTCATATTCTGCAAAATTCTCTTTCTCATGGTTTTGCAGCAGTAATATGAATCCCAAAACCTGGAATTAGAGAGGAGTGAGTTCACTACTATCAAAACCTTGAACACATTCAATGTTTTATATATCAAAAACTATATACTATATACAGTATATAAAGCTTAATTTGTAATATTTATAATATATTTATTTTTCTGAACAGCCATATACAATAAAATATATTAATACAGGCTGCTTTCTTATTTTTTTATCTGGATCAGTTGGTAGAGCATGAGACTCTTAAGCTCAGGGTTGTGGGTTCAAGTCCCACATTGGGCAGAGCTCTCTATTGAGGCAGTGGTGTCCTTGAGGACAGAATGGTGGACTTGAGATGTGAACCTCACAGTTGAGAAGTCACCAGTGTGGATCTAGAGTAGCCTTGAGGGTCGTGGTCCTGCATGGTTTCAATGTCTCCTCACATCAACACAGCTGACAACAATGATTGGCTCGTCACCATGACAACTCAGCTGTGTTTGAACATCCAGGACTGTGGCCCTTGAGGACCAGGGTTCCCCACACCTGATCTAGAGGATCTTTGACCCCATCAGCTCCCTGGAAGCTTCACTGTGTCACCTCACCTCCTCATCAATGTGATGTGCTGCTGCTGTTGTTGCTTGATGTCTACCATCATTTATTTAAACGTAGAACTAGAACTACACTCAGATTGAAAGTCCAATCACGTTGTGATGACTCAATGAATGGTTCTTTGAGGGAGTGTGGTGAGATGTTAGTGACAACATGGTTGAATCAAGACTAGATCAGTCCACTTCAGTTCTAGACTCCAGATGGGAGGCCAGTGCCTTGCCCATTAGGCCACTGGGTTCACAGTTTAATACAACCATGACCTCAGCATCATAAATATCACTGACAACTCCATCACCAGGGCCTCATCCAATATCATTCATATGTATTCATAGAATCAAACATCAAACATTCTGTCCCATTCTACAAACTTCTTCAGGTCTTCTTCACCATCACTCTATATTCTTTATGATCTTTGACAGGTGAAGCTCCTCAAAGTAGTGATGGTGGTATAGTGGAGAGCATAGCTGCCTTCCAAGCAGTAGACCCGGGTTCGATTCCCGGCCATCACAGAGGAGAGACTTTCCTCTACATGTTATGATGTTGGATATTTTTCAGTGTTTTCAAACCTTTATTCAAAGACTCAATGTACGTCCCAGGAGTGTCCACTGCTGGGAACTCTGCTGGAGGTCAACAGGGTCATGTGACACATTTGACTACAAGCAGCAACTCAATCCAGAGACTAGAGAATCTGCATTTCCCGCGGCAAATGCATGATAGTGTGAATGCTGCAGGTAAACTGTAATGCTTTGTCCTGCCGGCCCGTCTCTGGTCTGGAGTGACAGTTTAAGAAAGAGTTTAAAGACTGGCAGTTTAAAAAGGGTGAAGAGGAGATGAAGACGAGGGTGAAGAGCACAGATGAAGAGGAGGGTGAAGAAGAGAGATGAATAAGAGGATGAAGAGGAGAGATGAAGACTGATGAAGCATGAAGAGATGAAGTTAAAACATTTTTAAACATTTTTAAAAAGGTAAAAGTTTGGAAAAAGTTTTTAAAGTTAAAGGTTTAAAACAGAGTTTAAAGCAGAAAGTTGAAAAAAATGTGGAAAAAAGTTGAAACAGTTTAAAACGTTAAAAAGTTAAAAGTTTGGAAAATGTGGAATGAGAGTTTAAGAAAGAGTTTTAAGACTGGTAGTTTAAAACGGGTGATGAAGAAGAGGGTGAAGAGTAGAGATGAAGAGAACGGTGCCAGATAGTACTACTACCACTACCAAACAGTACCAGATAGTACTACTACCACTACCAAACAGTACCAGATAGTACTACTAGCACTACCAAACAGCACCAGATAGTACTACTACCACTATCAAACAGTACCAGATAGTACTACTACCACTACCAAACAGTACCAGATAGTACTACTACCACTACCAAACAGCGCCAGAGAGTACCACTACCACTACCAAACAGTACCAGATAGTACTACTACCACTACCAAACAGTAGCAGATAGTACTACTACCACTACCAAACAGTAGCAGAGAGTACTACTACCACTACCAAACAGTAGCAGATAGTACTACTACCACTACCAAACAGTGCCAGAGAGTACTACTACCACTACCAAACAGTACCAGATAGTACTACTACCACTATCAAACAGTGCCAGAGAGTACTACTACCACTACCAAACAGTACCAGATAGTACTACTACCACTACATAACAGTACCAGATAGTACTACTACCACTACCAAACAGTACCAGATAGTACTACTACCATTAACAAACAGTAACATATAGTACTACTGCCACTACCAAACAGCGCCAGAGAGTACCACTACCACTACCAAACAGTACCAGATAGTACTACTACCACTACCAAACAGTAGCAGATAGTACTACTACCACTACCAAACAGTAGCAGATAGTACTACTACCACTACCAAACAGTACCAGATAGTACTACTACCACTACCAAACAGTAGCAGATAGTACTACTACCACTACCAAACAGTAGCAGATAGTACTACTACCACTACCAAACAGTGCCAGAGAGTACTACTACCACTACCAAACAGTACCAGATAGTACTACTACCACTATCAAACAGTGCCAGAGAGTACTACTACCACTACCAAACAGTACCAGATAGTACTACTACCACTACATAACAGTACCAGATAGTACTACTACCACTACCAAACAGTACCAGATAGTACTACTACCATTAACAAACAGTAACATATAGTACTACTGCCACTACCAAACAGTGCCAGAGAGTACTACTACCACTACCAAACAGTACCAGATAGTGCTACTACCATTAACAAACAGTACCAGATAGTACTACTACCACTACCAAACAGTACCAGATAGTACTACTACCATTAACAAACAGCACCATATAGTACTACTGCCACTACCAAACAGTGCCAGATAGTACTAGTACCACTACCAAACAGTACCAGATAGTACTACTACTACTATCAACCAGTGCCAGAGAGTACTACTACCACTACCAAACAGTGCCAGATAGTACTACTACCACTACCAAACAGTACCAGATAGTACTACTACCACTATCAAACAGCACCAGATAGTACTACTGCCAATACCAAACAGTACCAGATAGTACTATTGCCTAGTAGTGTTAGGGTTAGGGTTATGGGATAGGGTTAGGGTTAGGGTTAGGGTTTAGGGTTATGGATTAGGGTTAGGGTTAGGGTTTGGCGATTAGGGTTAGGGTTAGGGTACTTATCAAACAGTACCAGATAGTACTACTACTACTATCAAACAGTACCAGATAGTACTACTACCACTATCAAACAGTACCAGAGAGTTCTACTACCACTATCAAACAGTACCAGATAGTACTACTACCACTACCAAACAGTACCAGAGAGTACTACTACCACTACCAAACAGTACCAGATAGTACTACTACCACTACCAAACAGTACCAGAGAGTACTACTACCACTACCAAACAGTACCAGATAGTACTACTACACTACCAAACAGTACCAGATAGTACTACTTCCACTATCAAACAGTACCAGATAGTACTACTACCACTATCAAACAGTACCAGATAGTACTACTACCACTACCAAACAGTACCAAATAGTTCTACTACCACTATCAAACAGTACCACATAGTACTACTACCACTACCAAACAGTACCAGATAGTACCACTACCACTACCAAACAGTACCAGATAGTACCACTACCACTACCAAACAGTACCAGATAGTACTACTACCACTACCAAACAGTACCAGAGAGTACTACTACCACTACCAAACAGTACCAGATAGTACTACTACACTACCAAACAGTACCAGATAGTACCACTACCACTATCAAACAGTACCAGATAGTACTACTACCACTATCAAACAGTACCAGATAGTACTACTACCACTACCAAACAGTACCAGATAGTTCTACTACCACTATCAAACAGTACCACATAGTACTACTACCACTACCAAACAGTACCAGATAGTACCACTACCACTACCAAACAGTACCAGATAGTACCACTACCACTACCAAACAGTACCAGATAGTACTACTACCACTACCAAACAGTACCAGAGAGTACTACTACCACTACCAAACAGTACCAGATAGTACTACTACACTACCAAACAGTACCAGATAGTACCACTACCACTATCAAACAGTACCAGATAGTACTACTACCACTATCAAACAGTACCAGATAGTACTACTACCACTACCAAACAGTACCAGATAGTTCTACTACCACTATCAAACAGTACCACATAGTACTACTACCACTACCAAACAGTACCAGATAGTACCACTACCACTACCAAACAGTACCAGATAGTACCACTACCACTACCAAACAGTACCAGATAGTACTACTACCACTACCAAACAGTACCAGAGAGTACTACTACCACTACCAAACAGTACCAGAGAGTACTACTACCACTAACAAACAGTACCAGATGCTACTACCACTACCAAACAGTACCAGATAGTACTACTACCACTACCAAACAGTACCAGATAGTACTACTACCACTACCAAACAGTACCAGATAGTACTACTACCACTACCAAACAGTACCAGATAGTACTACTACCACTAACAAACAGTACCAGATACTACTACCACTACCAAACAGTACCAGATAGTACTACTACCACTACCAAACAGTACCAGATAGTACTACTACCACTACCAAACAGTACCAGATAGTACTACTCCCACTACCAAACAGTACCAGATAGCACTACTACCACTAACAAACAGTACCAGATACTACTACCACTACCAAACAGTACCAGATAGTACTACTACCACTACCAAACAGTACCAGATAGTACTACTACCACTACCAAACAGTACCAGATAGTACTACTACCACTACCAAACAGTACCAGATAGCACTACTACCACTACCAAACAGTACCAGATAGTACTACTACACTACCAAACAGTACCAGATAGTACTACTACACTACCAAACAGTACCAGGTGAACTGAGCCTTTCAGCCAAAACAAACTGAGGAATTTAGGGCTGGTCTTGGATCAGTCCATGTCACTGGAGCAACATTGTAGACAGCTGGTAAAAAACTGCTTTTTCCAGTTGTGTAACGTCTCCAAGCTCAGGTCCATGATGTCCAGAGAAGAGCTTGAAATGATTGTCCATGCATTTGTGTCCTCACACCTGGACGACAGCAACGTGGTTCGGGTCTTCAAGTGTCTCAACAAAACAGAACTGGATCAGTTGCAGTCAGTCCAAAATTCATGGTGAGACTTTAGAGCAGCAGCAACAGGAGGACCATATGACCTCTGTTCATATCTCTCCACTGGCTCCCTGCTGACTTTCATATTCAGGTTAAAATCTTGGTGCTACCTTTTCCAGCCCTACATGGTCAAGCTCCTCCTTACATTGCTGACCTCATGAAGCCCTACAGCTCAACTCGGAGCTTGAGATGGTCTGAGCAGAACTTGTTAATGGTTCCATGTACCTGCTTTAAAACTTTTAGTTGCAGCTGCCTTGACCCGAATTCGAACCACTAACTAACCACTATACCATCACAACACAGAGTACTAACCACTATACCATCACAACACAGAGTACTAACCACTATACCATCACAACACAGAGTACTAACCACTATACCATCACGGCTCCTGGATGCACTGCTGGGATTTTGTCTTGGCCTCATTGGCGCCCTCCTCAGGTTGCTCCTCACACTCTTGTTGTCCTGCTGGTCCCTCAATCTGAAAGACCAGGATTTCTTTCAACCCTAACCCTAACCCTAAAGGAGTTAAGGGAAGGTGTTAGGAGGCTTCCTAAAGGAGCTAAGGAAAGGAGTTAGTAGGCTCCTAAAGGAGTTAAGGTAAGGAGTTAGGAGGCTTCCTGAAGGAGCTAAGGAAAGGTGCTAGGATGCTCCTAAAAGAGTTAAGGAAAGGAGTTAGGAGGCTTCCTAAAGGAGTTAAGGAAAGGAGTTAGGAGGCTCCTAAAGGAGTTAAGGAAAGGCAAGTACGTTAGTGTGGCAGTCAGACTGCACTTTCACTTCATGATGTCATAATAAAGCGACGGCAGCACAAGTCTGCTGTGGTGAGGAAAGAACTACAAGTTTCCCAAATAGGACTATAAAAAGCAAACTTGTACATTATTGGTGATTGGTAAAATAAGGAGCTGCATTGGCCGGGAATTGAACCTGCGCGGCAGCGAGAATTGTAGCAGTAAATAACCAATGCTCTCATGCTGACACATTCCCACCATGAGAGGTCATGTGATCAACTGCTGAGCTCAGTGGACTCATGTTACAGTATCTTCACCTATCAAAAGCTCATTTCTTCTGCTCACTGTTGCTGAGCTGGGAAGCTAAGCAGGGTCAGGCCTGGTTAGTATTGTGATGAGACATGGCAGTATCTCCTCGTTAGTATAGTGGTCAGTATCCCCGCCTGTCACGTGGGAGACCGGGGTTCAATTCCCCGACGGGGAGTTTGCTTCATGGTGTTTATTTACTGATAATCCTCAGGTTGAGATCACAAAGGACCTTTCAGGCTTGACACTGACAGGTCCTGACAGAGTTCCTCCATGTTTTCTGGAGCCTGGATGGACCAGGTGAGCTCCATCAGCTGACCAGTCTCTGATTGGTGGTCAGTATTTGAGAGAGACTCACAACAAAGACACTCTGGAGCTTTATTCCAGTTTGAATTGAGAGACACCTGATTGACAACAGATGGAACAATCAACAGGTTTTCAGTGTATTTTCACTATAAAAAGGTCATTTCTTCGTGTCACTGATCCTTACGGCCATACCACCCTGAACACGCCTGATCTCATCTGATCTTGGAAGCTAAGCTGGTAGAAATCCTACACAAGGTTTTATAAATGAGGCCCCAGATCCAGATCAGATCCGTAATGTGATTTGATAGAAATTTGTTAGAAAATGAAATGGAGTGAAAAGATTAGAACTGGGAGTTTTAACTTGAAACAGGTTTTTGTTCAGCCTGTTCTCAGTTTCAATGATTATTTATTCAGCTTCTTTTCCTTTGATTTCAATTCAAACTTTGTGATATTTCATGAGATGCAGGTAGTGTGGCCGAGAGGTCCAAGGCGCTGGATTTAGGCTCCAGTCTCTCAGGAGGCATGGGTTCAAATCCCACCACTGCCACTTTGGATGGATTTAGTTCCTCAAATCAGCAGTAAAGAGGCTTTGACTTTCTGTGAGAATCCTCCTGCCAGACCTTTCTAACACTTGTCTCTTGCTGCCGACTCGTATCGTCTCCATAATAGAGGACAGATACTGCAACATTGAAGTTTTTTAATTTGGAGGCTTTTTATGTGTTTTTCATCAAACTCCCATCCACCTTAAATGAGATGTTTTTCTGAGATTTAATTTAATTTTTTAATTTCAGAAACGGTGAGCAGAATCTTAATAAAAGTCACATTTGTTTCACATTAGTTAGATTCAGTAGCATGATATCCATTAGCTCATCTCAATGATAACTAGGTGAGCCAGGTAGCTACAACACTGAACAGAGCGTCTCCATGGCAACAGACACTGATCTCCTTTGATATCCTTTGATCTCCATGAGGTGCCTCGCTCAACTGCTGAACTGAATCCACAGGAGGTAATGAGACATTGATGGACTCTGCTGCTCTCTGATTATGTAACCAAACACTGCAGCATAATATTATTGATCATTTTACTGAGAAACACGGACGTCCTCCTCAGTGTTTGAACCCAGAATTGGAGCTGTCCTGTACGTTCACTCCTTCTTCTTCTCCTCACACACTGAAGTTGTACAAACAATATCATCAACTCTGACTTCACCTCATGTTACTTTTTGTGATCAAATCCAGTTTCCAAGGGGTCCTGTGGTGTAAAGGTGAGCACTTTATATACAGTCATCACAGTTCACATTTCAGTTGCAGTTTTAGAGACAAATCCTTTTATAAACTTAACAACAATCACAAGTCTTTAAAAAACTTTAGTGTGCTTTGATGTCCAAATGATTTAAAAACCATCATCCTCCACCATGTGGAATTAAAAAGACAATAAAGCTCCAGATGGATCAGAAGTGCTGGAGTGAAACATGAAGTCCTTCAGGAAAGGAGGAGAACGCCGCCACTAGAAGTGGAGATATTTTCAGGATTGTTACGTTACGTTATGGAACGCACACTGAAGTTAACCCAGAAGTGGAGTTTGGACATGATTGTGTGTGTATCTGTGGTCTGGTGGTGAGTGTGTGTGTTGCCTTCAGGGGCAATGGGAAATAAAACCAATGCATGTGAGAAACACTAAACGATAAAAGTTCACATCTTGAGTTGATGTTTTCACCAAAGTGGGCTGGTTGGAATTGCTCTTTGAACAATTTGATTAAAACTCAAAGCCACGCCCACTTTCTGCAAGAACCAGTCTCTGTGGCGCAATCGGCTAGCGCATTCGGCTGTTAACCGAAAGGATGGTGGTTCGAGCCCACCCAGGGACGAGAGCTTTGGCTGTGCACAGAGAGACACTTCAAGACAGACTTTTCATTTGAATAGTGTATATAGATTATATCCATTCTGATATCACCACATGGAGGCGCTGTTTCAAGCAGTGCAGCAGGATGGGTTCAGGTGAAGGACTGCTGATTCATTGTGCTCTCCATGTGTGAGTTCAAATCCCACACTGGTCAATTCATGTTATTATAGCACACGACTGAAACATTCCTCCAGAACTCATAACGAACCAGAGTTAGCAAGGAGATGCTAACTGAAAACCCAAGGAATCAATCATGTAGGAATGAGTTTAACATTGGGATGGACACACAAATCCATAAATAGTGTAACCACAAATGTCAAAAGTTAACTACACTACTTTCTGGACTATAAGCCCTTACTCTTTCCACGTGCTATGATCCCTGCAGCTTATACAATGACGTGGTTAATGTATGGATTTTTAAGGATTAACTGTCTTAACAGTTAATCAGCGACCAGTTAGCAAACAGTATCAGATAGTACTACTACCACTACCAAACAGTACCAGATAGTACTACTACCACTACCAAGCAGTACCAGATAGTACTACTACCACTACCAAACAGTACCAGATAGTACTACTACCACTACCAAGCAGTACCAGATAGTACTACTACCACTACCAAACAGTACCAGATAGTACTACTACCACTGTCAAACAGTACCAGATAGTACTACTACCACTACCAAGCAGTACCAGATAGTACTACTACCACTACCAAACAGTACCAGATAGTACTACTACCACTACCAAACAGTACCAGATAGTACTACTCCCACTATGAAACAGTACCAGATAGTACTACTACCACTATCAAACAGTACCAGATAGTACTACTACACTACCAAACAGCACCAGATAGTACTACTACCACTACCAAACAGTACCAGATAGTACTACTACCACTGTCAAACAGTACCAGATAGTAATACTACCACTACCAAGCAGTACCAGATAGTACTACTACCACTACCAAACAGTACCAGATAGTGCTACTACCACTACCAAACAGTACCAGATAGTACTACTACCATATCAAACAGTACCAGATAGTACTGCTACCACTACCAAACAATACCAGATAGTACTCTTCCCACTGGAGCACGCTCAGGAGCTCAGAAGTACCCAAGTCGTCCTTCTGAGCTCGTAGCTCGGCCACCTCCGCCTCCAAGCCCTTCCCCCGCAGGAGGAGCTTCACTCTCTCCCCCAGCAGAGCCTCCAGTTGCTTCCTGTCGCGCTGTGCCTCCGACCCCCGGTACTGAGCCTCCAGGTCCTCCCGCTCCTTCTTCAGATAACAGAGCTCGGCCTCGTAGCGGCTCCTCGTCCTCTCCAGGATGAGAGCACTTTCCTGCCTCTGGTCCTCCATCTGGGACTGGAGGAGGTTGTTCTCGTACCGCAGCTTGTAGTACTCGGACCTGTATTTTTCCATCTCCTCCTCCAGCTTCTCAAACTTCATCAGTTTCAAAACGTTGCTATGGAGACGCTAAACTTTTCTGAAACTAAAGCACAAAGACATTTCGTATCCACTTGAAAGCGTTGTCGTGTAAACAAGGCCCAAAATAACTTCAAGAGCACAAAAAGACAGCAGATTGAAATGAAACAAATAAACCCAATCTAAAATCTGATTGTAAAAGACAGAAAATGTACACATTTACCCACGCGCACACACACACACACGCTAACTTGTGCCGCTAAACCACCTCCTCACGACCACCAGAGTTCTAACTGGATGTTCCGACCTCCAGCTAGAACTCTGACTCAGAACCGGACTGACAACGCCGTCCGTTCGTCACGTGACCTCAGAGAGCGTCTGCGGTCGCCTCAGAAACTGAGCCGCCATTTTGGTTCATTGTAAACAACTCTTGAGCCGCCATCTTGGATGAGGACCCAACTCACTCATCACTCGGTGGACGTTTAAGACCACAGCAGCCACTCATACTGACTCTACAAGGTCCGCCGCCACCTGGTGGACACTTGTGGTCATTACACCCCCACTCAGACTCCCCGACACACACACACACACACACACACACACACACACACACACACACACACACACACACACACACACAGACACACACACACACACACCCTCTTTCTTTGTACACAGTGTTGCTGTTTAGTAGATTAGATCTCCTGTTAGATGACGTTGTTACTTGATTGTATTGATTTATGAAATGATTTATGAATTATTTATGAATTATTACATTTGTGTAAATAAACACCTGTTAGCTGAATTGATGGATTCCTGGTAATTATTGTGTATTTATTGTTGATAATCCACTGGTTTGTAACAGTCTGAGCTAGAATCTCACACCTTCCTTGTTATTTAAGATTGTTATATTTTGCACAGGAATATTAACTAACTTAAATAACCTTTTTACAAACGAGACTGATATTTTGGTATTAGATATTTCCAGTTTAGATGGTGGTGCCCCAATGGGGTGGGACTTACTCCCTTCTAACCAATCACATGTCTGTATTCCTTAAAGTTGCTCAAAAGAGTTTAGTTCAACACATATTCTCATTTTAATGATCAAATCAAGGAACATATAGAAATACAAGAAAGTACCATAATCATATTGATACTGATGATAGTAATGTTTTGTTTACAGGAAATCTGCAGGATGTTTGTCTGAAGAAATGTTTAATTTCATAACAAAGAAGAGACACTAACTCAATATTAATCTACTTATTGATGTTAGACATAAAGCTTGGAGAAGCTGGGGATTGATCCCAGGACCTCATACATGCAAAGCATGTGCTCTACCACTGAGCTACATCCCCTGTCTTCTAACTTCTTAAGCTGGATCAGTTGGTAGAGCCTGAGACCCTTAAGCTCAGGGTTGTGGGTTCAAGTCCCACATTGGGCAGAGCTCTCTATTGAGACAGTAGTGTCCTTGAGGACAGAATGGTGGACTTGAGATCTGAACACCACAGTTGATATGTCACCAGTGTAGATTTAGAGTTCTCAAAGTAGTGATGGTGGTATAGTGGAGAGCATAGCTGCCTTCCAAGCAGTTGACCCGGTTCGATTCCCGGCCATCACAGAGGAGAGACTTTCCTCTACATGTTATGATGTTGGATATTTTTCAGTTCTTTCAAACCTTTATTCAAAGGCTCAATGTACGTCCAAAAAGTCCCTCCTAACTTTTTCTTTTCCTTTTCTAGGGCCAGGAGTGTCCACTGCTGGAAACTCTGCTGGAGGTCAACAGGGTCATGTGAACACATTTGACTACAAGCAGCAACTCAATCCAGAGACTAGAGAATCTGAATTTCCCGCGGCAAATGCATGATAGTGTGAATGCTGCAGGCAAACTGTAATGCTTTGTCCTGCCGGCCCGTCTCTGGTCTGGAGTGAGAGTTTAAGAAAGAGTTTAAAGACTGGCAGTTTAAAAAGGGTGAAGAGGAGATGAAGACTGCCACTACACTACAGAATCTCTGGTAGAAGTTGACAGGGTCATGTGAATATATTTGACTACAACACTTTGACTAAGGCACTAGAGACGTCCTGAACCAGACTCTGCTGGTAGAAGTGGGATTTGAACCGACACCTCCAGAAGATACTGCAACATGAACACAGCTCCTTGGACCACTTGGTTTCCTCACTTGACTCGTCTCACTCTGTGAGGGAAAAGTTGTTTTTGATGATAAAAAAGCTCCTCTGAGAACATCAGTCCTCATCACTTTCTGCAGAGGAGCATAGAGAGTGAGCTACCAGCAGCTTCTCTCTGTGGAGGAGAACATCAGTCCTCACCTCCAGAGGAGCATAGAGAGTGAGCTACCAGCAGCTTCTCTCTGTGGAGGAGAACATCAGTCCTCACCTCCAGAGGAGCATAGAGAGTGAGCTACCAGCAGCTTCTCTCTGTGGAGAGATCACGAAAAGCACCAACTCCTGCAGTCAAAACCAGACCAACATGGCCGCTCATACAAAAACTCTCTTTTATTACTGAATCAGTTCAGTGAAATGTATTTCTGAAAGCACTGGAGGGGAGAAATAAACTGCAGTTGAAAAGTTACAACGCTGCTTTACAGACGTGTGGCTGCTGTGAAATAAACAAGAACAACAACGTTTTCAGAAAGTTGCATTCTCACAATTTCCATGGAACTTTTCAAAAAGTCTAGTTCTCCAGCAAAGTGTTTAGAATGTGTCACCTCTTGTTGTGTCTTGATTGCCAGCGTCAACCAAAGTGACTCAAAGTCTTCAGGAGCTTCTTCTCTGCTCTGACAAAGGTCGTCTGCTGGGCCTGCAAGTGTAAGGCTTCATCCACATGACGAAAAAAACATCTTTATTCTCCCCAGCCTTCTCCAAAACAATTCTGTCCACACCTCACTATGAACACGGCTCAACACAAGGCTTCAGGGCATGTAGTACACATGCCAGGCCTTTAGGGGTGCTGTGACTCACCAAACACACCAAAAACACAGAAGACAGACCACATAGAAATGTAGAAGTAGATATCTGCTCATTAACCTCTATATAATTCTAGTTCTATAGGTCTATGGCTCCACTCCTCCTCCTCCTAGCGTCAGTAGCTTCTGCAGCTCCACTGGAGCTTGTAGTCCCTGATTGTTGGCTTGGAGAGAAAACTCTTGGACGACCAAACAACATCATCAGGGTGAAGGTGTGAGATGA
Organism: Blennius ocellaris; assembly: GCF_963422515.1. NCBI lineage: Eukaryota > Metazoa > Chordata > Actinopteri > Blenniiformes > Blenniidae > Blennius > Blennius ocellaris. The sequence goes on along the minus strand of NC_137673.1, from coordinate 10,931,391 downwards.
GACGAACTAGAGAACCTAGAACGTCCTCGGCTACATGTGAGCTTATTGTTTTTGGGTCAGAATGGCCGAGCGGTCCAAGGCGCTGCATTCAGGTTGCAGTCTCTTCAGGAGGCGTGGGTTCAAATCCCACTTCTGACAGCAGAGCCTGTGTTTTCAGTTGTGTTATACTTTCTCCCATGATGCCATGTGGCAGAACAGCACTGTCTCATTGTGGAAGGGTCAAAGGGAGCATCTTCCTTAATTGTCATTAGCTATTTTGCTCCTCCTTTTCTTCATCTTTTCTGTCGGGATTTAGTGTCAAAGTGATCAATGGGTTGCTTGAGATGTAAAAATATTGACGAAGCACTTTGTATGGAATGTTAGAATTGTAAGAAAATGAAGTGACTACAGGTCAGAGACTATTGATAGTTTGTTGACATAAACATATTTCAACAGTATTCCAGTTGAATCATGTTTTATTGAGAAATTGGAGAATGCTCTTCCAAAACACATGAGATATACTGTGAGACACACTTTGAATTCAGGAACACTTTTAGGGACCGTCTACGGAGATGGAGGAGCGTTTTCACAAAATCCTGTTTTCAGGGCTTCAAGCATGGTTGTTGTGTAAACGGACCACCATGATGCAACTAAACGTTTTCATTTCCCTCATCCAGCGGCTCCTGCTCCCAACCTGCAGGGGGCAGTGCATCACAAACACACTTCCACCGCAGTATTAAATTAGAGCAGAAGAAGTAGACTTCTTCTCTGTGACACCAGCAGGTGATCCTGCAGTGGAGAGCGGAGCATCAACTATTGTTTCAAATTAAAGGTTCCCTCTGTTGAAGTCTGACACTGAAGCTAATTGACGTCTATGAGTCACATCTTGTGTTTTCAGTGTGGATGTGCAGCTTGATGCTTTTTGTGTCTTTAGAACCAAATCTTCAGTCTTCCTCCTCTTCAGCTCCACCTTTTTTTCCTCACGTCTCCGTCCGTGTAGTCAGAAGAATTGGGAGGCACACGGCGCGGTGACGTCCACGTGAACAGGACTGCACTGAGGGGCGTGGCGGCTAAAATGATGTCATTTGGCTGCAGGAAGCCGTGAGGAGCTCGTGGACACGTCAAGCATAAGACAACCTTTACAGTGGAGACGTCACCAAAAAATGTTGATGAGCTGATAATGATCCTACAGTTGTAGAGTTACTTCACATAGCGAGCAGAACATAGTTCATTCTAGATCCTCAATCTTAAAGTCATAACAACGTCTTCCTGATGTTCTTTTTGTGTCTGTGCTCCAGCAGTGCAGGACGAGTTATTCAGTAAAAAAAAACTGAGACATGGTGGAGGGGCGGAGCCACGCCGTACTGCACCTTACACACCATTTCCTGTTTCACTTGTTAACAAATCACATTATGGATCTGATCTGGATCTGAGCTGAATTTGGCCAAAAAGAGACGGAATGAACGGCTTTAACTTCACAAATAAAAGTGAACTCTCACACATTGAACCACCAAAATATGAAATAAAATCATAGCTCAACAAAGAGACTGAGTGTACTGAGTAAACAGTCAGATATTACTTAGAACCAAGTAAATCCAACATTAGACACTGACAGTGACAGTCTGTAATGACACAGCTGATCAATTAGTAGGATTAATAATGGAAACAGAGACAGAAGGCAGAACAGAGAGAGTGGATTCTATTTTGAAAAGAATGCACTTCAAATGGTAAATTCTAATACATCGTGGACTATTAAATACTACATTGTGAGATGTGATAAACTGTAGGGCCAGATGATATTGAACCAACCAAACAACAAATATGTTATGGAAGAAACATACTTATTCAAAAGCACATAACTGAACCAATAAAAAGATGTATACAACATATATGTATGTATATAACGGGGCAGAAGGGGGCTAATCAGTGCCTGTTAGTGATCATGTCATTTATACTCCTGCACACAAAACTGTTAAATACTGAAAGTAGCAACGTGGCTCCTTGTAGCACAACAGAGCCACTATGAGCCACGTATAGTGCTAACCCCCTTTTAGCACCAGTGTTTATGAGTTCATCATGAAACCCTGATTTGACCCTTCATCAGTTACTAAGGCCACATTTAGAAATAAATACATAAAGAGCTTTTTCTACAATCATTCATTGCTACAATAAATGGAGCAGTTTTTTTCTCAGGGTTTCCAATGGGAGTTTTGGTTTGATCTCTACGACATTCCTAGAGAGATCACACCATGGCTGTGGAGGACATTGGTCATTTTAGTGACTGGAGGTGGCGCTAGAGAGCACATTGTTATAGAATTAAAGGTTACTTGAATTAATGTTGTGAGGCACTGCTGGGATTTGAACCCAGGATCTCCTGTTTACTAGACAGGCACTTTGACCAGCTAAGCCACAGCGCCTCCTGCAGGGCATTTTTAGTGCTGCTTGACCTGGTGTCAGATGTAATGCAAACACATCTTTACATTTGATCACAGTCTGAAAAAGATGGAGAAAGATTTGAGGCATATGAGGAGCTGAATGGTGTCTTGTTACTCCTTCTTCCTGATTTCAGTAAATATAACAACCTAAACCCCTGAAACTGGGAATGTTGGGATTTGGAAGGCAAACCCCACCACCTACTGTCTTTTACCATCTTTAGCAACATTCACACTATCATGCATTTGCCGCGGGAAATGCAGATTCTCTCGTCTCTGGATTGAGTTGCTGCTTGTAGTCAAATGTGTCACATGACCCTGTTGACCTCCAGCAGAGTTTCCAGCAGTGGACACTCCTGGCCCTAGAAAAGGAAAAGAAAGAGTTAGGAGGGACTTTTTGGACGTACATTGAGCCTTTGAATAAAGGTTTGAAAGAACTGAAAAACATCCAACATCATAACATGTAGAGGAAAGTCTCTCCTCTGTGATGGCCGGGAATCGAACCCGGGTCAACTGCTTGGAAGGCAGCTATGCTCTCCACTATACCACCATCACTACTTTGAGAACTCTAGATCCACACTGGTGACTTCTCAACTGTCAGGTTCAGATCTCCAGTCCACCATTCTGTCCTCAAGGACACCACTGTCTCTATAGAGAGCTCCACCCAACATGGGACTTGAACCCACAACCCTGAGCATAAGGGTCTCAGGCTCTAGCAACTGATCCAGCTTAAGAAGTCAGAAGACAGGGGACGTAGCTCAGTGGTAGAGCGCATGCTTCGCATGTATGAGGTCCTGGGTTCAATCCCCAGCTTCTCCAAGCTTTATGTCTAACATCAATAAGTAGATTAATATTGAGTTAGTGTCTCTTCATTGTTATGAAATTAAACATTTCTCCAGACAAACATCCTGCAGATTTCCTGTAAACAAAACATTACTATCATCAGTATCAATATGATGATGCTACTTTCTTGTATTTCTACATTTTCCTTGATTTGATCATTAAAATGAGAATATGTGTTGAATTGAACTATTTTGAGCAACTTTAAGGAATACAGACATGTGATTGGTTAGAAGGGAGTAAGTCCCACCCCATTGGGGCACCACCATCTAAACTGGAAATATCTAATACCAAAATATCAGTCTCGTTTGTAAAAAGGTTATTTAAGTTAGTTAATATTCCTGTGCAAAATATAACAATCTTAAATAACAAGGAAGGTGTGAGATTCTAGCTCAGACTGTTACAAACCAGTGGATTATCAACAATAAATACACAATAATTACCAGGAATCCATCAATTCAGCTAACAGGTCTTTAGTTACACAAATGTATTAATTCAGAAATAATTTCATAAATCATATCATAAATCAATACAATCAACTAACAACGTCATCTAACAGGAGATCTAATCTACTAAACAGCAACACTGTGTACAAAGAAAGAGGGTGTGTGTGTGTGTGGGTGTGTGTGTGTGTGTGTGTGTGTGTGTGTGTGTGTGTGTGTGTGTGTGTGTGTGTGTGTGTGTGTGTGTGTGTGTGTGACCACAAGTGTCATGATGGAGGATGTTCCTGTAGCAGAACATTCTCCACGGCTCATGATGGAGGATGTTCCTGCAGCAGAACGTTCTCCACGGCTCATGATGGAGGATGTTCCTCCAGCAGAACATTCTCCATGTCTCATGATGGAGGATGTTCCTGCAGCAGAACGTTCTCCACAGCGTCTCCAGACTCTGTCTCGTCTGTCACATGTGCTCAGTGAGAACCTTCTCATCAGTGAAGAACTCAGGGCTCCAATGGCCAATCTGCCAATATTGCTGTTCTCTGGCAAATGCCAATGGCCCTGCAGGGTGTTGGGCTGTAAGAACAGCTCCCCCTTGTGGACGAGGGCCCTCATAGCACCTGGTGAAGTGTGTTTCTGACAGTTTGAGCAGAAACATCACATTAGTGTCCTGCTGGAGGTCATTCTGCAGCTCTTGCAGCGCCTCCTGGTCCTTCTTGCACAAAGGAGGAGGTAGCAGTCCTGCTGCTGGCTTGTTGCCCTCCTACCCCCCCTCCATGTCTCCTGGTGTCCTGGCCTGTCTCCTGGTATGTCCTCCATGCTCTGGACACTGTTCAGGGAGACACAGCAAACCTTCTTGCCACAGCTCATTGATGTTCCATCTTGGATGAGCTGCACAACCTGAGCATCTTGTGTTGGTTGTCGACACGCCTCCTGCTCCTCCAGGACTGAAACACTAACAACATTCTAAAGTGAGCAGAACATCAGCCAGGAACCAGGAGAACAGCATCATGGTTTGTGGTCACCAGCTGCAGAACCACTCCTTTATAGGACTTGTCTTGATGATTGTTTGATTATCAAGGGACACTAAATCACTATTAATCTACTTTCTGCTCTGGACATAAAACTTGGAGAAGCTGGGGATTGATCCCAGGACCTCATACATGCTAAGCATGCACTCTCCCACTGAGCTACATCCCCTGCTCTCTACTGTAGAAGCTGGATTTGTTTTACAACTGGATCGGTTCATGAAAGACCAGGAGAAAAACTCCTGAGCAGCTTGTCTTCACCTTTCACTATCAAAGCTTTGATTGTGTGTCTGGTTGCTGGAGCTGCTTTTCTTAGAAGGGTGTGGCTCATTTGTCCAGCAGTTGTGTTTCCTTGAAGTGGACATTTAATGATCAAGAGACACAGGGTACGTCCCTGAACCCAAATTTGACCCCTAAACTTGCTCATCAAATTTGTCACACCACCCGGACGTGCTCAGATGTAAAAAAAAAAAACAACAACTGAAGGTGAGAGTCTGCTGGAGTCAGTCCTGCAATATGCAAATTAGCCATGAGCACCAGACAGGAGAAAGAATGACTTTGCCTACCATCCACTGCATTGGCCAGGGTTCAGGCCCGAGGGTTATCAGGAACAACACACAGAAAACCTTATACTCCCCTTTGAGGAATTGAACCCTGGTCTCCTCAAAAGGCAATAAAGTAGGTTTGACCTGATGTAAAACCTCATTGGAGCATGTTGTTGTGGCCGCACCTTCCACCGATCGGAGTACCAATGAAGTCCTAATATGTCTTAACCATATCCTAACCAAATCCTAACATATCCGAACACAGTCCTAACAGGTCCTAACGGGTCACGTGGTACAATACGTCATATCATCAAAACTCCGCCCCCCTGAGACGTGCCTGCAGAACACTGGAGGAGGAGAGGAAAAGGGAAGAAAACTAAAAGATACGTCCAGTGAGTTCATTATTGTTCTTTTCCCTAAGTCTAATTCAATTTCTTTTGTCATACATACATAATTAAAATTTTTCATAATTACCTCCAGTGATTTATTACTTTCAGTAATCTATTACTTAGAGTAATTTTAATGCCAATAACCAACATACTTGTTTTTGGACACCGCCATACGTGTTTGTGGTCGCCGCCATATTTAAAAGGACAACTGACGTCAGTGCTTCAGTTACGTCACGGTTTCATGGATCATGTTCAGTTTGAAGAAGCACAAGAACGCTGGAGGAACATACATGTCATGTGATCTATAATCTTCAGCAAGGAGTCTGGCTGACAGAAGAGTGGGGGATGAAATTAGGATTTAAATTCTCAGTGGAAAAAAACAAAATGTATGATATTTAAGAATAGGAGAAGCACAGTAGGGAAAGAGGTGAAAGTATATGGGAACAACATTGAGAGGGTAGATAAGATTAGAGTTTTAGGGGTGTGGTTAGATACAAAGTTAACATGGAGAGAGCATGTACAGCAACTCGTGGGAAAGTGCAAAAAGGTTATAAATGTTATGAGATGTCTCAGAGGGGTGAATTGGGGGCGAATCCGGCAGCACTAAAGCAAATTTACACAGCTCTGATCAGGTCAAGACCAGATGATGAGTGTGTGACATACGGGTCTGCAGCAAAATCAGTGTTGGAAAGGCTGGATGTGGTCCAGGCTCAGGCATTGAGGGCGTGTCTGGGAGCAGTGAGAACATCTCCAGTGTGCGCCCTCCAAGTGGAGGTCGGGGAAATTCCACTTGGTCTACGGAGCAAACAGTTAATTGCAAACTACTGGATTTACCTGGAAGGGCACAGGGAGGAGCATCCAACTAAGACAATCATGAAGGACTGCTTCGAGAGAGGGAAGACTAAAAAACTCAGTCTTGGATGGATGGGAGGGGAAACAGCGAAAGAAATGGGAGTGCAGGGAATGAAGTTCTGCCCACCAGTAGTATGGCCGGTAGCTCCTGTGTGGAGGAAGGAGAGCAGAATGATAGATTTAAGCATGCTGAAAAGAAAGGGAAGTAGGGAGGACTACAATTGATGGGTGAAGTCTGTGCATATACAGAAGGGAAAGGTCAGGACTATGTACAAATATACACAGACGGATCAAAGGTGCCAACAACAGGAGCTACTGGAGGAGCAGTGGTGGTGCCCCGGCAGGAAGGAGGGATGAGTGAAAGAACATCAGACCACCTGAGTGTGTTTACAGTGGAAATGTGTGTCATCTTGATGGTTGGAGCAGGTGAGAAGGGAGAGGGTATGGACATGTATGTCATCTTGATGGTTGGAGCGGGTGAGAAGGGAGAGGGTAAGGACATGTATGTCATCTTGATGGTTGGAGCGGGTGAGAAGGGAGAGGGTATGGACATGTATGTCATCTTGATCGTTGGAGTGGGTGAGAAGGGAGAGGGTAAGGACATGTATGTCATCTTGATGGTTGGAGTGGGTGAAGAGGGAGAGGGTAAGGACATGTATGTCATCTTGATGGTTGGAGCGGGTGAGAAGGGAGAGGGTAAGGACATGTATGTCATCTTGATGGTTGGAGCGGGTGAGAAGGGAGAGGGTAAGGACATGTATGTCATCTTGATGGTTGGAGCGGGTGAGAAGGGAGAGGGTAAGGACATGTATGTCATCTTGATCATTGGAGCGGGTGAAGAGGGAGAGAGTAAGGACATGTATGTCATCTTGATCATTGGAGTGGGTGAGAAGGGAGAGAGTAAGGGCATGTATGTCATCTTGATCATTGGAGCGGGTGAGAAGGGAGAGGGTAAGGACATGTATGTCATCTTGATCATTGGAGTGGGTGAAGAGGGAGAGAGTAAGGACATGTATGTCATCTTGATCATTGGAGTGGGTGAAGAGGGAGAGAGTAAGGACATGTATGTCATCTTGATCATTGGAGTGGGTGAAGAGGGAGAGGGTAAGGACATGTATGTCATCTTGATCATTGGAGTGGGTGAAGAGGGAGAGAGTAAGGACATGTATGTCATCTTGATCATTGGAGTGGGTGAAGAGGGAGAGGGTAAGGACATGTATGTCATCTTGATGGTTGGAGTGGGTGAGAAGGGAGAGGGTAGGGACATGTATGTCATCTTGATCATTGGAGTGGGTGAAGAGGGAGAGAGTAAGGACATGTATGTCATCTTGATGGTTGGAGTGGGTGAGAAGGGAGAGAGTAAGGACATGTATGTCATCTTGATCATTGGAGTGGGTGAGAAGGGAGAGAGTAAGGACATGTATGTCATCTTGATGGTTGGAGTGGGTGAAGAGGGAGAGGGTAAGGACATGTATGTCATCTTGATGGTTGGAGCGGGTGAAGAGGGAGAGGGTAAGGACATGTATGTCATCTTGATGGTTGGAGTGGGTGAAGAGGGAGAGGGTAAGGACATGTATGTCATCTTGATCATTGGAGTGGGTGAAGAGGGAGAGAGTAAGGACATGTATGTCATCTTGATGGTTGGAGTGGGTGAAGAGGGAGAGGGTAAGGACATGTATGTCATCTTGATGGTTGGAGCGGGTGAAGAGGGAGAGGGTAAGGACATGTATGTCATCTTGATCATTGGAGTGGGTGAGAAGGGAGAGAGTAAGGACATGTATGTCATCTTGATCATTGGAGTGGGTGAGAAGGGAGAGAGTAAGGACATGTATGTCATCTTGATGGTTGGAGTGGGTGAAGAGGGAGAGGGTAAGGACATGTATGTCATCTTGATGGTTGGAGCGGGTGAAGAGGGAGAGGGTAAGGACATGTATGTCATCTTGATGGTTGGAGTGGGTGAAGAGGGAGAGGGTAAGGACATGTATGTCATCTTGATCATTGGAGTGGGTGAAGAGGGAGAGAGTAAGGACATGTATGTCATCTTGATCATTGGAGTGGGTGAAGAGGGAGAGGGTAAGGACATGTATGTCATCTTGATGGTTGGAGTGGGTGAGAAGGGAGAGGGTAGGGACATGTATGTCATCTTGATCATTGGAGTGGGTGAAGAGGGAGAGAGTAAGGACATGTATGTCATCTTGATGGTTGGAGTGGGTGAGAAGGGAGAGAGTAAGGACATGTATGTCATCTTGATCATTGGAGTGGGTGAGAAGGGAGAGAGTAAGGACATGTATGTCATCTTGATGGTTGGAGTGGGTGAAGAGGGAGAGGGTAAGGACATGTATGTCATCTTGATGGTTGGAGCGGGTGAAGAGGGAGAGGGTAAGGACATGTATGTCATCTTGATCATTGGAGTGGGTGAAGAGGGAGAGAGTAAGGACATGTATGTCATCTTGATCATTGGAGTGGGTGAAGAGGGAGAGAGTAAGGACATGTATGTCATCTTGATGGTTGGAGTGGGTGAAGAGGGAGAGGGTAAGGACATGTATGTCATCTTGATGGTTGGAGCGGGTGAAGAGGGAGAGGGTAAGGACATGTATGTCATCTTGATCATTGGAGTGGGTGAAGAGGGAGAGAGTAAGGACATGTATGTCATCTTGATGGTTGGAGTGGGTGAGAAGGGAGAGAGTAAGGACATGTATGTCATCTTGATCATTGGAGTGGGTGAGAAGGGAGAGAGTAAGGACATGTATGTCATCTTGATGGTTGGAGTGGGTGAAGAGGGAGAGGGTAAGGACATGTATGTCATCTTGATGGTTGGAGCGGGTGAAGAGGGAGAGGGTAAGGACATGTATGTCATCTTGATGGTTGGAGTGGGTGAAGAGGGAGAGGGTAAGGACATGTATGTCATCTTGATCATTGGAGTGGGTGAAGAGGGAGAGAGTAAGGACATGTATGTCATCTTGATCATTGGAGTGGGTGAAGAGGGAGAGGGTAAGGACATGTATGTCATCTTGATGGTTGGAGTGGGTGAGAAGGGAGAGGGTAGGGACATGTATGTCATCTTGATCATTGGAGTGGGTGAAGAGGGAGAGAGTAAGGACATGTATGTCATCTTGATGGTTGGAGTGGGTGAGAAGGGAGAGAGTAAGGACATGTATGTCATCTTGATCATTGGAGTGGGTGAGAAGGGAGAGAGTAAGGACATGTATGTCATCTTGATGGTTGGAGTGGGTGAAGAGGGAGAGGGTAAGGACATGTATGTCATCTTGATGGTTGGTGCGGGTGAAGAGGGAGAGGGTAAGGACATGTATGTCATCTTGATCATTGGAGTGGGTGAAGAGGGAGAGAGTAAGGACATGTATGTCATCTTGATCATTGGAGTGGGTGAAGAGGGAGAGGGTAAGGACATGTATGTCATCTTGATGGTTGGAGTGGGTGAGAAGGGAGAGGGTAGGGACATGTATGTCATCTTGATCATTGGAGTGGGTGAAGAGGGAGAGAGTAAGGACATGTATGTCATCTTGATGGTTGGAGTGGGTGAGAAGGGAGAGAGTAAGGACATGTATGTCATCTTGATCATTGGAGTGGGTGAGAAGGGAGAGAGTAAGGACATGTATGTCATCTTGATGGTTGGAGTGGGTGAAGAGGGAGAGGGTAAGGACATGTATGTCATCTTGATGGTTGGAGCGGGTGAAGAGGGAGAGGGTAAGGACATGTATGTCATCTTGATGGTTGGAGTGGGTGAGAAGGGAGAGGGTAGGGACATGTATGTCATCTTGATCATTGGAGTGGGTGAAGAGGGAGAGAGTAAGGACATGTATGTCATCTTGATGGTTGGAGTGGGTGAGAAGGGAGAGAGTAAGGACATGTATGTCATCTTGATCATTGGAGTGGGTGAGAAGGGAGAGAGTAAGGACATGTATGTCATCTTGATGGTTGGAGTGGGTGAAGAGGGAGAGGGTAAGGACATGTATGTCATCTTGATGGTTGGAGCGGGTGAAGAGGGAGAGGGTAAGGACATGTATGTCATCTTGATCATTGGAGTGGGTGAAGAGGGAGAGAGTAAGGACATGTATGTCATCTTGATGGTTGGAGTGGGTGAGAAGGGAGAGAGTAAGGACATGTATGTCATCTTGATCATTGGAGTGGGTGAGAAGGGAGAGAGTAAGGACATGTATGTCATCTTGATGGTTGGAGTGGGTGAAGAGGGAGAGGGTAAGGACATGTATGTCATCTTGATGGTTGGAGCGGGTGAAGAGGGAGAGGGTAAGGACATGTCTGTCATCTTGATGGTTGGAGTGGGTGAAGAGGGAGAGGGTAAGGACATGTATGTCATCTTGATCATTGGAGTGGGTGAAGAGGGAGAGAGTAAGGACATGTATGTCATCTTGATCATTGGAGTGGGTGAAGAGGGAGAGGGTAAGGACATGTATGTCATCTTGATGGTTGGAGTGGGTGAGAAGGGAGAGGGTAGGGACATGTATGTCATCTTGATCATTGGAGTGGGTGAAGAGGGAGAGAGTAAGGACATGTATGTCATCTTGATGGTTGGAGTGGGTGAGAAGGGAGAGAGTAAGGACATGTATGTCATCTTGATCATTGGAGTGGGTGAAGAGGGAGAGGGTAAGGACATGTATGTCATCTTGATGGTTGGAGCGGGTGAAGAGGGAGAGGGTAAGGACATGTATGTCATCTTGATCATTGGAGTGGGTGAAGAGGGAGAGAGTAAGGACATGTATGTCATCTTGATCATTGGAGTGGGTGAGAAGGGAGAAGGTAAGGAAGGGTCTGGTGTGCAGTGAGATCAGCGACAGTATTGAAGAGCCTCAGGTCGGGGGTCTCACAGTGCAGACAAGACTTGGTATATCGAGTAATGGCAGAGCATTCAGAGGCAAACAGGGAGCAGAAATATTTTTTTGTGGGTTCCTGCACATGTTGGCATAACTGGAAATGAGAAGGCTGACAGGCTGGCTAAGAAAGCAACAACCAAAACAAACATGGGTATAAACATCATGTTGGCAAGAACAGAAGGGAAACCTATAGTAAGGAGAGAAGCACAAAAACATGGCAACAACAAAGGGACAAGGAAGAAAGAGGAAGACATGTGTTCACTATTCAAAATAGATGGGAGGTATGAGGAGAGGAGGAGGCAGTAGGGAAGAGGAGACCACGTATACTGGATTAAGAATTGGGCACACATCTGAACAGTAATAAATACATCATGGGGAAACATCCAACAGGCAGCTTATGTCAAGTACTGGCAACAGTGGAGCATGTGCTTGTGACCTGCAGGAAGCATGGGATAGAAAGAAGGATAATGATGGAGGGACTGAGGAGAGAAGGAATGGAGAGAGGAGGAGTGAAGCAGACACTGGTGTGGGGAGAAAGGGGAAGAGGCAGGAAATGTTTAAGCAGCTTCTTAAAAGCAACGGGGAAAATATAGTGGTGGGAATTGATATAGAGATGTAAGACCAGTAGATGTTGGTACCCACATGTAAAGAACCTATATGAGGATATATGCACATATATGAAACCTATATTCAGCATATATATGCACATATATGACAATATATATGCTGCATATATGCACATATAGGTACGTATATGGCCTATATGTGCATATAGGTACATATATGCACATATATGTGCATAATATATAGGAAAACGGCCAATTTTATATATGCCACATATATCCAAAACCTATATCAAAACCTATATTGAAACATATATGTTTATATAGGTTCGTTCCATGTGGGTAATGCAACATACATGGATGCAAACTGCCGTAAAACCAAACAGAAGAAGGAAGAAGAACACAGGAGGGGAGGAGTGAACACTCAGGAAGGGAGGGGCGCGTTCACATTGACGTCATGAAACAGGTTTCAAACAGGTTTTCTCAGGAATGTCCTGCTCTGGGTGTGTCAGAGGACAAACCGTCACTTTGTGCTTGTCAGACATGAGAGACGGACTGAGAGGGACGAAGAGCAGCTTCTTCTCTCCACAACTTTCCTCACACATGGAAAAGTGTCTGTAAGAAGAAGTGAAGAGAGTTCAGGTGAGACTCTGGCAGCTCTTTAGAAGCTTCCACAACGGAGAGAAAGACTTTCTCACTTCTCTTTTCCTCTTTCATTCACACCATCACAAACCACTGACAGCTGCTTTCTTCTTCTTCACCTGTTGGACAAACATTTCAACCTCCATTAACTCCTTTCTTCACCTCTTTTCTTCTCTATGGAAAAACTCTTTCAACAATAAGCAGTGGGCGGGGCTTCAGCACTCCTTCACTCTGATTGGCTCAGGTTTGTGTCAGTCTGAAATATTCAAACTAACACACACACACACACACACACACACACACACACACACACACACACACACACACACACACACACACACACACACACACACACACACACACACTTCCACTCCTCATTGACGAGATTGTTCTGTTAATTATCAAAATCAAGTTGTTTGCTTTTGTTGTTGTTGTGTTTGTTTGTTTGTTTGTTTTTTAGTATTTATTTTTTGTTTTATGTCCTTTTTTTTTGCTTTTGTTATAATTGTGATTATTTAGGTTTTTGCTCTGTTGTTGCTCAGGCTGGTTTAATCTCATGGCAGTTGGAAAATATTTAGATCACTGTGATTACTGTATTATTAAAAAGAAAAGAAAAAAATTTATGTAGCACAAACAAGTACTATAGATCAGTTTTTGTTGCAGCAGCAGCAGGAGGAGGAAGAGGAGCAGGAGGAGGAGGATGGACATAAACAGAGGGAGAGAGCAGTGATAGAGATAGGTAGAGAGGCAATGGAGAAGGAAACCCAGGAGGAGAAGTCGGGCAGCAGGAGGTCAGAACACAAAGGAGACACAAGGAAAACTGCTGGTACGACTGGTGTGAGAACACAGATGAACTGGCAACCAGAGCTCCCAGTGAGGAGAACTAAATACTGACACTAATGACAATTACAAACAGCTGTGACCAGGAGGAGGAAGCAGGAGAACACAGGGGCGGAGCTAAGGGGAACACAGGAGGGGAGGAGTGAACACTCTCAGGAAGGGAGGGGTGAGTGAGAGCAGGATCAGGACACCAGGCAGCAGGAAATAAAGAAGAGAACAAAGAAATGTCCAAAGTTCAGCCATTCATGCTTTTACAATCATTTCTGGTAGATATTCCTGGTCTAGAACTCCCGTCTGTTCTGGAGTGTTTCCTCTTCCAGAAGCCAACAGAGCTGCACGTTTCAGCCACAATGTCTGGAATGAAACCAAACGTTCACATGTGTGTGAATAGAATGAACATCAAATAGTGAGGAAGTGGTGGAAGCAGACAGACGGCGAGTGGAGTGGAGAGTCTTTATTTCTCCACACAGACTGAAGCTGTCAGGCCAAACATTCCAACAGGTGAAGCTCCGCCCCCTCTTACTTCACCACACCTCCTCACTCTGCCTACGTCACCTGGCCCCGCCCCCTTCTAATGTGAGCCCTTCTTCCCAGTGCGACCGCGACACAATGTTGGTTTCAGTGTGATTCAGTGAAGCTTCAGGGAGCCGCTACAGAGGAGCTGAAGAGCCACATGTTGAACAGCCCTGTAATGAGAGAAAACTCTTCCTCCAAACAAACTGGATATTAAAGCTCCACCTTCACTTTACAGTTCACATTGACGTCATGAAACAGGTTTCAAACAGGTTTTCTCAGGAATGTCCTGCTCTGGGTGAGTCAGAGGACAAACCGTCACTTTGTGCTTGTCAGACATGAGAGACGGACTGAGAGGGACGAAGAGCAGCTTCTTCTCTCCACAACTTTCCTCACACATGGAAAAGTGTCTGTAAGAAGAAGTGAAGAGAGTTCAGGTGAGACTCTGGCAGCTCTTTAGAAGCTTCCACAACGGAGAGAAAGACTTTCTCACTTCTCTTTTCCTCTTTCATTCACACCATCACAAACCACTGACAGCTGCTTTCTTCTTCTTCACCTGTTGGACAAACATTTCAACCTCCATTAACTCCTTTCTTCACCTCTTTTCTTCTCTATGGAAACTCTTTCAATGTTCAGCTGTGGGCGGGGCTTCAGCCCTCCTTCACTCTGATTGGCTCAGGTTGGTGTCAGTCTGAAATATTCAATCCAACACACACACACACACACACACACACACACACACACACACACACACACACACACACACACGATTCAATCGTCTCATTATTTATCATCCAGACGCTTCATTTTTCTCTGAAACCTCCAACTGACATTAATCATATTACTTGTTCTATTTTCCACGTTTCTATATTTTCTTCTCTCACGTTATTTCCTCTGTTTGTTTATTATTTATTCTTCTTCTTGTTTTCCTTTTTCTGTTTTGTCTCAGCTGTCGCTCTCTGATCTCACTCTACTGTGTGTGTGTGTGTGTGTGTGTGTGTGTGTGTGTGTGTGTGTGTGTGTGTGTGTGTGTGTGTGTGGACCAGGTTGGTGTGTTTCTCTCTGACTCAACATGAGTGACGTGGATGAAGAAGACACACCAGAGTGTGTGGACAGGTAAGAGACGTCACACACTCCTGCAGCCACTCAAAGAGCAAACAGAAGAATCCACACTCAATGTAAACTCCATAGAAATATGAACAGTGTTCAAAGTGGCTCTGCTGTATTGACTCGTCTCAAGGCTCAGTGGTTTCAATGATCCAAAGTGAGCTGAAGTGATTCCAACAGGCAGCAGAAAAACAGCTGCAGTAAAGAAGACGAGGTGCAGAGACATTCCACCGTCACCATGATCAGTCCCAATGTGATCATGAAAGACACAAGGACAAGCAGTGGACAGAACCAACACTAGAACATCATGTGTTGTCTTTCAGGGCAGAGTTTAGAACTCCTCTTCACCTGATCCCAGGTCAGAGCAGTGTCACCTTCCCAACAGGGCTTTAAAGGAACTGGAAGTCTCCAGATGACCCTGAAGTCCAAACATCCCACATCACTAACTTACACTTTGCTCCACAAATATTAGTCCAGAGACACACTTCTTCTCATTTTGTCCTGAATATGAGCACAATAAATAGAAATTAAACTCTCCAGATGGAGGTGAAGTTCAGGCTTCAGCTTTCATTCAGTGGCTTCAAGTCAAACATCACATAACAATGTGAGCAACTAAAGTCTTTTTAAACACAATCCCTTCATGTCAGGGGCTCAAAAGTCACTGAACCAATGAAATAAGAGAAAATCCAACATTCATCTCTCACACTTGTTGAAAAGCCTTTGCAGGCAATGACGGTGTGAAAGTGTGAAGTCATGACGTCACCAGGCGCTCGCTGGGTTTCCTCTATTTGAATGCTCTTCAGGCTTCACTGCAGCTCCTTTCACTGGATGTTGCTTTGTGGGCCTTTCTAACCCACGTTTCATGTGGAACAGGTGAAATTCAGGCTCTGTTGGATTGAGATCTGGTGACTGACTGGGCCTTTCAGGAACATTCCTCTTCTTTATTCTAGATGAAACTCCTGGCTTGATGTGGCTGCTTGTCCTCCTCACATTAGAAGAGAGTAAGGGGACGGTGTTTTGTGACGGATGGGGGCAGTGTGAGGTGACGGGTTGGGAAGAAATTAGAAAGTGACGGATCATCGCTGGTTGAAATGTTTGACATGTGAACTGTTGACGTGTTTGAAGTAATAAAGAGAATCCTCTTGACTCCTCTTCACTGTGTGTGTGTGTGTGTGTGTGTGTGTGTGTGTGTGTGTGTGTGTGTGTGTGTGTGTGTGTGTGTGTGTGTGTGTGTGTGTGTGTGTGTGTGTGTGTGTGTGTGTGTGTGTGTGTGTGTGTGTGTGTGTGTGTGTGTGTGTGTGTGTGTGTGTGTGTGTGTGTGTGTAGAGGTCAGAAGCTCAGACACACAGCAGGGTCTTCAGTATCCAGCAGGTTGTCTATGAAGAGTGACTGGTCCAAAGATGATCCACTAAACTTCAGTGGTGAACCTGGACCTTCAGACACAAAGTAAGAAACTCTTTGTTTCTTTTCATTTCCTCAAAACCAGAGTGAGAGAAGTTGTGCTCACTCTAACATTCACTTCCAGTATTTTAGTACAAGAGTACAAAGTGCAAACTCAGCAGCAAAGTGTGATCTTATGCTCTTTCAAAAGTGCTATTTTCATCCTGAATATGCTGGTTTCAAAGTTTGAAGACAAGATTTTATAGTTGTCAGTGACTGGATGGTTTGGATGTTGGTTGAGAAGAAGTTCCAGAGTTGGAGGCTGAAGCTCTGGACCTCCTGATGTTCATCCAGGCTGGAGGTCAGTGAGGCTGAGAGAGGAGGTCAGAGAAGTACTGTGGACGTTAGTGAGACGTGAAGGAGGAGGTGAGGTACAGAGGAGATCAATGAGGTACGGAGGGAGGAGCTTCATGATTAACTATAATGTCTGGAAAAGAATTGTGAAGTGAAGGTGTTGAATTGAAGTCAGTGGAGGTTCTGGAGAAGCAGTGTCATGTGAAGGATGGAAGGTGTTCTGATGATGGTTCCTACTGAAGAATGTGACACCACAAGGAGTTCATGGAGGATTTGAGAGGGAGACCAGAGAGAAGGAAACACATGGAGGGAACCAGTAACCAGGGCGTGGACCAGTGTGGAGATGCTGCTGGGTGAGAGGGAGGAGCAACAGTGGTTGATGTTAGCAGGGTGGAGATATGCTGACTCAGTGATTCTATTGATGTGGCTTTGAAATAACAAAGTACTGTGGAGGAAGACACCCAGACTCTTCACCCTGACTGGAGGGAAACAGAGGAGCTGTCGATGAGGGTGGAGAAACTAGGAGCTTTAATGGACCTGAATCACATGAGGAGAACCTCTTTATCACTGCTGAGTTTGATCAATCTGAAGAAGAACCAGGATTTGATGTCCTGTACATCGTCACTGATGGAGGAGGGTGGAGGGTGGAGTTGGTTTGGTGGAGACGTCGAGCTGAGTGTCGTCTGCATAGCAAAGAAACTTCATGATGTATTTATGAGAAATATGACAAGTGGAGGAGATGGACAATGAAGAAGGTGGGACCAAGTACAGAGCCCTGAGGAACACCAAAGGAGAGGGGGATGGGTGGATGTCAAAGACTTCAACTGAATGACTTTCAACTTTAAAGTTCCTCGACCAGAATCCACATGGAAAAATATCCAGTTTCAGTTGTTGATGTTCGTCTCACATATGTTGTTCATACATTTCTGGATATAATTCATCATGACACTCACACAAACACATCATTCCAGCATAGACACTTCAAGGAACTTACCAGTTTGTCGACCGCTTGCTGATTAACCATCAGTTTCACAACATTGAAGAATTTTCTCCTGGCTTGAATCGTCTTTCTCTGAGAAAGTCTGTCCTTTTATTTTGGGCTGAATCAGTCCAATGTTGATCATTTTGCTGGAGCTTCTGTGACATCATCTTTGATATCCCAGAAACCCATGAGGCAGATTTCCCAAGATGACATCAGTTAGGAAACATAAACTCAGTTTCATGGACACAAATGCTGGTTTGTTTGTAAACATCAACGTTGGTGTGATCGATTTGGGAAACTGCAGGTTGGAAAAGAGTGCAAATGAGTGTTGATGGTCTTGTTTTGGTGTTTTTGGTTGATTCTCTGTGCAGAAGGGATGTTTTATGAGAAGTAGAGTTTAAAGATGTTTTCAGGTAGAGGAACTTTAAATGTGCAGCAGGAAGTGCTGATGAGGGCTGAGAATCAGTGTTTGTGTCAGGATTCATCATCACACCACACAGCAGCTTTAACTAACATGTCAACATGTTTCTGCAGCGTGAGCCAGCAGAGCTCCCAGGTTCTCCGTGGTGGCTCCGCCCCTCAGCAGCAAACACATCTGGACTCCATATTTCTGGTGAGAACAAGTGTCCATTCAACACTTTACTGTCACATCATGAGACAGAAGAAGCTGTTGTGACTTCCAGCTGAAACATGAAACAGACACTCAGCTTATTAGATCCATTCAGGTCCAAAGTGAAACAGTCCAAACTTCATCCAGCTTCCAGTCTTCACTGATGCTTGAAGCTGTTTCTGCTGGATCCCACATGAAGTGTGATTTGGCTTCACATGTTGTCCATCCTGCTCTCTGCACTGGATTTACACTCACATCTCAATCTGGCTTCAGTTTCAGCTCAAAGTCAACTCCACATGTTTCTCTGTTCCAGCTGCTGGAGGACAACATGGTGACTTTCATGAAGAAGGAGCTGAAGAAGATGCAGAAGCTCGTGAGTCCAGATTACCCAGCATGCTCAGGGAGCGAGAGGGAGGATGAGGATGAAGAGCAGAGGAGCAGCAGAGAGTCATTTCTGAGGATCACACTGGACTTCCTGAGGAGGATGAAGCAGGAGGAGCTGGCTCAGCGTCTGAGGAGCAGTAAGAGGATTTGATCTCATTTCACAGGATGGAGATGAAACCTGAAATGTTCTCAGCTGGAGCAGAAAACAGTCAGAAACAGAGTCCGTCCAGAGAACAGAGGTCATTTCCAGGTCAGACACAGAAAGTGTGAAACAGGCAGGAAGTCCAAAACAAGCAGCAGAGTCCAAAAGCAGAGACGAGGAGACACAAAGAGAGTTCCTGAACTCTGCTGTTCATGTGATGCAAACATGTGCATCAGACCAGAGGCTGTTTGGTCTCCACTGAGGAGCTGATGGAGCTGATGGAGCTGATGGAGGAGAAACATCTCCACTAACACACTGTCATATTCACATTCAATGTCAAACACACTCAACTCATTCATGGTTTCTTCTTTTCAGGAACTGCTACTGGAGTCTGCCAACAGAAGGTGAAATGTGCCCTGAAGAAGAGGTTCCAGGTTGTGTTTGAGGGGGTCTCTAAAGCAGGAGAGTCCACCCTCCTGGAGCAGATCTACACAGAGCTCCACATCACAGAGGGAGGGACTGCAGAGGTCAATGAGGAACATGAGGTCAGACAGATTGAAGCAGCATC
Source organism: Blennius ocellaris (assembly GCF_963422515.1). Classification (NCBI taxonomy): domain Eukaryota; kingdom Metazoa; phylum Chordata; class Actinopteri; order Blenniiformes; family Blenniidae; genus Blennius; species Blennius ocellaris. The sequence goes on along the minus strand of NC_137673.1, from coordinate 10,911,954 downwards.
CAGGAGAGCAGACAGAGCAGAAACCAGCATCAGACCAGGAGACCTCTTTAAAGCCTCACCTGGAAGATCTCCACCAATCAGAACAGTGCTGACAAAGGGAGTGGCTGGCATTGGGAAAACAGTCCTGACACACAAGTTCACTGTGGACTGGGCTGAAGACCAAAGCAACCAGGACGTCCACTTCACATTCCCATTCACCTTCAGAGAGCTGAATGTGCTGAAGGACAAGAAGTTCAGCTTGGTGGGACTTGTTCATCACTTCTTCACTCAAACCAAAGAAGCAGGACTCTGCAGCTTTGAAGACCTCCAGGTGGTCTTCATCTTTGACGGTCTGGATGAGTGTCGCCTCCCTCTGGACTTCCAGCACACTGAGATCCTGACTGATGTGACAGAGTCCACCTCAGTGGATGTGCTGCTGACAAACCTCATCAGGGGGAAACTGCTTCCCTCTGCTCGCCTCTGGATCACCACACGACCTGCAGCAGCCAATCACATCCCTCCTGACTGTGTCGACATGGTGACGGAGGTCCGAGGGTTCACTGAGCCACAGACGGAGGAGTACTTCAGGAGGAGGTTCAGAGAGGAGCAGCAGGCCAGCAGGATCATCTCCCACATCAAGACCTCACGAAGCCTCCATATCATGTGCCACATCCCAGTCTTCTGCTGGATCACTGCTACAGTTCTGGAGGAGGTGTTGAAGAGCAGAGAGGGAGGAGAGCTGCCCAAGACCATGACTCAGATGTACATCCACCACCTGGTGGTCCAGGCCAAAGTCAAGAAGGTCAAGTATGATGGAGGAGCTGCCACAGATCCACACTGGAGTCCAGAGAGCAGGGAGATGATAGAGTCTCTGGGAAAACTGGCTTTTGAGGAGCTGCAGAAAGGAAACCTGATCTTCTATGAACCCGACCTGACAGAGTGTGGCATCGATCTCAGAGCAGCCTCAGTGTACTCAGGAATGTTCACACAGGTCTTTAAAGAGGAGCAAGGCCTGTACCAGGACAAGGTCTTCTGCTTCATCCATCTGAGCCTTCAGGAGTTTCTGGCTGCTCTTCATGTCCATCAGACCTTCATCAAGTCTGGAATCAACCTCCTGGATGAACAACAACAAACCTCCTGGTGGTCAAAAGTGTTGAAGGAGGAAGTTAATCTCCAGCATCTCCATCAGAGAGCAGTGGACGAGGCCTTGAAGAGTCCTAATGGACACCTGGACTTGTTCCTCCGCTTCCTCCTGGGTCTTTCACTGCAGACCAATCAGAGTCTCCTCCGAGGTCTGCTGACACAGACAGGAAGTAGCTCACAGACCAATCAGGAAACAGTCCAGTACATCAAGAAGAAGCTGAGTGAGAGTGTGTCTGCAGAGAGAAGCATCAATATGTTCCACTGTCTGAATGAACTGAACGATGGTTCTCTGGTGGAGGAGATCCAACAGTCCCTGAGATCAGGACGTCTGTCCACTGATAGACTGTCTCCTGCTCAGTGGTCAGCTCTGGTCTTCATCTTACTGTCATCAGAAGAAGATCTGAAGGAGTTTGACCTGAAGAAATACTGTCCTTCAGAGGAGGCTCTTCTGAAGCTGCTGCCAGTGATCAAAGCCTCCAACAAAGCTGTGTACGTGGTTCAGGAACAAAGATGTAAAACTGAGTCCATCACAAACATTGAACTGGTTTTCATTGTTGGTTCTTCTTCAGGTTGAGCAGATGTGGTCTGTCATGGAGAAGCTGTGGAGCTCTGTCCTCAGTCCTCAGCTCTCAGTCCTCCAGTCTGACACATCTGGACCTGAGTGACAACGACCTGCAGGATTCAGGAGTGAAGCTACTGTGTGCTGGCCTGGAGAGTCCTCACTGTAAACTGGAAGATCTCAGGTTCTGACATCATTGATCATTAATATCCACCACTCTCTGTTCTCCTGCTCACATCTCTAGAACATCAGTAGAACATGTCAGTAGAACACTGCAGCCTCTAGATAGTTTCTCCTCTATTAATCAGGAAGCAAAACAACAAGTCAAGTTTCCAGGGTAAGTTCAGGTGTAGAGCAGCAGCTTTACTTCCTCCACTCACTGTGTTTGTGACGCTCCATGTCACAGAGTTCTGCCTCAGACTCTGACACGACACGACTGCCACACCACTCCTTTAAAAAGTAATTTAGTTACTTTACTGATTACCTTTAAGTGATTGTTTCTAATAGTAACTCAGTTAGATTGCAAGTAACTTTTTAGTTACTTTCCACCACTGTCTCAAAACAAAAAGACAAGAGGTTTTTCTAAAAACTCAGTTCTGATCACTGCCTGGCCTCCTGCTGATACATATTTAACCTTTGACCTTCATTCTCTGTTCTATTTATATCTGACTCACTTTTCTTATCACATTTTTACTATTACTGATATTTATTTACCGGTGATGGAGTTGTAGTCTGTTGTTGCACTATTTATCTATTTATAGATTTATAGATTTGCTCTATTTGACCTTTTAATTATCCCGTCGGGGACAAATAAAGTCTTTCATTGATTGATTGAAAAAGAAAAAAATACAAAAAGAATTCAACATCTCTGCAGTTGTTATTGTTGCAATGAGTGACGCATCATATCGGGGTGATTATTGTGCATGACGGAGAAAGCTCTGATGACTCCGCCCACGATGCGGTCGTACGATTGTAATGGAAAACAACCGAGGCTGAGTCGAGTAGAGGCAAGGCGAGTAAGGCTGAGTAGGAACTAGTGGAATAGCATCATTTATGACAAGTAACTCGGAATTAGAATATATAGACAACAATGTCAATACATCTGTAAGAAATGCAGAATTAGTAAGAAATGTTAAACTGTTAATGACAAAACACAATAAAAACATCAATTGAAGGATTTAATAAATTCTGTCAAAAAGAAAAATACAAGATACAGAGAATCTATAAAACACAAAACTAAAGAAGTTGCAAATAAATATGTGAAATACAAAAATAAATAAACTACTGAGAGAATTTTTAAAAATAAGTGAGGAAAATAAATACAGTGAAATATAAGGAAACAAGAACAATCCCATTAAACACACATGGAATATATTAAAGTGTAAAGAGAAACACACAGAGACTTATCATTAGTAAGGAAGAAATCATAGAAATGAATAATAAATGTGAAACCAAAACTTGTGATTGAGACTAAATGGACATGAAAACAGTCAAGAGGGTGAGAGTTTATCTCCAAACCACTGACACACATCTGGAACCTTTGTCTTTCCAAACTGGACAATTTCCTCACTAAATGACTCAAATCAAGCTGAAGCATAAAACTAGAAACAAAGAAGATTTAACAAAGTACAGGCCAATATCTCTGCTCCCACAGTTCTGGAGTAAACAACCCAACAAACACCAATCAGCATATTGATGAGACTCTTCTCCCCCTGGTCCTTCAGCTGTTTGGACTTTACATTTCTAAACTCTTCCAGTTTGAACCTTCTTCACTCTCAATGACTTCAACATCAAACTTTGTCCTCTAATCTCACTTCTTTCTCTCTTTATTCAGGTTGAATGACTGCAGTTTGTCAGAGATCAGCTGTTCTTCTGTGGCCTCAGCTCTGAAGTCCAACCCCTCCCTCCTGAAACATCTGAAACATCTGGACCTGGGTTGGAACCAGCTGCAGGATTCAGGAGTTGAGCAGCTGTGTGGTTTTCTGGAGAGTCCACTCTGTAGTCTGGAGACTCTAGAGTAAGACTCCATGTTTGAGTTTGTGTGCAGTGAAAGTTGTGTTCCACTAAAGGTCAGACATCAGGCTGATATGAGATGATCCACACTGAGGATCTCCATGAGAAACTGAGACTTTAGTCCTGTGACTGTGGCAGAGCCGTGTGGAGCTCCACATTTCAAAGCTTGGTAGAAGAACAAGGTGCTGCACTGGACAATTCACTGTCCACCAGGGCTGCAACTGACAATCATTATAATAATCCATTAATTAGTCCATTATTTTTTGATTAATTGATGAATCAGTTAAAAAAACTAAAAACATTTCAAGTTGTAGGACCAGTTGATAATGAACGAACCAAACACCAAATATGTTTTGGTTAATTTAAAGCCCAGAACTGAACCAATACAAAGATGTATTCAATATATATTCATATATTTACATGTATATAAGATGTATACAAGATAATTATTAAATAATATTTACTTTACTTCAGGGACCACATACAGTCCAGTTTCATCCTGAGTGACCAGACTGGTAAAATATTGCTATAATAACCTTTAAATTTACTCTTCAAAGTTGTTCTTTGTTGTGTCACAGTGTCTGGAATGGAATTGTATTTTTACAAGATGAAACTGAAAATGAGTACAATCTCAACATAAAGTCCATTTTAATGAAATAGTGTGGAGCAAAATAGAAAGAAGAGTGAGAACAAAGCTTGTATAAATCCTCTAGAAGCACCTTGCTTGGTGGAGCAGCTTGGAGCTTCTTGGTCGGTTGTAAAGGGAAAGTGAAACTAAAGGAGAGGAGCTTCACAGAGCAGCACCATCATTCACATCTCTAAACTCATCTCCTGACACCACAACGTCTGAATATTCTCATCCTCTGGTCCAGACCAAGTGTTTTGGTCTTTAGTGTCTCTCAGTTGAAATGTTCCAGGACAAGCTGTCCGTTGTCCTGGTCCAGCAGGTTGTCCTCATGAAGGTGTGTGAACAGTTCAATAGTGTGGCTGCACAGTGACGTGTGGCCCAGTACAGGGTGTGGCTCTTACCGCTCCACTCCTCAGAGCTTCTACTGTACCGCCTCCACTCTGCCTCCACCTCTCTCTGCTGGTGGAGCTTTTCAACTTGATTTCAGTCAGCAGACGTTGACAAAGCTCTGAAGGTGAAGTCAACGGCTCTGCAACATGGTGAGGGAGCAGAAATCACACCAACAACCAATCCATCATGAAATAGTGGATCACTCTTGTAATCATCACATTTGATTGACTTGATGGATTCCTTGTTGCAGCTCTACTGTCAACCTCTGACAGGCTCCATGTTCACCTTCAGCTTTCACAGCAGGATGATCCTCCTGATGAAGAGTCTGCACACATTTTACTATCAACTTTATATCAAACTAAACATCCCAACAAACACCTTGAATACTGAAACACTATCCACTCTATACCTTCAACCTTCTACCTTGATGAGAAACTCACTCTCTCTCTCTCTCTCTCTCACACACACACACACACACATTATTGTCAAGGTCCTGATGAGAAAACATAAATTCACAAAAGTAGAAAAGAAACAAGAGAGAGCGAGAGAGGGAGAAGGGGAGAGAGAGAGGGGGGGGAAGAGAGTGAGAGAGAAGGAGAGAGAGAGAGAGAGAGGGGGAAGAGAGTGAGATAAGGAGAGAGAGAGAGAGAGAGAGGGGGGAAGGGAGAGAGAAGGAGAGAGAGAGGGAGCGAGAGAGAGGTAAAGAGAGTGAGAGAGAGAGGGAGAGAGAAGGGGAGAGAGAGAGAGAGAAAGAGAGAGAGGGGGCGAGAGCAAGAGAGAGAGAGATAGGGAGAGAGAGAGAGAGAAATAGGCAGAGAGAGGGGGGAGAGAGAGAGGGAGAGAGAGATAGAGAGAGGGGAGAGAGAGAGAGAGAGGGGGAAGAGAGAGAGAGAGTGAGAGAGGAGAGAGAGAGAGAGGGGGAAGAGAGAGAGTGAGAGAAGGAGAGAAAGAGAGAGAGAAAGAGAGGGGGAAGAGAGGGAGCGAGAGAGGGGGGAAGAGAGAGAGAGGGAGAGAGACACAGAGAGAGAGAGACAGAGAGAGAGAGAGAGGGGGAAGAGAAGGAGCAAGAGAGGGGGGGAAGAGAGAGAGAGAGAGAGAGAGAGAGAGAGAGAGACAGAGAGAGAGAGAGAGAGAGAGAGACATAGAGAGATAGAGCGAGATAGAGCTACAGTCTGACTGCACAGAGGCAGAATGTGAAGAAGAGCAGAGGAACTGAACACAATAGATTTGTCGTCGCTCCACCTCAACGTTTCCTTCACACAATTTTAATTTGTTCTCAAAATACTATTTGTGCTCCAACAATTGATTGTCCTGCTCTCAAAGTGTCCCAGTGCTCACTCACAATTCTGCACCAATAGAACCATATGAATCCTCTCTGTGGTCTGCAGGGGCACTGCAGTAACCCCGCCCCCTTTTGGCTTCAGTCTGACCAATCACAACACTGTGTGTGTGTGTGTGTGTGTGTGTGTGTGTGTGTGTGTGTGTGTGTGTGTGTGTGTGTGTGTGTGTGTGTGTGTGTGTGTGTGTGTGTGTGTGTGTGTCCTGGTCCATGTCACAGAGTCGTGCCTCAGACTCTCACACGACACGACTGTGAGCAAGAACAGGACATGAGACAACCACAGCAGCAGGACATCATTCCAGCTGTGACTGGATGTAAACATCCTCACTGAGGAGGCTGAGGATGCAGCAAGGAAAGAGAGGAGGCTTGACAGAGGAGAGGCCAGAGCCTCACATTGACCAGGACTTCTTATGAAGCCACCAGTCAAATCAGTGGAGTGAAGCACAGTGACGGGACTAAATAGAATAGAAGAGTTTGTTCTAGTGAGGCCGAATGCAGCTTCATGAACCACCGTCTTTATTCTCTGAGCCTCACACACAATCTATGTTTTTCTTTTTTCTTTTTAAATGAAGACAATGTTTGGAATCCTACTGAAGCTACTTGTCACGACTTGCTGTCTTATTAATGTTACAAGGGTGAATGAAATGTCAATCTCTTTGATGTCAGGAACTCTGAAATTCTTCACCTTTTTCAATGAATTCTGTTAATTATTAGTAATTTAACTATTAATTAAAATTCTAAATGTAACTTTTAGCATATCTTGATGAGATTGATGTAAGTTGCCATCATTTCCTGATCTGTTGCATCAGATATCTATTGTTCATTGAAAGTTTGATGACTTCTTTGATCTTTACTCATCAGTGTTACCACAGTTACCTTGAAAAAGTAATCTGATTACTAGTTACTCTTTTAAAATGTAATTTAATTACATTAACTGATTACTTGTTTTTAAAAATAACTAAGTTAGATTATGAGTAACTTTTTAGCTACAGCAGCCGACAACATGCCCCCCGTCTCAAAATAAAAAGGACAAGAGGTTTTTCTAAAAACTCAGTTCTGATCACTGCCTGGCCTCCTGATACATATTTAACCTTTGACCTTCATTCTCTGTTCTGTTTATATCTGACTCACTTTTATTAACACATTTTTACTACTACTGATATTTATTTACCGGTGATGGAGTTGTAGTCTGTTGTTGATCTATTTATATATTTATATATTTATAGATTTGCACTATTTGACCTTTTAATTATCCCGTCGGGGACAAATAACGTCTTTCATTGATTGATTTAAAAAGAAAAAAAAAACATAATAATTCAACACCTCTGCAGTTGTTATTGTTGCAATGATATAATGTATTGTTGACATTTCTTGGTTCCAATTCTTTTGTGTCACCTGAACAGGTTGGAGTTCTGCAGGTTGTCAGAGATCAGCTGTTCTTCTGTGGCCTCAGCTCTGAAGTCCAACCCCTCCCTCCTGAAACATCTGGACCTGAGTGTGAACCAGCTGCAGGATTCAGGAGTTGAGCAGCTGTGTGGTTTTCTGGAGAGTCCACTCTGTAGTCTGGAGACTCTGAGGTCAGTTGACTGTCTGTTACTGTTGTAGAAGGAGGAATGTTAGTGATGTGAGACTGGTCCTGCAGTGAGAGATGGACTGAGCTCAGCAGCTTCTTACTGATGTGTGTGGACATGAGGAGGAGTGTGAAGGTTGTGCTGACATGAGGATGATGAGGGTGATGCTGAAGATCCACAACAACAGAACAGCTCATTGATCAGGACTCAGTAATGAGGAGCTGCTCATTTCTCCATCAACACATCTGATTGGTTCTCCTCATTCATTCTCATGCTTTCTCTCTTTATTCAGGTTGAGTTACTGCAGTTTGTCAGAGATCAGCTGTTCTTCTGTGGCCTCAGCTCTGAAGTCCAACCCCTCCCTCCTGAAACATCTGAAACATCTGGACCTGAGTAGGAACCAGCTGCAGGCTTCAGGAGTTGAGCAGCTGTGTGGTTTTCTGGAGAGTCCACTCTGTAGTCTGGAGACTCTGAGGTCAGTTGACTGTCTGTTACTGTTGTAGAAGGAGGAATGTTAGTGATGTGAGACTCTGGTCCTGCAGTGAGAGATGGACTGAGCTCAGCAGCTTCTTACTGATGTGTGTGGACATGAGGAGGAGTGTGAAGGTTGTGCTGACATGAGGATGATGAGTGTGATGATGAAGATCCACAACAACAGAACAGCTCATTGATCAGGACTCAGTAATGAGGAGCTGCTCATTTCTCCATCAACACATCTGATTGGTTCTCCTCATTCATTCTCATGCTTTCTCTCTTTATTCAGGTTGTTTGACTGCAGGTTGTCAGAGATCAGCTGTTCTTCTGTGGCCTCAGCTCTGAAGTCCAACCCCTCCCTCCTGAAACATCTGAAACATCTGGACCTGGGTTGGAACCAGCTGCAGGATTCAGGAGTTGAGCAGCTGTGTGGTTTTCTGGAGAGTCCACTCTGTAGTCTGGAGACTCTGAGGTCAGACCCCATGTTTGAGTTTGTGTGCAGTGAAAGTTGTGTTCCACTAAAGGTCAGACATCAGGCTGATATGAGATGATCCACACTGAGGATCTCCATGAGAAACTGAGACTTTAGTCCTGTGACTGTGGCAGAGCCGTGTGGAGCTCCACATTTCAAAGCTTGGTAGAAGAACAAGGTGCTGCACTGGACAATTCACTGTCCAGCTCTGACAGGCTCCATGTTCACCTTCAGCTTTCAAAGCAGGCTGATCTCTCCTGGATGAAGAGTCACTGATCTCCCAGCTGGAGCTCCAAACTCTCACTCACTCTGCGATTGTTGCCCCCCTGACCCAGTGTGTGTCATGGAGGGTGACATTAAATCCTGTAGCAGGAAACAAAGAGGCAGACAGGTTGAGCTGGCGTTTGTCTCGGCTGCAGGATTTAATATGCAGCTGCCTCTGTGCAGCTTTGAGGCTCCTCCAATCAGTGGCGCCGCCAGGATTCAATACCATAGTACACACAGACCCCCCCCTCCCCCCAGCGTCTGCGTTGTGAGCGCCGGGGGGTGATTTTCCGTTCTGTGCACAGAGAAGATGGTGGTTGGCGAGCCCCGGGGGTGTGTACAGAAACACAGAGGAAAACAGCCCAGCAACACATTCTGCTGACGGCTCACCAGGAAGAGACAAAAGCAAACACCCCTTCAAAATAAATGTTCACACCTTCAAATAAACTGTAGGTGCAGTACGTACAGGACTCCGCCTGGGGGCTCCACTGCCTTCAATCACTATGCGCCCCCTGCTGGCCTTTTAGAGTAACACACTATTGCTGCTGCCTGGAAAGTCCAACTCTGTTTGAACCTTTTAGACTCTATGTGAGACACAGGAAGATCAAATATATCTATAGGAGTGTCTAGTTTTAATCACAGTGGACTTATTTAATTCATTGTTTTCACCCTGAACTGTAATTTAGTCCTATTAACATCTTTTAAATACACTTTAAATTGCTGCAGCGTTTTGTCCTCCTTTACACAAACTGGACTTGTTGTCTTGATGTCCAGTAAGCTAGGCTGTTGACTTGTCCTCCCACTGGACACTGCTTCTGTTTGCTGTCACATCAATTCAGCTCTCCAGAAGAACAAAGATCACATCAGTGACAATAATAAGCTCCTTCTTCTTTCACTTCCTCGGTGCTCCAACCTTCTTTAGAAGAAGAAATGAACAACAAGGATCAGTGTGATCAGTCTCTTCTGAATATGATCAGCTGCTCATTTCAGCTCATGTAGCAGCCCAGCTCTCTAAAGTATTATTGTCTGAATTGAATTAGAGGAGCTGTGACTTAAAGGCTGGGGGGGTCGGGTTGGTGAGCAGCTAGTTACCACCAAGGTTTCCCAGTAGGGGGCGACACTCAAATGACCCTTCTTATTATAAGACCATGAGAAATATTCACACAGTTACTTAAAGGACCTTTAAAAAGCAAACAAATATTTAATTACAGTAAATCACACACTACAAATTAAAGCCTTTTTGTAGCTGAACTGTGGAGTTAAACAAGTATTTTAGAATGAATTTATATCAAACTAAACAACCCAACAAACACCTAAATAATGAAAAACTTCTTCACTCTCAATGACTTCAACATCAAACTTTGTCCTCTAATCTAACTTCTTTCTCTCTTTATTCAGGTTGATTGACTGCAGTTTGTCAGAGATCAGCTGTTCTTCTGTGGCCTCAGCTCTGAAGTCCAACCCCTCCCTCCTGAAACATCTGAAACATCTGGACCTGGGTTGGAACCAGCTGCAGGATTCAGGAGTTGAGCAGCTGTGTGGTTTTCTGGAGAGTCCACTCTGTAGTCTGGAGACTCTGGGGTCAGTTGACTGTCTGTTACTGTTGTAGAAGGAGGAATGTTAGTGATGTGAGACTCTGGTCCTGCAGTGAGAGATGGACTGAGCTCAGCAGCTTCTTACTGATGTGTGTGGACATGAGGAGGAGTGTGAAGGTTGTGCTGACATGAGGATGATGAGGGTAATGATGAAGATCCACAACAACAGAACAGCTCATTGATCAGGACTCAGTAATGAGGAGCTGCTCATTTCTCCATCAACACATCTGATTGGTTCTCCTCATTCATTCTCATGCTTTCTCTCTTTATTCAGGTTGAGGGGCTGCAGTTTGTCAGAGATCAGCTGTTCTTCTCTGGCCTCAGCTCTGAAGTCCAACCCCTCCCACCTGAAGGAGCTCGACCTGAGTTCCAACCACCTTCAGGATCCAGATGTGGAGCAGCTGGTTGGTCTTCAGAAGAGTCCAGACTGCAGCCTACATACTCTCAGGTCAGTAGATGTTGGAGTGAGTCCCTGCTGCTTCCAGCAGGTTTCTACTAAACACAGTTAGTGTGAGAACAAAGATCCAGTGTTGGACGTCTCAGTGAGGCTGTGAGAGGACAACGCTGAGCAGCTTCAGGATTGGACAGCAGAGGACACAGTCAGCCAATCAGAGGAGCCACAGGCTGGTTGTGTTGGTCTGACAGTGGTGGTCCTTCATGAGCTCTGAGCTGCTGCTGTGGACAGGACTGAAGTCCTGGCTGCTCCTCAGAGACTGTCCTCATGTCCTCTGACCTCTGTCCTCATGTCCTCTGACCTCTCTTCTCTCTGCAGGTGGAGAGGACACTGTGTGTCCTGAAGGTCCACTGAGGACAGCAGAGCTTCATCCAGCAGTGAGCGACAGAGGAACCACCAGAAGATCTGCTGAGTGTCAGTGGTGCAGTGTGAAGAGCTGAGAGAGTCCAGCATCGAACCAGGGTTCCTCCTCCTCCTGCTCCTCCTCTTCCTCCTGCTCCTCTTCCTCCTCCTCCTCCTCCTCCTCCTCTTCCTCCTGCTCCTCCTGCTCCTCCTGCTCCTCTTCCTCCTCCTCCTCCTGCTCCTCCTGCTCCTCCTGCTCCTCCTCCTCCTCTTCCTCCTCCTCCTCTTCCTCCTCCTCCTCCTCCTCCTCCTCTTCATGTGTTGGTTCATTGGAAGCTGTAGAGATGTTTTGTTGTTAGTCTAAATTCTTTGTTGAGGTTTGAATCCCGTTCCTTCATGTTGGACCTTAACAAGTGTCCTTCAGAGGACAATGAGACTCTGGAACCTTCAAAGAGGGACCTGGTGTGTGTGGGACTTTTCCAGCTTGTGTAAAGTGGAGCAGGAGCTGGTCAACACTCCATCAAGCTGTTCTCCACCTTCACCTCCATCACCTGAGGACGTGTCCACAGCACAGAGAGTGGACAGAGCATGGACAGAGACCGTTGGTGTTCCAGTCACGTCTCATTGTGTCTTGGTCTTGACATGGAGGAACCTGGGTCATGGAGGAATTGACAGGACAGGATCATGGTGCAGTTTGCTGAAAACTAATTGATTTGAGTTTTTAGGAAATGTTCTGCCTGTACAGTAATATACAGTAATATAACGTACTGCGTGATTTAAGTGTGTAATTGTGAAAGATGTTGATGTTGGTAAATGATCACGTCAATATGGACCACAGACAGTACAGTGTACACTATTTTTAATAAATGAACATAAGCTGCACCAACCAGATTTAAAAAGACTATATATTTTTGTACATATACAGTACAAACACTTGTCTATCAGTACATGTGTCCACGTTGTAACAGGGTATGAATTTCACTGTGGGATTGCAGGTTTTTTCTTCTTCTTTTTTAAAAATAAACAAGTTTTAAACACTGCTTCCATGGTGGGTGACGGACTGGACTGGAGGGAAAGAGAGGGAGGGAGGGAGGGCAAGTGAATTACTGCAAAAATACACAAACACTGAGGGTTTCATCTCAGGTCATAAAGTATTTGCTGGTTGTGATTGTGAGGAGAGGATTGGTCAGCCTGGAGCACAGCCATGGAGTCCAGAGTTACGTGATGCACCTAAACGCATCATCCATGTATCTTTGACATGAAGCTCGTTTACCTTTAAAAATCCATAAATTAGCATCTTTGTTTAAGCCACTGAGTTTAAAAAGTGTGAAAAAAGTAGCATCTGATAGTCCAGACATTACGAAAGGTTCCGCTACGCGACATTTGGTAGAACAAAGTCCCGCCGAGGCCAATTACATTTGCAGCATCATCTTATCAAAACCAATCACGATGCCTGCTGTAGCTTTCAACTTCCAATCAAATGTCCCCGCGAGCAAATTGCAGTCCCGGATCATCTTTCGTTCAACCAATCAGGAGACGGCGTCTTCAACGACCAATCATGGAACTGCACGGCGTGACATCATCAGAACCAATCATGGTGTCGGCTCTGTCTTTGAAGATCCTTGCTGCTCCTTCTTACCTGCAGCTATTTTTCCGTGGATATCAACAGAGAAGGTGAGACTTGTTACCGTAATCAAATGAAAAGGCCCTAGCAACTTGTTGCTAACTGCTGCTAGCGAGGCTTCCCTCCCGGTGCAGCTGTCGTTAAAGATTGTTTGTCCCGGTGTATGAATAACCCTGAAACTTGTATGTATAAAAACAATAAAGATGTAAAGATGTGTTTGCATTACATCTGACACCAGGTAAAGCAGCACTAAAAATGCCCTGCAGGAGGCGCTGTGGCTTAGCTGGTCAAAGTGTCTGTCTAGTAAACACGAGGTCCTGGGTTCAAATCCCAGCAGTGCCTCACAACATTAATTCAATTAACCTTTAATGATATAACAATGTGCTCTCTAGCGCCACCTCCAGTCACTAAATTGACCAATGTCCTCCACAGCCATGGTGTGATCTCTCTAGGAATGTCGTAGAGATCAAACCAAAACTCCCATTGGAAACCCTGAGAAAAAAACTGCTCCATTTATTGTAGCAATGAATGATTGTAGAAAAAGCTCTTTATGTATTTATTTCTAAATGTGGCCTTAGTAACTTCTGAAGGGTCAAATCAGGGTTTCATGATGAACTCATAAACACTGGTGCTAAAAGGGGGTTAGCACTATACGTGGCTCATAGTGGCTCTGTTGTGCTACAAGGAGCCACGTTGCTACTTTCTGTATTTAACAGCTTTGTGTGCAGGAGTATAAATGACATGATCACTAACAGGCACTGATTAGCCCCCTTCTGCCCATTATATACATAGATATATGTTGTATACATCCTTTTATTGGTTCAGTTATGTGCTTTTGAATAAGTATGTTTCTTCCACAACATATTTGTTGTTTGGTTGGTTCAACATCATCTGGCCCTACAGTTTATCACATCTCACAATGTAGTATTTAATAGTCCATGATGTATTAGAATTTACCATTTGAAGTGCATTCTTTTCAAAATAGAATCCACACTCTCTGTTCTGTCTTCTGTCTCTGTTTCCATTATTAATCCTACTAATTGATCAGCTGTGTCATTACAGACTGTCACTGTCAGTGTCTAATGTTGGATTTACTTGGTTCTAAGTAATATCTGACTGTTTACTCAGTACACTAAGTCTCTTTGTTGAGCTATGATTTTATTTCATATTTTGCTGGTTCAATGTGTGAGAGTTCACTTTTATTTGTGAAGTTAAAGCCGTTCATTCCGTCTCTTTTTGGCCAAATTCAGCTCAGATCCAGATCAGATCCATAATGTGATTTGTTAACAAGTGAAACAGGAAATGGTCTGTAAGGTGTAGTACGGCGTGGCTCCGCCCCTCCACCATGTTTCAGTTTTTTTTTACTGAATAACTCGTCCTGCACTGCTGGAGCACAGACACAAAAAGAACATCAGGATGAGGTTGTTGTGACTTTAAGATTCAGAAAACTGCTTACAAGAAAATTGGAAAAACCCGCAAAACAACCCGCATCTCTTCCTCATGGAAGAGATGAAAGGAGATTTAAGGAGATCAGCTTATGCTGCCATGGAGATGCTGAAAACAAAGGAGAGGCAGACACACACTATTTCATCTGGAACTTTCTTATTTTAAGAACCTGAGGTGTTTTACAAACCTAACGTGAGAACTGAGCAGTGTTGCCACAGTTACCTTGAAAAACTAATCTGATTACTAATTACTAGTTACTCCTTTAAAAGTAACTCAATTACTTTACTAAATACTTGTTTTTAAAAGTAACTAAGTTAGATTAGAAGTTACTTTTTTAGTTACTTTCAGCAGCTGTTGACAACACCCCCCCCCCCCCCCCCCCCCCCCATCGTCTGAACATAAAGGTTACAACCTGTTTTGTCCAAAACTCTGCTGATCCCTGCCTCCTGCACCATGTTTCTACATATTTAACCTTTGGCCTCCATTCTTTGTTGTATTTTTTTTTACTCACTCGTTTATATTCAAAACATTTTAAGACCACATTCCGGTCCTTTCCTAACCAGCCCCCTGACAGTGTCTTAGAAGAACTGCTTTCATCTGAGCCTTTGAAGAAAGGCTCCATATCAACATTTTACAACTGTAAGCTGTCAGAGTGTGAAAATATCTCCACTCTCGACCACACCAAGTGTTTTATGGACAAAATATCTCAACAATGTTTTTTGACTCTTTATCAAATTGCATGATAATAAACTAACTCCTATTTTATTTCCTCATGAGTGGCCCTAAAACTCTTCTGCAGTAACAAGTTGGTCTGAGTTTCTGAAAAAGGAGTGTTTCTGCTTCCTCTTCATGGTTTGCTTTGTGGGCCTCCTGATCTAGAAGTGTTGATATCCATGCTTCATATGGTAGGATAGGTACTGCACTTTCCTCTTTTATTGAAGAACTATTCTTCCTCCACATAGTAACAATCCTGACTCATTGTCTTTGTATACAGCCAATGTGTTGAGAGTCGTGTCATAAAAGGTAGTAACCTCCTGGTCTGCAAGGAAAAGGTCTTGAAGCACATCTTCACACTCTCCAACAGACAGAACAGCTTGCTTGTCTTTGGTCTTAGCCTCCTCCTGAGCCTTACTGACAGCTGAGCCTTTCATTTGTAACCTTGTGGCAGCTCTCCACACCGAGGCAATGACTCTGACCTGTTTAGATAAACGACTGAAGCTCCTTTCATCAACAAGTAACTTAACTACCGAGTCAGCTTGGGGTCTGTGAATTCCTCCCAGACAGTCAAACGTCTTTGGATGAGCCACAGGTTCATTGCAGTCATGGGTTTGCAGTGCAGTATTCTGTTTTCTCTCCTGGATTCTGGTCAGTACTGCTGAGAAAGCCTTCCTTTGAAGTTTTTCTATGCTCTCCTTGGCAATTACTGAAACCTCTTTAGCTGACTTTTTCGGCCACTCCTCCATTGGCTGCCTCAGGAACCGAGGTCCATTTTGTCATTCTGAAACCTCATTGAGATCCTCAGGAGGATCTTCCTCTAGGTATGTCAGCAATGTTTACGTCTCCCGGGATCTACCACCAGTCCTCAAGTGGTCCAGCCTTGCAAACCCGGTTCACAAAGAAGGTCTGGTATCCATAACTGTCTCGCTGTATAGCTCCCAACACAGTTTGGCTGTCCAGCAGGTGGAACCATTGTTCTACTTCCATTCGGTTGTGCTTTTCAATACATTTTCCAAGTCGGGTTGCAAAGACTGCTGCACAGAGCTCTGCTTTGACTGGCTAGTTAGCTTCAGTTTTTACTATTTATTTATTTATTCAGTTTATTACCTACACTACAACTCTACTACAACCCCCAATAATTACATTTAAAACACAACAAACAGAAACTCCCATAATGCATTGCAGCTATCAGCTACTTTATTGCTACACATTATTAAAATGGAAGATAAATGTGTGAGATCTGGGATTGTTAGAACCATGAGTGTGATGGTGTGGCTTTAATGTCCTGTAGTTGTTGTGTAATTCACTAGAATGTTCCGTCACTCTCAACAAGTCTGCAATGAACCTCCTGGAACTGCCGGCGCTCCACAGCGCAGCAGTTTTACTGTGAAAGGTACAGGAAGCTCCCAGCTTCAGACACCAGTTGAGCCGCAATTCTACGTTCCTCTCTGGGTGGCTTTGCCTCCTTGCGTCCCGCTCTGGGTGGCTTTGCCTCCTTACGTCCCTCTCTGGGTGGCTTTGCCTCCTTCCGACCCTCTCTGGGTGGCTTTGCCTCCTTACGTCCCTCTCTGGGTGGCTTTGCCTCCTGACGTCCCTCTCTGGGTGGCTTTGACTCCTTACGTCCCTCTCTGGGTGGCTTTGCCTCCTTACGTCCCGCTCTGAGGTGCGCTTTGCCTCCTTACGTCCCTCTCTGGGTGGCTTTGCCTCCTTACGTCCCTCTCTGGGTGGCTTTGCCTCCTTACGTCCCTCTCTGGGTGGCTTTGCCTCCTTACGTCCCTCTCTGGGTGGCTTTGCCTCCTTACGTCCCTCTCTGGGTGGCTTTGCCTCCTTACGTCCCTCTCTGGGTGGCTTTGCCTCCTTACGTCCCTCCAGGATGAACTGCAGTAGGACGGAGGCTCAAGGAGCCACAGTGTAGGGACCAAAGAGCCGCGTGGTGCCGACCCTGTCATAGAGGCTAGCCACTTGGCTAATAGCTCTCTTCTGGTCAGTGGGTCAGGAGTCTTTCTCTTTCTTTTCAAGGAGGTCTTGGCCTGTTCTTGTTTTCTTCTCCTTCTTGAGAAGTTGATTGAGGATATTATGTAAATCTGGTCCTTGTCTTGGCGAGATGATTTGAGAAAAAAGGAACGATTAAAATCACCTTAATTTAAACAAAAGGATCGTTTTACTTTGTTGAGATCTCACAAGACTACAGAGAGTTTGTTCATTTCCAAGGAAAGACATTTTTCATTTGTCATGATGCAGTCATAACATGTGAATTCTGACTGAGATCGTCCATTAATCATCAATCAGTAACAACCATTAGTCATGTTTTCAAGCCTCGTTGGCGCAGTAGGCAGAGCGTCAGTCTCATAATCTGAAGGTCGTGAGTTCGAGCCTCACACGGGGCAACAGGTTTAGCTAATTTGCTCAGTGTTGAACAAGAACAGTAGAAAGTCTGATCACTTTCAAAAACCACAGACAATCCAGTGATTTCAGTCAAATGTATCACTGAACGTATTAATTCAATATCAACATTATTGACACATTTCAAAGCAGGAAGAATAGTAAAAGTACAAATGGTGGTATTCAACAGTAAACATCAAGAGGCTGAGAAAAAGCGTCTTGTCATGCAGGGTAAGTAACCACAACCACTGCATGAATGATTGAGATCAAAGAGAAGCAGAATGTTCAGCATCTTAGCAAGTTTTCCTGGAGAAAGATTCTTTCCTGAACGGTTCCATTATTTCTTGCAATAGTGATTGTTGGTCAGTATTTGTGAGACTCACAACAAAGACACTTTGGAGGTTTATTCCAGGTTGATTTCAGACGAGCCTGATTGACAACAAATGCCACAGTAAATGTGTTTTCAGTGTAAATTCAACTCTAAAAAGATCATTCCTTCCTGTTGCTGTTGCTTACGGCCATACCACCCTGAACACACCTGATCTCATCTGATCCTGGAAGCTAAGCAGGGTAGGGCCTGGTCAGGACTTAGATGGGAACAGCTCATGACCCCCCAAGTCCCTGTTGCTGGTCTTGGGGTTGAGCAGAATCCTGGATCAGAGGATTTTATGGGCTTGTGCCACCTGCTGGCCAGTTCATGTCACAACACTTTCTTTTAATGTAATTTCAGCTCATTGAAGGAGATTTATTATGTATTCATTCAGGACAATATAATTCCTGGGATTGATTTCATCCCTTTAACAATATATTCTGAAGTCTTACATCTTAATGGAGAAGGCCAGAGGATTCCAATTTACCAGTCACATTTGATCTCCAACAGATCAGAACTTTTGTAACTCAAGACAGATTCTTTTCAGGTCTTGTTCTCCTATTATGTGATTGTCTTTAAGATCTGTCTGGAGACACTGTTTTCACACTCACTACAGTTTTACTGACAATAACACACATTTTAAATGCCTACAACATTTTTATTAAGTGTATTTAGTATACTGAAACCATTATGTATTAACACAAACATTTAGTGTTTTGATATGAAATAATAACTACTATGAATTTACAAATACAATATAACAATAGTTAACAATGTATAAGATTTACTGTTTAACATTACATTTGTTAATGTCAGAAAATGTGAAGGCAAATTTACAAATAACAAACATAAATACAACGATGTAATGCAAGACAAGTCACAACTATTTAACAATATACATATATAGACTTTTCATTTTCTACAAACACACCAAATGGAGGTGTTAATCATTCCTCCTCTTCTCCACCACAGTTTTAAAATGTTCACAGCTGGTGTACACCACACCCTCAAAACCAGGCGTGGTGGATTTTCTTGTTGTTGGGCAAAAGGTAAACATCTTCTGGTTTCCACGTACTTCTTCTTTTGATGGCGTGTACCTTTTGCGCAGGCCACCACACTGCGGTACTCGGCACGCCACACAGGGTTTGTTAGATTCCTTTGGCATGACGGTCTTGACGATGGGTGCAGGGGGGGGGGGACAAACACCTGACTGCTGGACGGCCCAGCAAACTGAATAGACGGTGCCCGAGGCTGTGCTGGGACCACCAGCAGTATTGGTGCTGCTGAGACGGAGGTGGGGTGTGGGAGGTGGTCCTGGTGGCCTTGGGCTGGATGGTCCACTTTGAAGGTCCTGCCACCGGCTCTGGTTCCTCAGGCTCCTCAAAGTCCAATCTGCAAATACACAATAGACCATGAGGATTCAGGGACGAGGATTAGCCATTTAACATGATTCAGAAGTAAAAAACATGCTCCCTGCCAAAGAGCACCTCGGCCTGCCGGTTCATGCGCTGGATCTGCCGGGCCTCCATGCACGTCGTGTGGCGCCCCTGGACACCAGCAACCTGGAGGGATTCCACTCGGCTGTTTCACTGAACAGCAAACGCAATCAGGTACACCTGAGAAACACATGATGAAAAAAATATCTTATGTGTATCTGATGAATAATTTATAACCAAATGGTGTAACGGTTAGCACTCTGGACTCTGAATCCAGTGATCTGAGTTCAAATCTCAGTGGAACCTGACTTTTCATGAACAAAAACACAATGTGAGTAGATCTCTATCCTGCACTGAGTGCAAACACTGAAAATAACCACTGACAGCAATAATGACTCACAAGTAGTGACGCTCAATGAAGCCTCATGAACCACTTCTTGATTTTCTCACCACCAGATGGTGGTCAAGGGTTCTCCCTGTGACCCTTGACCCCTCTGGCCAATCACAATGGACTCCTGTTCTCTGAGGCGGGCTCCAGTTTGCCAGCCTGCAGTGGGTCCTTGTTTACATATCAACACCTATTGTCTCTGAGTATCACTGTGCTTACAAAATGATGGCAAATTTCACAGAATGGGAAACAGTGAACCTAAAATGGCAGACGATATCAAGTTAAAGTACTCCACCAAATACTCCAATGAGAAGAACTGATAGAATATCTCAGGTAAAACCACCAGTTCTGTCAGTCTGCAGTACTTTATGGATTTAATTACTTTATTTATGATAATTACCGGTGGAAATTTTGGAAAATTGTTTTCTCTTTACTCATTTTACATGTTGATTAAAAAAAAAAAAGTTGTTTGCTAAGGTTTCCAGTTAGCCCAAACTCTACATGTTTTATTTCCCTCTTGTCAGAAGTATTCTTAGTAAAGCCATCCAGCAGGTCCAGACTTGGCCCGGCTTTAGAGGGCCAGCAGAGCTCCTCAGCATGTACTCCACCCGGGACCAGGATCCATTGTTTGGCAGAGGTTGGACTCCCAGTGTCCAGCACATCAGGTTGTAGACGTCGACAGCTCGGATCGGTGCCACCCGCACATTCTGCTTAAAGTCTGAATGGAAGAACATTCAAGTTGTGAATGTACCTCCAGATTTGTTTGAAGCTTGAAGGATGAAAAGTGCAAAATCTCCAAATCAGTCGACCTTTTCTTAAAAGATCAACACCTTCAAAACATTTGTCACTTGTCGATTTTGCATAATATTAAATATATTGATTCAATTCATCAATAGGTTTTAGGAAATGACAAACAAAATGCTCCATAACTGGTTTCCAGCACATTACAAAAAATGTACTCTTGAACACACATACAATTAAACTTCACCCAAAAACCTTCAATAGTATGTGGTCTGAAACAGTTTGATAAAATAATCCAAAAAAAAAAAAAAAAAAAAAAAAAAAATATATATATATATATATATATATATATATATATATATATATATATATATATATATATATATATATATATATATATATATATAGTCAAAGAGACCAACCCTCAAGATGTGAATTACGCCACAAAAGTTGATTAAAATGTAAGCATGAAATAAACTTGAAGTTTAGCGAACGAGATAAAAAACACTTTTTTTAAATACAAAAAAGCAAAATGGAACGTTAATGTATGCATAGAACGTAAACAGATACACATTACAGTATAAAGAGATTAAAAAGTTTGCTAGCTCCTCTAGCAGTTCTAAAAACTCCAACAAACCAATCAGTAAATACTGAAATAGACGTTGCATTATTTTTTAAAACTCAGCTGAGGAGAGTTCTATGTTTTGAGCCAAAGCCTAAAAATGGGTGTTGATTTCAGCAAATTCAAAGTCACGGTGAAAACAAGGGGACGACTGTCCTCATACTCATTGTCTTCTCCATTCTCATGTTCACACTACTCGTCATTATACACATCCTCATATTAGTCATCATCTTCATCATCCTCATTATAGTGCAGTGATGCTGGTAACGTGTTAATTAGTAAAGTGCTTCCTTCATATGACGGCTTTTTTCAGTAACGAGTAATCTAACATGTTACTATTTGCAAACCTGTAAACAGATTGTTATTTATCAAAAGTCACTGTGCCTTACTATTGTTTCATTCTCACACACACACACACACACACACACACACACTCACACACACACACAGGACCGGTCCCCACCTCCACTCTCAGCCAATCACAGGTGAACTTGCTCTAATGGTGCGTTCATGTGGCACAAAAGAATCGGAAACCTACCCGTTGTCACCATTGCAATATACTCAACAATTATCATTTACTAAATTTGGAAAACTTCCTAAAACTATACTCTTTAACGCTGACATTCAAGTGCATCCATAACCTGGCACCAGAGCCACTAAGTTCATTCATACAGAGACAAAACAGCAATAGAGTCACCAGGAGCCCCTCCCACAATCACTGTGCGACCCCCCACAGGAGGACCACGTTTGGTCAGTCTGCTTTCTCCATAAAGACGGCCAAACTGTGGAACCCACTGCCCACTGACCTCAAAAGTATACCAGAGTTTAAGGAGTTCACATCAAAGCTAAAGGTGTGGCTTAAAACAAACCAAAGATGTACCCACCTCTGAGTCTGTAAATAATGTATAGTGTGTGTGTGTGTGTGCGTAGAGACCACTGTTGTAAATATGTGTTTTAGGGTTGTGTATTTTATTCATTCTGTATAATTTGTATGTACTACAGGGAAAAGCTCAACCAGGGACAGGAGTTGAAAATTAGCATTAGCTACACACTCTGTATGTGTCGCATCAGCTGCATCTTTCATGTTGTAACTATGTATTGTGTTGTAACAGGACATTGTCCCTGTCAAATAAATAAATAATAAAAAAAAGAAAAAGAAAAGGAATAGCAAAATAGTCCTGGAGGAGGTGATATTATTTGGTGTCACAGAATCACAAATGAAGCTGTATAGAGTGTGGTTGGGGGTTCAGCTAATGACAATTAAGGAAGACCCTCCCTTTGACCCTTGCACAATGAGGAAGCTCTGGGGCCTCATTTATAAAACTGTGCGTAGGATTGACGTCAAAATTGGCGTACGCACGAAACACAGAAAGTGCGTACGCACAAAAATATCCTGATTTATAAAACAGTGCGCACCCACGTCCTACGCCGATTTCCCTTTATAAATCACAATCCACTCTAAATGTGGCGCACCTGTGTGCGGGTCAGACCACGCCCATATTTGCCTATAAATATTCAGAGAAACGCCTCTCATGAATATTGATTCATGACTGACAGCATGCCGAAAGCAGAAAGAAAAGCCAAGAAACGCAATTTGACCCAGTGTGAGGTGGAAGTTCTGGTCGGGGAGGTGGAGAAGAGGAAGGCGATATTATTTGGTGGACACAGTGTTGGGGTCACCAACGCCAAAAAAGGCTCTAGAGTGGCAGCATGTGGCGGATGGTGTCAATGCTGTGGCCTCAGAAGGTCGGAGTGTGGCTGACGTGAAAAAAAGTGGTCCGACATCAAAGTAGACACAAAAAAGCGCCTGGCGTCACACAGGCAGAGCGTCTGTGCCCCGGGCGGGGGGACGGGCCCTCCGGAGCTCACCCCGCTGGAGGAAACACTGGCGGGGGTCATCGGGGAATCCCTCCTGAGTGGAGTGGTGACGGAGGTGGAGGGGGACACCCAGGCCCGCCCCTCCCTACACGCAGAACACGCGCTGTGCGTCGGGCCCCGCGATCCATGGGGGCCCCATTTTGCGCAAGTGAATTGAATTTCCCTCGGGATCAATAAAGTATCATCATTCTCTGCAAATGCGCAAATGATGCGCTGCATTTTGCCGAGAGGCGCGTAGAACACCGCCACCAAGTCAGCCCGAGGCCGGAGAGAGAGAGAGAGAGAGAGAGAGCAGGAGAGAGAGAGAGAGAGAGAGAGAGAGAGAGAGACAGCTTCCAAACGTCAATACGATTCAGGAGCTAGCAAAAGAAAGAAACAGTCCAAACAAGAAGAGGCTCGTGCTTCACTTGAAGGTGGAGATGTTGTTGAAATAAAAAAGATTGTTCCACTTTTGATCTATAAAGTTCTTGTTCCACTGTTGATAGAGGCTGTTCATTTGATTCGTTAGTAATTAAATGTATTGTTATTATTATTATTATTAGTAGTAGTAGTATTATTATGTTATTGGAAGGGGGGCCCCAAAATAAAATCCTGCTTAGGGCCCCCACTTGGCCAGGGGCGGCCCTGGGGACACCGCCGCCTGCCCTTCAGGAGCCCGATGGTGCGCTCCACAATACTATAGATTCTAGGTCCTCTCCTCTGCGCCTTGTGGGTGAGGAAAAGGGGTGAGCAGCCACTGCTTGAGGGTTAGGGTTCTCCACTGTCGCCTGCAAGGTCGCTGAACGGGTTAAACACTCCTACAAAATTGCAAGTCTCAGGATTTCCACATGAATTCTCCGTACCTAGAAGCCACCCATCACGTACAGCGCCGGCTCCAGTCTGCGCCCGACACTGCTATATGGGCTATATGATATAGGATATTACACTGCATTCATATCAGTGTAAACATAATTTGCCCTACTGTTGTCTTACTATTGTCTTAATCATATGTTTCCCGTGTGCACTCCAGGGAGTATGTTTGTTTATTCATTGTAGAAATTTTATTTTTTACTATCCACTTCTTGCAAATAAACTGTCCATATATGAGGTCATATAACTATTTATTTTACACGATCGGTTTCACACAGTTTCTCCCGTTTCTTTCTTCTGCCATCGGTGGCGCAGTTTCTCCTTACCCCAGTTATGTGCGTACGCATGGGTCAGAGTTGGCGTGGAGGACCGCACATTTTCCCGTCAACTTCTCTTTTTATAAATCCCACGGTTTGCGTAGAGAGTGGCGTACGCATACTTTTGTGCGTACGCAACGTTTATAAATGAGGCCCCAGATGAGATCAGGCGTGTTCAGGGTGGTATGGCCGTAAGGATCAGTGACACGAAGAAATGACCTTTTTATAGTGAAAATACACTGAAAACCTGTTGATTGTTCCATCTGTTGTCAATCAGGTGTCTCTCAATTCAAACTGGAATAAAGCTCCAGAGTGTCTTTGTTGTGAGTCTCTCTCAAATACTGACCACCAATCAGAGACTGGTCAGCTGATGGAGCTCACCTGGTCCATCCAGGCTCCAGAAAACATGGAGGAACTCTGTCAGGACCTGTCAGTGTCAAGCCTGAAAGGTCCTTTGTGATCTCAACCTGAGGATTATCAGTAAATAAACACCATGAAGCAAACTCCCCGTCGGGGAATTGAACCCCGGTCTCCCACGTGACAGGCGGGGATACTGACCACTATACTAATGATGAGAAAATCCCAGCACTGGATCCAGAAGCCCTGATCGTATAGTGGTTATTACTCTGCGTTGTGGCTGCGGAAACCCCGGTTCGAATCCGGGTCACGGCAATGGCTGCTAAAATGTTGTCGTCACAAGTTTAAAAGCAGGTACATGGAATCATAAACAAGTTTTAGCCAGGACAATCATTTCAAGCTCTTCTCAGGACATCATGGACCTGAGCTTGGAGATGTTACACAACTGGAAAAAGCAGTTTTTTACCAGCTGTCTACAATGTTGCTCCAGTGACATGGACTGATCAAAGACCAGCCCTAAATTCCTCAGTTTGTTTTGACTGAAAGGCTCAGTTCACCTGGTACTGTTTGGTAGTGGTAGTAGTACTACCTGGTACTGTTTGGTAGTGTAGTAGTACTATATGGTACTGTTTGGTAGTGGTAGTAGTACTATCTGGTACTGTTTGGTAGTGGTAGTAGTACTATCTGGTACTGTTTGGTAGTGGTAGTAGTACTCTCTGGTACTGTTTGGTAGTGGTAGTAGTACTATCTGGTACTGTTTGGTAGTGGTAGTAGTACTATCTGGTACTGTTTGGTAGTGGTAGTAGTACTATCTGGTACTGTTTGATAGTGGCAACAGAACGTTCTCCACGGCTCATGATGGAGGATGTTCCTGCAGCAGAACGTTCTCCACGGCTCATGCTGGAGGATGTTCCTGCAGCAGAACGTTCTCCACGGCTCATGCTGGAGGATGTTCCTGCAGCAGAACGTTCTCCATGGCTCATAGTGGAGGATGTTCCTGCAGCAGAACGTTCTCCATGGCTCATGCTGGAGGATGTTCCTGCAGCAGAATATTCTCCACAGCTCATGATGGAGGATGTTCCTGCAGCAGAACGTTCTCCATGGCTCATGCTGGAGGATGTTCCTGCAGCAGAACATTCTCCACGGCTCATGATGGAGGACGTTCCTGCAGCAGAACGTTCTCCACGGCTCATGATGGAGGATGTTCCTGCAGCAGAACATTCTCCACGGCTCATGCTGGAGGATGTTCCTACAGCAGAACGTTCTCCACAGCGTCTCCAGACTCTGTCTCGTCTGTCACATGTGCTCAGTGAGAACCTTCTCATCAGTGAAGAACTCAGGGCTCCAATGGCCAATCTGCCAATATTGCTGTTCTCTGGCAAATGCCAATGGCCCTGCAGGGTGTTGGGCTGTAAGAACAGCTCCCCCTTGTGGACGAGGGCCCTCATAGCACCCTGGTGAAGTGTGTTTCTGACAGTTTTAGCAGAAACATCACATTAGTGTCCTGCTGGAGGTCATTCTGCAGCTCTTGCAGCTCCTCCTGGTCCTTCTTGCACAAAGGAGGAGGTAGCAGTCCTGCTGCTGGCTTGTTGCCCTCCTACCCCCCCTCCATGTCTCCTGGTGTCCTGGCCTGTCTCCTGGTATGTCCTCCATGCTCTGGACACTGTTCAGGGAGACACAGCAAACCTTCTTGCCACAGCTCATTGATGTTCCATCTTGGATGAGCTGCACAACCTGAGCATCTTGTGTTGGTTGTCGACACGCCTCCTGCTCCTCCAGGACTGAAACACTAACAACATTCTAAAGTGAGCAGAACATCAGCCAGGAACCAGGAGAACAGCATCATGGTTTGTGGTCACCAGCTGTAGAACCTCTCCTTTATAGGTGTTGTCTTGATGATTGTTTGATTATCAAGGGACACTAAATCACTATTAGTCTACTTTCTGCTCTGGACATAAAGCTTGGAGAAGCTGGGGATTGATCCCAGGACCTCATACATGCTAAGCATGCGCTCTCCCACTGAGCTACATCCCCTGTGCTCTACTGTATATATATAATATCACTCAAACTTTAATATTCACCATCAAACAGGAAGTCTACTGAAACTAGAGGTTTGTATTTCCAGAATAAACTTCAAGTGTGAAGCTGAAGAGGCGGAATAAAGCTGCTTTTTCTTTGAATAAATATCCTTTCATCTCAGCGTCTCCATGGCTCCATGGTGTCTCAGTACTGAGATCAAAGGAGAACAAAGGAGATCAGCATCTGATGTAGATCAAACCCACTGAGAAAGCAACGTCCATAGATGTTCAAGACGTGTCCATCTGTCCAGTCCCTATTGAGGACGTCTATTTGACAGCCAGAACTAGTTGAAAATAGACATTTTAAACAGGCTGTAATTGAGGACGTCTATTTAACTGTCTATTTTACCATCATGTAAAATGAGTCACTTTTAAGAACTGTGACAACTGTATTCCAAAGATTCTTTAAAGTACGTCCAGCAACTATCAACCTTAATAAATCATCCATACTGGAGCCAATATGACTTGATACTATGATAACGTTGTTTGATTATGTACCAATTCATCATAAATACACTGAAAGACAGTTTTACTGCATTCAAGATGGAGTTCAGTGTTTTACTGCATTTCTAAGTATAATACAGACTGTGTATAATTGGTACCTTGCCCAATGTATGGTAACTGTGTTCAGGTTATGGGTTTAGTCATGTTTTATTAGTTACTGATGCTTTCATGATCTCTGCCATCACCTTTCAAAGTAAAAGTACCTGGAATGAACTATGTTCTGCTCGCTATGTTAAGTAACTCTACAACTGTAGGATCATTATCAGCTCATCAACATTTTTTGGTGACGTCTCCACTGTAAAGGTTGTCTTATGCTTGACGTGTCCACGAGCTCCTCACGGCTTCCTGCAGCCAAATGACATCATTTTAGCCGCCACGCCCCTCAGTGCAGTCCTGTTCACGTGGACGTCACCGCTCCGTGTGCCTCCCAATTCTTCTGACTACACGGACGGAGACGTGAGGAAAAAAAGGTGGAGCTGAAGAGGAGGAAGACTGAAGACTTGGTTCTAAAGACACAAAAAGCATCAAGCTGCACATCCACACTGAAAACACAAGATGTGACTCATAGACGTCAATTAGCTTCAGTGTCAGACTTCAACAGAGGGAACCTTTAATTTGAAACAATAGTTGATGCTCCGCTCTCCACTGCAGGATCACCTGCTGGTGTCACAGAGAAGAAGTCTACTTCTTCTGCTCTAATTTAATACTGCGGTGGAAGTGTGTTTGTGATGCACTGCCCCCTGCAGGTTGGGAGCAGGAGCCGCTGGATGAGAGAAATGAAAAAGTTTAGTTGCATCATGGTGGTCCGTTTACACAACAACCATGCTTGAAGCCCTGAAAACAGGATTTTGTGAAAACGCTCCTCCATCTCCGTAGACGGTCCCTAAAAGTGTTCCTGAATTCAAAGTGTGTCTCACAGTATATCTCATGTGTTTTGGAAGAGCATCTTCCAATTTCTCAATAAACCGTGATTCAACTGGAATACTGTTGAAATATGTTTATGTCAACAAACTATCAATAGTCTCTGACCTGTGTTCACTTCATTTTCTTACAATTCTAACATTCCATACAAAGTGCTTCGTCAATATTTTTACATCTCAAGCAAGCCATTGATCACTTTGACACTAAATCCCGACAGAAAACATGAAGAAAAGGAAGAGCAAAATAGGAGGTGGAGGTCAGGAGACGATATTATTTGGTGTCACAGAATCACAAATCAAGCTGTATAGAGTGTGATTGGGGGTTCAGGTAATGACAATTAAGGAAGACCCTCCCTTTGATCCTCCCACAATGAGACAGCTCTGCTCTGTCACATGGCATCATGGGAGAAAGTATAATACAACTGAAGACACATGCTCTGCTGTCAGAAGTGGGATTTGAACCCACGCCTCCTGAAGAGACTGCAACCTGAATGCAGCACCTTAGACCCCTTGGCCATTCTGACCTAAAGCCAAGAAGTTCACATGTAGCCGAGGACGTTCTAGGTTCTCTAGTTCATCTCATCTCACACCTTCACCCTGATGATGTTGTTTGGTCGTCCAAGAGTTTTCTCTCCAAGCCAACAATCAGGGACTACAAGCTCCAGTGGAGCTGCAGAAGCTACTGACGCTAGGAGGAGGAGTGGAGCCATAGACCTATAGAACTAGAATTATATAGAGGTTTATGAGCAGATATCTACTTCTAAATTTCTATGTGGTCTGTCTTCTGTGTTTTTGGTGTGTTTGGTGAGTCACAGCGCCCCTAAAGGCCTGGCATGTGTACTACATGGCCTGAAGCCTTGTGTTGAGCCGTGTTCATAGTGAGGTGTGGACAGAATTGTTTTGGAGAAGGCTGGGGAGAACAAAGAGGTTTTTTTTCGTCATGTGGATGAAGCCTTACACTTGCAGGCCCAGCAGACGACCTTTGCCAGAGCAGAGAAGAAGCTCCTGAAGACTTTGAGTCACTTTGGTTGACGCTGGCAATCAAGACGCAACAAGAGGTGACACATTCTAAACACTTTGCTGGAGAACTAGACTTTTTGAAAAGTTCCATAGAAATTGTGAGAATGCAACTTTCTGAAAACATTCTTGTTCTTGTTTATTTCACAGCAGCCACACGTCTGTAAAGCAGCGTTGTAACTTTTCAACTGCAGTTTATTTCTCCCCTCCAGTGCTTTCAGAAATACATTTCACTGAACTGATTCAGTAATAAAAGAGAGTTTTTGTATGAGCGGCCATGTTGGTCTGGTTTTAACTGCAGGAGTTGGTGCTTTTCGTGATGCGTTCAGGTGCATCACGTAAGCCTGCACTCCGACATTTCAACAAGCTGCGGTGCTCCTGCAGTAGCGATGCTACAAGTTAATGTGATTAAAATATGACTGATAGTTATTAGCGAGCTGGAACACGCATGCTCAGCACACGTCAGTGCTGAAGTTTGTGCAGTGCAGCTCCTCAACAGTTGGTCCAGGACGGTCGGCACAGCCCAAACTCATTTCTTCAGCCACAAGGAGCTGGTCCAAGGAAATGATGTCATTTTGTTCAGCAGGATCCTGGAGTGCTGAACTTTCTTCTTCTTCTTATGGACCATGAATTGGCCTTTATTGTGTGAATGCTGAAGACAATGCTTTGATCTGCAACAGACGCTGATCTCCTTTGATCCTATCAGAGTGAATCCTGATCTGTGTGTGTGTGTGTGTGTGTGTGTGTGTGTGTGTGTGTGTGTGTGTGTGTGTGTGTGTGTGTGTGTGTGTGTGTGTGTGTGTGTGTGTTGGGGGGTCTCTTTGAGCGTCCCCCCCGGTCGTGTACAGCAGCCATGCCAACATTAAAAAAGCAGCAACAGGAGGAGACTCTTGGTCTCTTCCTGTTACAAGAGTAAAAAGTGTTGTGACATCACAAGTCTCTCAATCACATCATATTGTCTGCCCAAGCTGCTGAACAGGAGTAGGGCCAATCAAAAGATTACCAGTCACTTTTTAGTTACTTTCAGCAGCTGCCGACAACATGCCCCCTGATCTCAACATAAAATCAGTGGTTTTTCTAAAAACTCCATTCTGATCACTGCCTGGCCTCCTGCTGATCATATTTAACCTTTGACCTTCATTCTCTCTTCTATTTATATCTGACTCACTTTTATTATCACATTTTTACTACCACCATTTGTTTCTTGATTTCTTTTAGTGATTCTTAAAGCCAGGAAGTTTCCACTTTAAATGACTTTAGTTTTGTGTCTTTGATGTTTGTGATCTGCTTTTTTTCTACAAAAGTAAACAAGTGAATGAACATCCTCCAAGCTGAAAAGTAGAACTTCAAGATGGGAAATGGACTGTTTCCAGGTACAAAAGTATTTATATGGAAAACTAAGGTGAAGCAAGACCCAGTCTCTCAGGAGACACGGGTTCAAATCCCAGGTGAAGCCATTGAATGGAATGTCTTGCTCAAACCAACAAGTCATGATTCACTCCCATCATTTGTGGTCCTGATATGTTGGACACTTGTCACACCCTGTGAATTTCACCCCACTAAAACCTCCAGGCTCAAACTGGTCCAGTCCTACAACCAGGCTAATCAAGGTGATTGATGTGAAACACTGTGGACTCCACACATCTCCGTATCAACATGAGGATCAAACATCTGGACGGAAGACACATGGCAAAAGACGAGACACTGCTCTCAGAGTGAGCTCATTCCTCACCTCTCAAGGAGAAGACACATTGATTTGAGGACATCTTGGCAGGAGAAGACCTGTGACATGAGAGCCAATTGAAACTGATGAGGAAAAATGATCTCCTTTCAGAAGTCTGATATGAATGATGACATTCAAATCTGATTTTCAGACTGCAGTCAGTGTTTGTAAAGGATGACGATTAGGAAGGAGCAATTAATGTGCTGAATGTCTCCTTGAAAATTGTGCAAATGGAACTAAACCCATATTTGCCAGAGTTGAACTGAGTTTTGGAGTTTAAAAAAAGCTTCCTCTGTGTTTCTGCCCAGTTTCGAACAGGGGACCTTTTGCATGTGAAGCAAACGTGATAACCACTACACTACAGAAACTATGCATGAGACCAATAGGGTGGTAGAATTCTGAGATTAAAGGCTCATATTCTGCAAAATTCTCTTTCACATGGTTTTGCAGCAGTAATATGAATCCCTAAACCTGGAATTAGAGAGGAGTGAGTTCACTACTATCAAAACATTGAACAGATTCAATGTTTTATATATCAAAAACTATATACTATATACAGTATATAAAGCTTAATTTGTAATATTTATAATATATTTATTTTTATGAACAGCCATATACAATAAAATATATTAATACAGGCTACTTTCTTATTTTTTTATCTGGATCAGTTGGTAGAGCATGAGACTCTTAAGCTCAGGGTTGTGGGTTCAAGTCCCACATTGGGCAGAGCTCTCTATTGAGACAGTGGTGTCCTTGAGGACAGAATGGTGGACTTGAGATGTGAACCTCACAGTTGAGAAGTCACCAGTGTGGATCTAGAGTAGCCTTGAGGGCCGTGGTCCTGCATGGTTTCAATGTCTCCTCACATCAACACAGCTGACAACAATGATTGGCTCGTCACCATGACAACTCAGCCGTGTTTGAACATCCAGGACTGTGGCCCTTGAGGACCAGGGTTCCCCACACCTGATCTAGAGGATCTTTGACCCCATCAGCTCCCTGGAAGCTTCACTGTGTCACCTCACCTCCTCATCAATGTGATGTGCTGCTGCTGTTGTTGCTTGATGTCTACCATCATTTATTTAAACGTAGAACTAGAACTACACTCAGATTGAAAGTCCAATCACGTTGTGATGACTCAATGAACGGTTCTTTGAGGGAGTGTGGTGAGATGTTAGTGACAACATGGTTGAATCAAGACTAGATCAGTCCACTTCAGTTCTAGACTCCAGATGGGAGGCCAGTGCCTTGCCCATTAGGCCACTGGGTTCACAGTTTAATACAACCATGACCTCAGCATCATAAATATCACTGACAACTCCATCACCAGGGCCTCATCCAATATCATTCATATGTATTCATATGAATGATATGTCTGCCTCTCCTTTGTTCTTAGTGTCTCCATGGCAACAGATGTTGATCTCCTTTAATCTCCTTTCATCTCTTCCATGAGGAGCCTCTCCCATCACTTTGTATGGGACATTGTTTTGCTGGTTTTTTCAATTGTGTTTGGAAGCAGTTATGTGAATCATTAACAAAAGTCATAACAATGTCTTCCTGATGTTCTTTTTGTGTCTGTGCTCCAGCAGTGCAGGACTAGTTATTCAGTAAAAAAACTGAGACGCTGTCACATGGTGGAGGGGCGGAGCCACGCCGTACTGCACCTTACAGACCATTTCCTGTTTCATGTAGACACCTGCAGACAAAACTGTTAAATACAGAAAGTAGCAACGTGGCTCCTTGTAGCACAACAGAGCCACTATGAGCCACGTATAGTGCTAACCCCCTTTTAGCACCAGTGTTTATGAGTTCATCATGAAACCCTGATTTGACCCTTCATCAGTTACTAAGGCCACATTTAGAAATAAATACATAAAGAGCTTTTTCTACAATCATTCATTGCTACAATAAATGGAGCAGTTTTTTTCTCAGGGTTTCCAATGGGAGTTTTGGTTTGATCTCTACGACATTCCTAGAGAGATCACACCATGGCTGTGGAGGACATTGGTCATTTTAGTGACTGGAGGTGGCGCTAGAGAGCACATTGTTATAGAATTAAAGGTCCATTGAATGAATGTTGTGAGGCACTGCCGGGATTTGAACCCAGGACCTCCTGTTTACTAAACAGGCACTTTGACCAGCTAAGTCACAGCGCCTCCTGCAGGGCATTTTTAGTGCTGCTTTACCTGGTGTCAGATGTACTGCAAACACATCTTTACATTTGATCACAGTCTGAAAAAGATGGAGAAAAAAACACATTACAATTTTCATTACAGGCTGTCACTGTCACAGGGTCTAAAGTTAGATTTACTTTGTTTTACATAATAACTGTCAGATTACAAACAACATTGAGAGTCTGTTTCTTGATCTATGATCATATTTCATATTCTGATGCTTCAAAGTGTGAAAGTTGTGTGAAAGTATTAGAGTCTCATGCTCTAGTGACTGAGCTGGTCAGGCTACTTGTTCTGTAGTGATGAAGGACGAGTGTAAAATCCTCCACTGAAGACCTTCAGGACCACGGTTGACTGTGACTTGCTCACATTGTGGAAACTATTTGAAGCTTCATCCACAGTTGCTATGGAAACAGGAGCAGAACCAGAACTCTTTCAGAACCATGACATCATCACAAGAACAGCTGATATTGCAGAAAGCCTCATTTTAAAAGAAACAATAGCACTTGGATTCATTGTTCGGAGGAGAGAAGGACAATCAAGCAACAGCTGCTGAAAAATAGACACAAGTTCAACACAATGTGAGCTTCAACTTGTCAGCCTTCTGTTGGTGATTTTCATGGACAGGGTGTCGAGGTGCAGCTGAGGCCAGAGGAGACAACAAGTCAACGAGGCTGAAAGTATTCCCAAACTGAATTCCCAAACTGAACATAGAAGTGACTGCTCACCAGTAAATGTGTGGAGTTCAGTTGTCTCAGCTCTGGAATGAAAGACTGATTAAAGTTTTGACATGAGGAACCATGTGTTTGCTGAATGAACACAAAGTGCAATTAATGATTTCTTCAGCCACTTTTGTTTAAGGTTTTTCACAAAGAGTTTAGAATATTCAGACATGTGGAAACAAGTAAATTGTTTTTGGTTCTGGGAAATGTGTGTGTGCTTCTGGGAATGATGAAATATTTGTGACAAAAAGGTTTTTGCACTGCTGAGTTTCTATTGTGTGTGTTTTGTCTTGGAATATGTATTCATTATTATGACAAGTTGAGTAGGTCTGCATACCATAACTTGATTTTTCTCTGAGGAGAACCTGTATTCAGGGGACTCTTGTCCTTGGATTCCAGGTTGTCTCCAAATCAGAGGTTTAACTTTATAAGACAATCTACAAGGAGAATCTTTCAGTAACCGTCACAAAGCATTGAGCAGCGTTGTTGGCAGGATTCGAACCTACGCAGGGAGACCCCAATGGATTTCTAGTCCATCGCCTTAACCTCTCGGCCACAACAACATGCTCCAGGAACGTTTTGCATCAGGTTAAACCTACTTTATTGCCTTTTGAGGAGACCAGGGTTCAGCCGGCTGTGGTACCCAGTTTTGAGCTGGCTGTGGTACCCAGTGTTGAGTTGGCCGTGGTACCCAGTGCTCAGGTTCTGCCTCCTCGCAGTGCTCAGGTTCACAGCTCCTTGCTTGTCCTTGCAGCTGCACAGTTCAAATGTGGAGATCCAAGCTGGCCTCTCCTTTATATAGACCATGTGATGATATATCATACTGTGATCCTGTTGACAGATGGATCGTCTCACTTTCATCTTGGGTCAAAGACAGACGGATCATCTCACTTTCATCTTGAGCCAAAGCCCTCAGATCAAATTCATACCCAGTGATGCCATACCCAGTACTTGTGTTTACAGTAGGGAAGTATGGATCTATGCAACCAACTGTAAAATATACTGCTATAGCAAAGGAAGTTTGAAATGTTTATGTTTGGTGTGTAAACCCAGTTATGTGAAGGATAAGTTTAAGTTAAGTGGACACTTCAAATGAGAGCAAGTGGGGGTGTTGAGATATGCTCTCATGTGATTGGATTTGTTTTTGTTTACTTATGATGTCATGGCAACGCTCATTGATCATGTGACTGATTGATTGCTGATTTGACACACGTGTGAAAATAAAGATGGTGTGCCCGAGGTCCGGGTGATCACAAAGGAAAAAGACGTGTGCTGTGTTATGTCACGTTTAACGCTGTGTTGAAGTGTAGACTCTGCTAACATATACTGTATATAGTATATCGTTTTTAATATATAAAACATTGAATCTGTTCAAGGTTTTGATAGTAGTGAACTCACTCCTCTCTAATTCCAGGTTTTGGGATTCATATTACTGCTGCAAAACCATGAGAAAGAGAATTTTGCAGAATATGAGCCCTTTAATCTCAGAATTCTACCACCCTATTGGTCTCATGCATAGTTTCTGTAGTGTAGTGGTTATCACGTTTGCTTAACACGCAAAAGGTCCCCTGTTTGAAACTGGGCAGAAACACAGAGGAAGCTTTTTTTTAAACTCCAAAACTCAGTTCAACTCTGGCAAATATAGGTTTAGTTCAATTTGTACAACTTTGATCATCGATCAAGAAACAGACTCTCAATGTTGTTTGTAATCTGACAGTTATTATGTAAAACAAAGTAAATCTAACTTTAGACCCTGTGACAGTGACAGCCTGGAATGAAAATTGTAATGTGTTTTTTTCTCCATCTTTTTCAGACTGTGATCAAATGTAAAGATGTGTTTGCAGTACATCTGACACCAGGTAAAGCAGCACTAAAAATGCCCTGCAGGAGGCGCTGTGGCTTAGCTAGTCAAAGTGCCTGTCTAGTAAACAGGAGATCCTGGGTTCAAATCCCAGCAGTGCCTCACAACATTAATTCAACTAACCATTAATTATATAACAATGTGCTCTCTAGCGCCACCTCCAGTCACTAAAATGACCAATGTCCTCCACAGCCATGGTGTGATCTCTCTAGGAATGTCGTAGAGATCAAACAGAAACTCCCATTGGAAACCCTGAGAAAAAAACTGCTCCATTTATTGTAGCAATGAATGATTGTAGAAAAAGCTCTTTATGTATTTATTTCTAAATGTGGCCTTAGTAACTTCTGAAGGGTCAAATCAGGGTTTCATGATGAACTCATAAACACTGGTGCGTACGGAGCGGTACGGCAAAGCGAAGCCGGAGCTCTGGTCCGGTACCCGTTTCCACTGCAGAGAGGAGCTTAAAAAGTGGGCGGGGCTTAAGAGCTCCGCAGATATGTGACGTTACAACAGAAAAGAAAGTCGTCAGATCTAGATCTTATGAATCCTCTGTTGTTGTTTACATCCTCCAATTTGCACTTGTTGTTTAGTTAACTGTTTTTTTTTGCTGCGGCAAAAAAAACCTGTTATTTTTTGCAGCGGTTATTTTTTGCAGCGGCAGCGCTGCAGCCTCAACTTCCGTGTTTGTTCTGAGAGAGCGAACGCTCCAGCGACTTGCCCAGCACTTGAGCTCTTGGGTGCAGGGCAAGTCACCGGAGCGTTCGCCCTGGTTGGCGGAGGCACAGACACGGGAGTCTTGAGCTTTCTGCTAAAACGCAGGAGCTCCACTCCACTGAGGCTCCGAGCTCCGAGTTTCTCTTCATTGCTTCCGTGGTCCGTCCCCGCGATATAGCGGCACTGACCGCGGTTGAACAGAACGCTGACCGCCTCTGGGAAGCGGAGCTGCTGGAGCGCGATCAGCTCCCGTGTCCCAGACGCGCATCCACGCCACGGCGAGCACTATGCTGCAAACATAAAGCTCCAACGCGATGCAAAATCCCGAGCCCCAGTCTCCCCCTGCCTCAAGTCTGCTCTTTCACCACAAACACTAAAGTTGAGCACTAAAGAAAAGAAAAAAAAAAAACTAGTGCAAAGCTGGCCACACTGACAACAGAGGCTTCATCCAGCCGACACATTAAAATATTGAGGGCGTGTAGTAAATCACTGACCAATCAGCTCCTCAAACTCAGACCTGTTCCATGGTCCTGGTACCCCGAAAGAGAGGTAGTGGAAAAGGAACTGCCTTTGGAGTGGTTGTTTCTGGAAAATCACAAATTCCTGCAGTGGAAACGTGAACCGTAACAAACTATACCAGTGTTTTTCAACCACTGTGCCGTGCGAAATAATCCAATTTCACATTTTTTTCTAAAAAAACATTTACTCTCACAAACACTGTCAGCTGTGAGAGCAGTGTGCAGAGTAATCGTGTATAAATACCCCAACACAACCCCAACAATAACCCTCAATAACCTCCGGCAACACTTAACCTGAACTCCCATCATTCCCTGCAGTGACCAACTCCGTGATCGCTACAATACTCTTCACCACTAGATGGCAGCACAGAACTTTGTCGGTGACATGAAACTTAACAGACGTCAGTCTGGTTAATCTCCACCTCCTGCTACTATCTTGTATCAAAGTACTGTGTCAGTGACAGTGATGGAGACGTTTTTGAAAAGGAAGAATCGAACCAGGATCTCAGCTCTTCATCCATCAGGTCCAGGTTTCACACTGAGGGAGTCAAAATAAAAAATAAAAATTGGGAAATACTTTTTTCTGTATTTATTTGATTCCTGTTGATAAAGCATGGATGAGAATGACTTTATATTGTTAATAGAGGCTACAGAGTTGAACATTTTAACATTTTCGGGTGGTGGTGTGCCTCGAGATTTTTCCAAAGAAAAAAGTGTGCCTTGGCTCAAAAAAGGTTGAAAAACACTGCTCTACACCGTTCTATCCCAGTTCTTTTTGTGCAGTGGAAACGGGGCTTTTAACACCCCTGCTCCACAGTGGTGACCTCTCCACTGGAAGACTCATTAGAGAGAGCTTCAGATGTCAATCCTACCATTTTGTTCTTGAGGACACCACTGTCTGAAAGTAAAGCCCAATGTTGGGCTCGAACCACATCAATATGCTCTCTTAAAAGTACAGTTCTGACACCAGACTCTTTATAGAGCGTGAGTTCTATGTAGACGATGCTCTCGTTTCCACATCAACAGAGGAAGAGACAATTTCTCTGCTCCAGAAAACCCAAGCATCTCTCTCAGAATCTAACTTGAGACTTCAGCAGATCACATCCAATAGCAAAGACATCTTGAGAGCATTTCCAGCAGAGGATCATGCTAAGAACATGAAAGATCTTGACTTAGATGGAGACGTGCTACCCACACAGTGAAGTCTTGGATTAAGCTGGAATATCAAAAATGACACTGCTGAGGATCAGAGGCAGACTGAAGCAAGCTGATCTAAGTGACAAAGAAAAGCATCCAAATATTCTTCCAGTCAATCACCATGTGTCATCAGACACTCTCCTTTGATCTCCATGAGATACCTCTCTCATCTGCTGAATTGAATCCACAGGAGGTAATGAGACATTGATGGACTCTGCTGCTCTCTGATTATGTAACTAAACACACCTGTGAGCTACAAGCTTTAAATACTGGAGGTTCAATCACAGCAGGAGGTCAAAACTCAAGGGTTTTGGTCCAGAAGTATCTGCAGATGAACTTCATCCACAACTGAAGGTTAGAGTCTGCTGGAGTCAGTCCTGCAATATGCAAATTAGCCCTGAGCACCAGACAGGAGGAAGCCTGACTTTGCCTACCATCCACTGCATTGGCCAGTGTTCAGGCCCGAGGGTTATCAGGAGCAACACACAGAAAACCTTACACTCCCCTTTGAGGAATTGAACCCTGGTCTCCTCAAAAGGCAATAAAGTAGGTTTAACCTGATGTAAAACCTTCTGGAACATGTTGTTGTGGCCGAGAGGTTAAGGCGATGGACTAGAAATCCATTGGGGTCTCCCTGCGTAGGTTCGAATCCTACCAGCAACGCTGCTCAATGCTTTCTATTGGGTATTTCAAGACTCTCCTTGTGGAGTGTTTTATAAAGTCAAACCTCTTAGTTGGAGACAACCTGAAATCAGAACCAAAAACACAATTCACTTTTTTCCACATGTCTGAATATTCAAAACTCTTTGTGAAAAACCTTAAACAAAAGTGGCTGAAGAAATCATTAATTGCACTTTGTGTTCATTCAGCAAACACATGGTTCCTCATGTCAAAACTTTAATCAGTCTTTCATTCCAGAGCTGAGACAACTGAACTCCACACATTTACTGCTGAGCAGTCACTTCTATGTTCAGTTTGGGAATTGAACCCAAGACCTCGGTGTTCTGAGATGAGAATTCCATGAATAGGTCAGACATATGCATGAGGAGAATGAAGCTCATATAAATGAATCATGAGACTCAAGAAGAGTCTTTGTGTAACAAAGTATTGAGCAGCGTGATTGTCAGGATTCAGAGGCTGCATTGTAGCTCCTCCTTATGGAACCGTACCGATGTGCTAGCTACCACGACAGAGGGTGACGGTTGGTACGGTACTTTTGGTACACTGCACAAGCTGATGGGGTCAAAGGTCATGCTCTTGATCCACAGTGGCAACCTCTCCATTGTGAGACTCATAATTGAGGTGGCAATCCTACCATTTTGTTCTTGAGGACACCACTGTCTGAAAGTAAAGCCCAACGTGGGGCTCGAACCCACAACCCTGAGATTAAGAGTCTCATGCTCTACCGACTGAGCTAGCCAGGCAACTTGTTCTGTACTCATGGAAGGTTCCCTGTAGTACCCTACACAGAAGACGACCACTGTTGACTGAGACTTGTTCACATTGTAAAAACTCCATTGTTGTCAGTGTGTCTGCTGCTGTTGTGTAAAAGTAAGACTTTTCTTGAACAGACAAGTTGTTGTCACTTGGAACGTTGTTGTGTAAATGGGATCTAAGACTCAGGTCAAAACCGACCCGTTAACATGTGACTGTCAGTCATTGAAATATCCATCAGTGTGTTATAGAAGGTCTTCAAGTTTCAATAAGCAATACAGACACACTTTAACTGTTGTGTTACAAAACATGAATTTTATTTTATTCTCAATGTCAAAAACATGAGCAAGGCTTTTTCACAAAACATGGGAAAACAAGCATGCTGATCCTCTGAACACACACACACACACACACACACACACACACACACACACACACACACACACACACACACACACACACACACACACACACAGAGATTAGGATTCACTCTGATAGGATCAAAGGAGATCAGCGTCTGCTGCAGATCAAAGCATTGCCTTCAGCATTCACACAATAAAGGCCAATTCATCCTCCATAAGAAGGGCATTGGTCCACATATGATTGTAATGTTTTGTTTACAGGAAATCTGCAGGATGTTTGTCTGGAGAAAGGTTTAATTTAATAACAATCAAGAGACACTGCCTTCAATCTATTGTCACCATGTTCAAGATGGTATCACTTCCTCTGACATATGTTCTAACTGCACAGCTGATCTCCTTGATACCTGTCTACACTGTGATCTCTCTGATACCTGTCTACACTGTGATCTCCTTGATACCTGTCTACACTGTGATCTCCTTGATACCTGTCTACACTGTGATCTCCCTGATACCTGTCTACACTGTGATCTCCTTGATACGTATCTACACTGTGATCTCCTTGGTACCTGTCTACACTCTGATCTCCCTGCTACCTGTCTACACTGTGATCTCCTTGATACCTGTCTACACTGTGATCTCCCTGATACCTGTCTACACTGTGATCTCCTTGGTACCTGTCTACACTGTGATCTCCTTGATACCTGTCTACACTCTGATCTCCCTGATACCTGTCTACACTGTGATCTCCTTGATACCTGTCTACACTGTGATCTCCCTGATACCTGTCTACACTGTGATATCCTTGATACCTGTCTACACTGTGATCTCCCTGATACCCGACTACACTGTGATATCCTTTATACATATCTACACTGTGATCTCCCTGATACCTGTCCACACTGTGATCTCCTTGATAATGTGATCTCCCTGATACTTGTCTCCACTGTGATCTCCCTGATACTTGTGTACACTGTGATCTCCCTGATACCTTTCTACACTGTGATCTCCTTGATACTTGTCTACACTGTGATCTCCTTGACACCTGTCTACACTGTGATCTCCTTGATACCTTTCTACACTATGATCTCCTTGATACCTGTCTACACTGTGATCTCCCTGATACCTATCTACACTGTGATCTCCTTGACACCTGTCTACACTGTGTTCTCCCTGATACCTGTCTACACTGTGATCTCCCTGATACTTGTCTACACTGTGATCTCCCTGATACCTGTCTACACTGTGATCTCCATGATACCAACCTACACTGTGATCTCCCTGATACCTGTCTACACTGTGATCTCCCTGATACCTGTCTACACTGTGATCTCAGATCTGAAGTGAGATTTCCAAACCACACAGTAATACAATTCATTAAGATGCTCTCAATTACACAATAGTAAAAGTTTAGAAGAATCTTTGTATTTTGAGTGAAATCGTGGAGCTTACATGAAAAGAAGAGGCGCTTTCTGGCTTTCTTAGCAATGTTACTGGTGTTTGAGCTCCAATTCAGGTCATGAGAAAGAGTCACGCCCAAGAATTTACATTCCTCAACAATCTGTACCTCAGAATCGTTGATGGTAATTGGCGTCTGATTCTTATTGTGATGAAAGTCCATGACAAGTTCACACGTCTTTGAGGTGTTCAGAAGCAAGTTGATTTCTATACTCCATCTGACTACCTTTTCCACCTCCTCACGATAATGTGACTCATCTTTTGAGCCAATAAGCCCTATGACGGTTGTAGCATCTGCAAATGTGTCAAAACTTCACCTGTGTATAGTCCTGAGTAACTTTTTCTCCTGGCCGTAAAAAACACTTCACACCCTTCGATAGCTCAGTTGGTAGAGCGGAGGACTGTAGTGGACAACATTGACATCCTTAGGTCGCTGGTTCAAATCCGGCTCGAAGGAGGAGTTTTCATAAACCTGAGTATGCAGGATTTGGAAGAACAAGTTTTCTTTATGACATCATGGTTCAGCTGGAAAGTCAAACTACAGAGTCAAGACATCTGACCACAGTCCTCAAGACTTCAAATGAAACTTTCTGATGTGATGAAACATGAGTTAGAACAATGTAAACTATTGCTGTGTGTCTATTCCACTGGAATGTTTTCTCCCTGTGAGGAAACACACTTTACACCGTTCTATAGCTCAGTTGGTAGAGTGGATCCTGGATTCATTTGTCAGAATCACTCTGAGCCGATGTTCATTCAAGACTTTTGAGGCGTTACAATGGAAGGAAAGTCCTCCTCAGGACGACGTCAACCAGGTGGATGGAGAGTCTTCACAGGGAGTTGAGGAAGTATGAGTGAGAACAATGGATCCTATGGTGATCCAGTAGTAAGTACAGTGATTCTGATGTTAAGTTTCCATATGTTAATGCAAAATCATTGTTATGTGCTGAAATAGGGAGAGCGTTAGACTGAAGCTCTAAAGGTCCCTGGTTCAATCCCGGGTTTCTGCAAAGACTACCATAGTTTTCCTCCTCTCTCTTCATGAGCCTGACCTCACGAGGGTACGCCCACCTTCTGCTCATGTTATCTAATTGCAGTTATTTAAACACACACATAGCCACTTTTTTGCATCTGAACCACTAAGTTATGCCGCTAAACCACTTCCTCATGACCACCAGAGTTCTAACTGGATGTTCCAGTTTCCTTTCCTTCAAAGTGATGAATGAACCTCCTCTTACCTTCACATGGAGGAACCAGGGGAGGAGGAACCAGGGGAGGAGGAACCAGGGGAGGAGGAACCAGGGGAGGAGGAGCCAGGGGGGGAGGAGCCAGGAGAGGAGGAACCAGGGGAGGAGGAACCAGGGGAGGAGGAACCAGGGGGGGAGGAACCAGGGGAGGAGAAACCAGGGGAGGAGGAACCAGGGGAGGAGGAACCAGGGGAGGAGGAACCAGGGGAGGAGGAGCCAGGGGAGGAGGAACCAGGGGAGGAGGAACCAGGGGAGGAGGAACCAGGGGAGGAGGAACCAGGGGGGGAGGAGCCAGGAGAGGAGGAACCAGGGGAGGAGGAACCAGGGGAGGAGGAACCAGGGGAGGAGGAACCAGGGGGGGAGGAACCAGGGGAGGAGAAACCAGGGGAGGAGGAACCAGGGGAGGAGGAATCAGGGGAGGAGGAGCCAGGGGAGGAGAAACACCGAAGATTAAAGTGCAGAAACACAGTTTACACAGTTGAACTTCTCCCAACGCTCCACACCTGCTCACACACTCACACCTACACACTCCTAGCATGCACTGAGAGAGAGAGAGAGAGACAGAGAGAGAGAGAGAGACAGAGAGCGAGAGAGAGAGAGAGAGAGAGAACTATGTGTCCAGGACAGTGTACTGTCCTCAGACTGAACAGTGACACTCGTGAGGTGTGAAGCTGGAGGTGCTGGAGGAGGGCGGAGCTCCAGAGGTGAGGCTCCACATGCTCAGGTCATGGCCGAGACGATGAGCCTCCCATGGGCTCAGGAGAAGCATGTGGGGGGGTCGGGTGGTGGGTCAGATGGAGCTCTGTGAAAAGTGAATAAAGCCCCGGAGATGTATCCACGGCATGAAGACAGTTAATCCTTAAAAATCCATATATTAACCATGTCATTGTATAAGCTGCAGGGATCATAGCACGTGGAAAGAGTAAGGGCTTATAGTCCAGAAAGTAGTGTAGTTAACTTTTGACATTTGTGGTTACACTATTTATGGATAACAGCCGAATGCGCTAGCCGATTGCGCCACAGAGACTGATTCTTTTTTTTCCCCATTGCCCCTGAAGGCAACACACACACTCACCACCACACCACAGATGCACACACAATCATGTCCAAACTCCACTTCCGGGTTAACTTCAGTGTGCGTTCCATAATGTAACGTAACAATCCTGAAAATATGAGGGCTGGTCTTTGATCAGTCCATGTCACTGGAGCAACATTGTAGACAGCTGGTAAAAAACAGCTTTTTCCACTTGTGTAACGTCTCCAAGCTCAGGTCCATGATGTCCAGAGAAGAGCTTGAAATGATTGTCCATGACGGTCTGGGCAGAACTTGTTAATGGTTCCATGTACTGGCTTGAAAACTTGTGATGACAACATTTTAGCAGCCATTGCCGTGACCCGGATTCGAACCGGGGTTGCAGCGGCCACAACACAGAGTACTAACCACTATACCATCACAACACAGAGTACTAACCACTATACCATCACAACACAGAGTACTAACCACTATACCATCACGGCTCCTGGATGCACTGCTGGGATTTTGTCTTGGCCTCATTGGCGCCCTCCTCAGGTTGCTCCTCACACTCTTGTTGTCCTGCTGGTCCCTCAATCTGAAAGACCAGGATTTCTTTCAACCCTAACCCTAACCCTAAAGGAGTCAAGGAAAGGAGCTAGGAGGCTCGTAAACTAGTTAAGGAAAGGAGTTAGGATGCTCCTAAAGGAGTTAAGGAAAGGCAAGTACGTTAGTGTGGCAGTCGGACTGCACTTTCACTTCATGATGTCATAATAAAGCGACGGCAGCACAAGTCTGCTGTGGTGAGGAAAGAACTACAAGTTTCCCAAATAGGACTATAAAAAGCAAACTTGTACATTATTGGTGATTGGTAAAATAAGGAGCTGCATTGGCCGGGAATTGAACCTGCGTGGCAGCGAGAATTGTAGCAGTGAATAACCAATGCTCTCATGCTGACACATTCCCACCATGAGAGGTCATGTGATCAACTGCTGAGCTCAGTGGACTCATGTTACAGTATCTTCACCTATCAAAAGCTCATTTCTTCTGCTCACTGTTGCTGAGC
Source organism: Blennius ocellaris (assembly GCF_963422515.1). Classification (NCBI taxonomy): domain Eukaryota; kingdom Metazoa; phylum Chordata; class Actinopteri; order Blenniiformes; family Blenniidae; genus Blennius; species Blennius ocellaris. The sequence goes on along the minus strand of NC_137673.1, from coordinate 10,867,600 downwards.
TGGGAAGCTAAGCAGGGTCAGGCCTGGTTAGTATTGTGATGAGACATGGCAGTATCTCCTCGTTAGTATAGTGGTCAGTATCCCCGCCTGTCACGTGGGAGACCGGGGTTCAATTCCCCGACGGGGAGTTTGCTTCATGGTGTTTATTTACTGATAATCCTCAGGTTGAGATCACAAAGGACCTTTCAGGCTTGACACTGACAGGTCCTGACAGAGTTCCTCCATGTTTTCTGGAGCCTGGATGGACCAGGTGAGCTCCATCAGCTGACCAGTCTCTGATTGGTGGTCAGTATTTGAGAGAGACTCACAACAAAGACACTCTGGAGCTTTATTCCAGTTTGAATTGAGAGACACCTGATTGACAACAGATGGAACAATCAACAGGTTTTCAGTGTATTTTCACTATAAAAAGGTCATTTCTTCGTGTCACTGATCCTTACGGCCATACCACCCTGAACACGCCTGATCTCATCTGATCTTGGAAGCTAAGCTGGTAGAAATCCTACACAAGGTTTTATAAATGAGGATCCAGATCCAGATCAGATCCGTAATGTGATTTGTTAGAAATGTGTTAGAAAATGAAATGGAGTGAAAAGATTAGAACTGGGAGTTTTAACTTGAAACAGGTTTTTGTTCATCCTGTTCTCAATTTCAATGATTATTTATTCAGCTTCTTTTCAAAGCGTAGCCGGATTCTTTCTCATTCTTTCTCATCTAAACTTCACCAGAGCCCAGAGAGACACTTCTAGTGTCTTCATATTTTTATAGATTACATCTATTCTGATATCACCACATGGAGGCGCTGTTTCAAGCAGTGCAGCAGGACGAGGTGGCGGAGTGGTTAAGGTGACTTGAGGCAGGGGGGGACTGGGGCTCGGGACTTTGCATCGCGTTGGAGCATTCTGTTTGCAGCATAGCGCTCGCCGTGGCGTGGATGTGCGTCTGGGACACGGGAGCTGATGGCGCTCCGGCAGCTCCGCTTCCCAGAGGCGGTCAGCGTTCTGTTCAACCGCGGTCAGTGCCGCTATATCGCGGTGATGGACCACGGAAGCAATGAAGAGAAACTCGGAGCACGGAGCCTCAGTGTTCCGGCGCTGAGCTGCCGGACCGCGATCAGCGCCAGAGTGGAGTGGAGCTCCTGCGTTTGAGCAGAAAGCTCAAGACTACCATGTCTGTGCCTCCGACAACCAGGGCGAACGCTCCGGTGACTTGCCCTGCACCCAAGAGCTCAAGTGCTGGGCAAGTCGCTGGAGCGTTCCCTCTCTCAGAACAAACATGGAAGTTGAGGCTGCAGCGCTGCCGCTGCAAAAAATAACAGCTGCAAAAAATAACAGGTTTTTTTTGCCGCAGCAAAAAATAACAGTTAACTAAACAACAAGTGCAAAGTGGAGGATGTAAACAACAACAGAGGATTCATAAGATCTAGATCTGACGACTTTCTTTTCTGTTGTAACGTCACATATCTGCGGAGCATTTAAACCCCGCCCACTTTTTAAGCCCCTCTCTGCAGTGGAAACGGGTACCGGACCAGAGCTCTAGCTTCACTTTGCCGTACCGCTCCGTACCTCTCCGCTCTGTCCCCGCACTTTTGTGCGGTGGAAATGGTGCTAAAGAGCCACGTATAGTGCTAACCCCCTTTTAGCACAAGTGTTTATGAGTTCATCATGAAACCCTGATTTGACCCTTCAGAAGTTACTAAGGCCACATTTAGAAATAAATACATAAAGTGCTTTTTCTACAATCATTCATTGCTACAATAAATGGAGCAGTTTTTTTCTCAGGGTTTCCAATCGGAGTTTTGGTTTGATCTCTACGACATTCCTAGAGAGATCACACCATGGCTGTGGAGGACATTGGTCATTTTAGTGACTGGAGGTGGCGCTAGAGAGCACATTGTTATAGAATTAAAGGTTCATTGAATTCATGTTGTGAGGCACTGCTGGGATTTGAACCCAGGATCTCCTGTTTACGAAAGAGGCACTTTGACCAGCTAAGCCACAGCGCCTCCTGCAGGGCATTTTTAGTGCTGCTTTACCTGGTGTCAGATGTACTGCCAACACATCTTTACATTTGATCACAGTCTGAAAAAGATGTAGAAAAAAACACATTACAATTTTCATTCCAGGCTGTCACTGTCACAGGGTCTAAAGTTAGATTTACTTTGTTTTACATAATAACTGTCAGATTACAAACAACATTGAGAGTCTGTTTCTTGATCTATGATCATATTTCATATTCTGATGCTTCAAAGTGTGAAAGTTGTGTGAAAGTATTAGAGTCTCATGCTCTAGTGACTGAGCTGGTCAGGCTACTTGTTCTGTAGTGATGAAGGACGAGTGTAAAATCCTCCACTGAAGACCTTCAGGACCACGGTTGACTGTGACTTGCTCACATTGTGGAAACTATTTGAAGCGACATCCACAGTTGCTATGGAAACAGGAGCAGGACCAGAACTCTTTCAGAACCATGACATCATCACAAGAACAGCTGATATTGCAGAAAGCCTCATTTTAAAAGAAGCAATAGCACTTGGATTCAATCAATCATTCAATCAACATTATTTATATAGAACTTTTTATACATTAAGCAACACAAAGTGCTTCCACAAGAAGTAAAAACAGTGCAAAGATAAAAGAGATGAATAAAAAGCAGGTGAACACACACGCACACATGCAGACACACACCATAGGTGAAGACATGCCTAGTGATATGGAGACATGGCAGGACACTGAGGACTAAGGTGAGGAAAGGGACATATTTGGGCCGTCCACACTGGGGGCGGCACAACTTCCGACCACAGGGGGCGCCGCCCCACAGATCCCCCCCCCAGTCGGGCAGATAAGCCAATCCCACCACATACGCGGGGGACCTGCCAGGGGCCCGGGTAGGGAAACCCATGGGACGGCTCCACCAGCAGCAAAACCGGCCACCACCAGTGTAGCGCCCCCTAGAGGAACCACTGGAGATAAAAAAGAAGGTAAAAAATTAGATAATTATCTAAAATAAATAAATAAATAAATAGAAATAGATAAATACATTGATCAAATACATAAATATATACACACATACATATATAAAATCAGTTAAAAGCCTGATTAAAAAGGTGAGTTTTTAACCCTTTTTTAAAAACCTCAATGGACTCTGCAGCCCTGAGGTTCCCCGGCAGGCTGTTCCACAAACGGGGGCCATAGGACCTGAACGCAGCCTCCCCGTGAGTCTTGGTCCTCGTTTGAGGGACAATTAAAAGGCCGGTGCCGGAGGACCTCAGGGCCCGCGAGGGTTGATATGATCAAAGTAGTTCGGATAAAGAAGAGGGTGCAAAACCATTAAGACACTTAAAAACTAGTAAAAGAACCTTAAAATCGATCCTGAAGCGAACGGGGAGCCAATGCAGCGATTTTAAAACAGGCGTGATGTGGCCCCCCCTCTGGTCCTCGTCAGCACTCGTGCGGCAGAGTTTTGTAGGAGTTGTAGTGGTGCTACAGTTTTCTTGGGGAGACCAGAGAGCAGGGCGTTACAATAGTCAATTCGACAAGAGATAAAAGCATTAGCACCTCCGCGTTTGCCTGAGAGAGAAATGGGCGGACTCTGGCTATATTCTTCAGATGATAAAAAACAGTCTTTGTGACATTTTTGATGTGAGGGATAAAATTAAGCTCAGAGTCAAAAGTTACTCCAGGTTCTTTACAGATGAAGATGAGTTAAAATCTAGCAGTTTTGGTAAAAGTTTCTCTCTCTGGTGTTCAGGACCTACAACTAAAATCTCTGTTTTGTCCTGGTTGAGCTGGAGGAAATTTGCTGCCATCCATGACTTGATATCTAAAATACAGTTAAGAAGGGCATCAATCGGCCTTGAGTCATCAGGAGACACGGCCACATACAGCTGTGTGTCGTCAGCATAGCTGTGGAAGCTGACACCGTGTCTCCTGATGACATCCCCTAGTGGCAGCATGTATAAATTAAAAAGGATTGGGCCTAAGATCGACCCCTGGGGAACCCCATAGTGGATTTCATGGGTACCTGAGGAACGTGTATCCAAACTTACAAAGAAGCGTCGATCTGTGAGATAAGAACTGAACCAATTAAAAACATTACCAGAGATGCCGACCAGATTTCTAAGTCTGTCAAGTAAAATACAATGATCAATAGTGTCGAAAGCAGCGCTAAGATCCAATAAAATCAAGACTGTGAGTTGTTGGGAGTCTTGATTGTGCCTGATGTCATTTAAAATCTTTAAAAGGGCTGTCTCTGTGCTGTGGTTCTTCCTAAAACCAGATTGATGCTTCTCTAAAATGTTATTTGTAAGTAAAAATGTATTTAATTGATTAAAAACTATTTTTTCTAAAATTTTGCTAAAAAATGGTAAGTTGGATACAGGGCGATAGTTATTAAGAACCTTGGGGTCTAGACTGCTCTTCTTCAGAAGGGGCCTCACCACCGCCGTTTTAAAGGCGGCGGGGAAAACACCCGTCTGAAGAGAGCAGTTGACCATGTTTAAAAGCTGTTCCTCAAATAACCTATAAAATGACTTAAAAAGTGAGGTAGGAATTGGATCTAAAAGGCAGGTTGTTGGTTTAACTTGGGAGAAAACTCGACCAAGTGTTCCTGCATCAACCAGAGCTAAACAGTCCAGTGGTTCCTCTGGTGAAGAACCAGTCCAGGTGAGTTCAAAGGTACAGTTTGTAAAGATAAAAGACTGGATCTGATGTCATTTATTTTGCTTCTGAGGTGGTGGGCATAATCCTCACAAAAGGAGGGAAAAGGGAGCGAGTTTTTATTAAAATTGGTGTTTGTTAAAAAGTGGAAGGTGGAGAAGAGGAGTTTGGGGTTATTTTTGTTGTCACTGATGAGTTTTGAGAAATATGAAAATCTTGAGTGTCTGACTATTCTATTGGAGGCTTTGAGGTGGACCCGGAAAATGTGATAATGAACCGCAAGTTTTGATTTTCTCCACCTCCGCTCGGCAATCCTGCAGTTTATTTTGTATCGGTGAGTTTCCCTGTTTTTCCATGGCGCTGGTGGTTTGGGTTTATTGATGATTCTTGTAGTAATTGGAGCCACCAGGTCTAGAGTTCACTTTAATTTACTGTTAAAATCGTCAACAATAAAATCACATGGAGCGGGTAAAACCTCAGCTGGGATATTCTGTAAAATCTTTATAAAATGATCAGCCACCTCAGAAGTTATGTAGCGTTTCCTCACCGTTCTGACCGGGGCCCCCTGCTGGTTAAAACTGGTGACATTAAAAAACACACAAAAGTGGTCGGACACAGCCAGGTCAACAACAGAGGACACACCAGGTCAACAACAGAGGTCACACCAGGTCAACAACAGAGGACACACCAGGTCAACAACAGAGGACACACCAGGTCAACACCAGAGGACACACCAGGTCAACACCAGAGGACACACCAGGTCAACAACAGAGGTCACACCAGGTCAACAACAGAGGACACACCAGGTCAACACCAGAGGACACAGCCAGGTCAACAACAGAGGACACACCAGGTCAACAACAGAGGACACACCAGGTCAACAACAGAGGTCACACCAGGTCAACAACAGAGGACACACCAGGTCAACAGCAGAGGACACAGCCAGGTCAACAACAGAGGACACACCAGGTCAACAACAGAGGTCACACCAGGTCAACAACAGAGGACACACCAGGTCAACAACAGAGGACACACCAGGTCAACAACAGAGGTCACACCAGGTCAACAACAGAGGACACACCAGGTCAACAACAGAGGACACACCAGGTCAACAACAGAGGTCACACCAGGTCAACAACAGAGGACACACCAGGTCAACACCAGAGGACACAGCCAGGTCAACAACAGAGGACACACCAGGTCAACAACAGAGGTCACACCAGGTCAACAACAGAGGACACACCAGGTCAACAACAGAGGACACACCAGGTCAACAACAGAGGTCACACCAGGTCAACAACAGAGGACACACCAGGTCAACAACAGAGGACACACCAGGTCAACAACAGAGGACACACCAGGTCAACAACAGAGGTCACACCAGGTCAACAACAGAGGACACACCAGGTCAACACCAGAGGACACACCAGGTCAACACCAGAGGACACACCAGGTCAACAACAGAGGTCACACCAGGTCAACAACAGAGGACACACCAGGTCAACACCAGAGGACACAGCCAGGTCAACAACAGAGGACACACCAGGTCAACAACAGAGGACACACCAGGTCAACAACAGAGGTCACACCAGGTCAACAACAGAGGACACACCAGGTCAACACCAGAGGACACAGCCAGGTCAACAACAGAGGACACACCAGGTCAACAACAGAGGTCACACCAGGTCAACAACAGAGGACACACCAGGTCAACAACAGAGGACACACCAGGTCAACAACAGAGGTCACACCAGGTCAACAACAGAGGACACACCAGGTCAACAACAGAGGACACACCAGGTCAACAACAGAGGTCACACCAGGTCAACAACAGAGGACACACCAGGTCAACACCAGAGGACACAGCCAGGTCAACAACAGAGGACACACCAGGTCAACAACAGAGGTCACACCAGGTCAACAACAGAGGACACACCAGGTCAACAACAGAGGACACACCAGGTCAACAACAGAGGTCACACCAGGTCAACAACAGAGGACACACCAGGTCAACAACAGAGGACACACCAGGTCAACAACAGAGGACACACCAGGTCAACAACAGAGGTCACACCAGGTCAACAACAGAGGACACACCAGGTCAACAACAGAGGACACAGTCAGGTCAACAACAGAGGTCACACCAGGTCAACAACAGAGGACACACCAGGTCAACAACAGAGGACACACCAGGTCAACACCAGAGGACACAGTCAGGTCAACAACAGAGGACACACCAGGTCAACAACAGAGGACACACCAGGTCAACAACAGAGGACACAGTCAGGTCAACAACAGAGGACACACCAGGTCAACAACAGAGGACACACCAGGTCAACAACAGAGGACACAGTCAGGTCAACAACAGAGGACACAGCCAGGTCAACAACAGAGGTCACACCAGGTCAACAACAGAGGACACAGTGAGGTCAACACCAGAGGACACAGTCAGGTCAACAACAGAGGACACAGTCAGGTCAACAACAGAGGACACACCAGGTCAACAACAGAGGACACACCAGGTCAACAACAGAGGACACAGTGAGGTCAACACCAGAGGACACAGTCAGGTCAACAACAGAGGACACAGTCAGGTCAACACCAGAGGACACAGTCAGGTCAACAACAGAGGACACAGTCAGGTCAACAACAGAGGACACACCAGGTCAACAACAGAGGACACAGTCAGGTCAACAACAGAGGTCACAGCAGGTCAACAACAGAGGACACACCAGGTCAACAACAGAGGACACACCAATGGTCAGGCCATAAGAAATGAGCAGGTCCAGGGTGTGGCCTCTGTTGTGAGTCGGCTGTGTGACGTGTTGTTTAAAATCCAGACATTGGAGGAGAGTTAAAAATTCTCTGGACAATGAGTCCGAGTGGCGATCAATGTGTATGTTAAAATCACCAGTGATGAAAATTCGTTCAAATTTAGTGTGGATAATAGTTAAAAATTCTGAAAATTCATCCATAAAACTGCTTGAATGATGGGGAGGCCTGTATATAATTAAAGAGAGGATGGGGGGACTGCAAAGAATAAAAGCGTGATATTCAAAGGACGTGAAGCTGTTAAAAGTCACTTTGGATGTGCAAAGTTTCTCTTTAGTGATGGACGCAGTTCCTCCTCCTCTCTTTCCATCCCTGGTAGAGAATAAAAAGTTACAATTAGGTGGGGAGGCCTCGGTAAGAACAACTGGTGCATCAGTGTCAAGCCATGTCTCAGTGAGTAGGAGGAGTCTAAGTTATTGTCTAAAATCAAGTCATTAATGATAAAAGTTTTGTTTAAAAGAGAGCGGATATTTAAAACAGCCATTTTAATGTTGGTGCTGGGTGTGTGTTCAGTGTGACGATTTAAAGGAATGAGAGTTTGTGGTCTGCTAAAAGTCCTGGATTTGAAGGGTCTCCTGGTGGTGACTGTGGGAATGGGCTGGATGGTGTCCTGAGTTTCTGTGAGGAAGGGCGGGGAGTGGAGGGAGTGGGCGTGGCCTGCAGGGAGACCCCAGTGGATTTCTAGTCCATCACTTTCACCTCTGGGCCACAACAACCTGCTTCAGGAAGCTTTTCCATCAGAGTGAACCTGAAGTTACCTGGATCAGAGAAACTCCAGCTTTGTAGTCCAGGCCTCTGGTCTCTGTAGTTCAGGTTCACTATGAAGAGCAGAAGATAAATGAAGAGGTTATGTTTCTCCTGGAGGATCAATAAAGTATGTTTTCTTCTTTTATATCACACTGTCTCACATGAGACATGAACAAACAATATGAGCAATTCTTCACTCACTGGTTTATGAGATGTTCCTGATCGCCCCCCAGTGGCTCCATGGTGTAATGGTTAGCACTCTGGACTCTGAATCCAGTGATCTGAGTTCAAATCTCAGTGGAACCTGACTTTTCATGAACAAAAACACAATGTGAGTAGATCTCTATCCTGCACTGAGTGCAAACACTGAAAATAACCACTGACAGCAATAATGACTCTCTGAATGAATCAGCTGTTCCTCACTCTTCAAGGAGAAGACACATTGATTGGAGGACATCTTGGCAGGACAAGACTCAGGACATGAGAGACAATTGAAGGAAGCTTCACTTGTCTGACTGGAATCTCCATCTTTGAACAAGTGGGGGACAAAGACAACACGCTCAGTCCACACTATTGTTCCAGACCAGATGTTTTTAGGCTCCAGAGCACAGAAGACGACGTAAAGTCACACCCAGCAGGCTGTTCAGGCATGGCACGCCGGTCAGCAACAAGGTTGCCAGATGTGACTCACTGTTTTCAGCCCAAACAGCCCCAACAGTCATTTCAAGGTGCTTTTAACAAAGAAAAGAGAAAAACCCAACAAAACCACATGAGCAAGCAGATCTAATGCTTTACACAGAGTTATCATGTTTGCTGGTTATGTAACATCAGGAACTTTTCATACTTGATGGCATTAATATGATGAAGATAAACAGCAGCTCCACCAGAGTATTTCTCTACTGGACAGCAGCTCCTCAGGATATCAGTGATTTGACAATTGGGTGGAGATCATGAAAGCAACACTCCTCTGGATGGAGACTCCAGAGAACTGTTCTGCATTGACATAGACCATCAAGAGACACCTTAGTTTGATCCTACTGATGATGTCATTCTGCAATAGTCATCCTGCTCAGCATCTTTTCACCTGTCAAGTTTCTTCACAAAGAGCCTGAACAGGGACTTGAACCCTGGACCCTGGACCCTGGACCCTTCAAAATTTTGCAAAATTCTCTTTCTCATGGTTTTGCAGCAGTAATATGAATCCCAAAACCTGGAATTAGAGAGGAGTGAGTTCACCACTATCAAAACATTGAACAGATTCAATGTTTTATATATTAAAAACTATATACTATATACAGTATATAAACCTTAATTTGTAATATTTATAATGTATTTATTTTTATGAACAGCCATATACAATAAAAGATATTAATACAGGCTGCGTTCTTATTTTTTTTATCTGGATCAGTTGGTAGAGCATGAGACTCTTAAGCTCAGGGTTGTGGGTTCAAGTCCCACATTGGGCAGAGCTCTCTATTGAGACAGTGGTGTCCTTGAGGACAGAATGGTGGACTTGAGATGTGAACCTCACAGTTGAGAAGTCACCAGTGTGGATCTAGAGTTGCGATTTACTTCATCAGTAATTCCAATTTTTCTTAAATTACTTTCAGTAATCCATTACTTACAGTAATTATTAATGCTAATTACCAACCATCAATCCCAACACTGTTCAAACTTTGCTTCAGAAAATGTTTGTTTCTGGGGTTGTCTTGTTTGTTTTTAAAAATGTGACATTAAATACATTGCCACGTTGTTTTTTCGAGGAATGAGTTTAATGAAGTGTCCTTGTTCTGTTTGAATTCTTGTTTCCCCAACAACATTCTGTTATCACACTGTAACGAACAGGAAGCTCGTTCCTTTATTTTGATGCACTCACAGCACTTTATCAGCACTTTAAAAGGTTTAAGATAAAGATATTTGCACATATATAAATGAATTTGCACACAATTGTTGTTTTAACTTATTTATTGAATGGTCTGTTGTGGATGGGTCCGGCCCCCTGTGGAGAAACACAACAATGAAGTGAGAAATGTGCAATATGTGTATTTAAGATGATCTTGTTCTTTTACTTGTGGATGTGTGCTGTGAATGTTTGAAGATGTGTTGTGTGAGGAGGTTCCACTTACCTTGTCTTGTGTTCAGGCTGGTGTCCCAGTAAAAGATTCCCCCTGGGACGGACACTGTTGAGGAAGGTTCCGGGCTGAACCAAGAGGAGGAGCAAGTGGGGGTGTTGCACATAGTTTTAGTAGGGTTTAGGATTTAATTTACTATTTCGGTGTTTGGTTTTAGAGGTATTGGTTAATAGGAGTTTTGTTTCATTAAGTTATAGTTAGGGTTTTGGTTTGGAGGATTTTAACTTGGTTTTTAGACACTAATGTTAACTTTTAGTACCTATGGAGTTTTAATGGTTTCACCCAGTTGAGGGAAGTGGATTTAAGGCGCCTTTTTACATTGTTGGGCCACTCAACCTCATGGAAGGGGGAGGGGGGACCAAGTTTTGAGAACAAAGAGACCACATGGTCAGAACTGGAAAAGTTCGCCATTGGTCATGTGATTCCCCCCCCCCTCCAAAGTGCAACACTGCAGGCCAACAGCAGGGGAGCCCGAGAGCTCCCTCACCAGCTGGAATGTCCAGGGCGGGCCCTCCTTCAGGATTGGTCCATATGGCCCCGAGCACAGCGGAAACCTGGAACCAAAACAAAGAGGTATAAAAACCCCCGCGAAGGTAAAAACTGCTCTTCCAAGCCGAATGTGCTCCGAACCGGACGCACCTCTTCACACGGAGAGAAAGTACAGCATGTGTTAACACTGACCGGGCCGGAGTTCCTCACCGAGCCGAGAACCAACGTGGAATTACTTTCGTTTTTCGTTTTTCGTTTTTTCTTTTCTTCACCCGATCCTGAGTGTGCAGTGGCAGCGCACACTCCTCATGCATGCTGACCTGAACTCGCTTCTTCTTCCCTCCTCACAAGAAGCTTGATCAGCCTGTGGACTTTTCCTGTCCACAGACCAGTTAAGCTTGTTTCCCTGGGACGCCAGAGAAACAAGCCCACGGCCGGGAAATCAACGGACTTTCACCGGCCGCCGGCAGCACGTTCACCCTCGTCAAACTGAGTAAGGCTTAGAGTCTGGGCAGGCAATGAGAATAACGTGACTGTAATATTGCTGTGTGTTTATTATTGTGTTGAAGTCAGGGACCTGATCCCGTGTTTCCAACCCATCTGTGTCTGCGCGTTGGATTCTCTCTCTCTCCCTCTCTCTCTCTCTCTCTCTCTCTCTCTCTCTCTCTCTCTCTCTCTCTCTCTCTCTCTCTCTCTCTCTCTCAGCTCCTCCGGGTGTCTAGATCCTGCACATTCTCATATCTGGACTTGTGGACAAGCTGCACAGTTACACACACGGCGGGACTGTGCAGTTAGACAAACCCTGTCCACTGCTTCTTCTTCCCCTCCTCTTTCTCTTCTCCTCTCCCCCACTAACAAACGCATGCGCTTCCCCAGGCACTTGTGTGACCGTGTGTAGTTCACTGCCCCTGGGAATTCTCGGCCACGAGCCCCCAGGCGCGTTCCAAGCAGGCTCACGAGCCGTGCACGAGCACGGTGATGTCACGCCGTCCAGAAAGAGTGCGCCAAGCGCCTCTGGTGGCCGCGTTGGTGATTGCAATCTCTTGAAAGACCGCCACTCGGTGGACAAGTCGAGTCATTGCATTCTCCCTCCGTGCGCCGCCACGCCCCTAGTGGTCGTTCCGGTTACTGCCTCGAACTAGACGCCTGCCGCCATCTAGTGTCCGTTCGAGGTCATTGCACCCACACACACTGACCCTCCAACGCCTGCCGCCACCTGGTGGACGTTCGTGGTCATTACATCCCCACTCAGGCTTCCACTCACTCACTCATACACACACACACACACACACACACACACACACACCCTCTTTCTTTGTACATAGTGTTTGCTGTTTAATAGATTAGATCTTCGTGTTTGATGTTTATTACTTAATTGTGTTGTTTTAATAAATAATTTATGAATTATTTTTGAATAAATACATTTAGTTAATAAACGCATTTTAACTGAATTTACCGACTCTTGGTAATTATTGTGTATTTATTGTTGACAATTCACTGGTTTGTAACAGTCTGTGCTCGAAGCTCACACCTTCCTTGTTATTTAATATTGTTATATTTACACAGAAATATTAACTTACTTAAATAACCCTTTTTGACAAACGAGACTGAAATTTGGTATTAGCTATTTCCAGCTTAGCTGGTGGTGCCCCGATTCATTATTATTTGATAAATAACCCATTGATTCAAATTAATAATTCTTCACTAACACTTTATTTTTGATAATTTATTAACTTTTGAGTAACTACTCAATTACTCTAGGAGTTACTGATGAGTAAATGACCATGTACTTCATTAGTTATTCCAATTTTTCCTAAATTACTTTCAGTAATCCATTACTTACAGCAATTATTAATCAGAATCAGAATCAGAATCAGAATAGTTTTATTGCCATTGCTTGTAAACAGGTTCACAAACTAGGAATTGTTCTTGGTGAGACGTGCAACATTAAACATAAAACATATACACATGGTTTAGATCAAAATAGCTAAAAACTTTAAGCTATAAGGCTTCAGGAATATAAAAAGGAATATAAAAATAAATAAGCTAAAAATAAGAGGTAAAATATGATAGACGACAACAATGGACATAGAACAACAGGATTGGATTCACATACGGTGCATAAGGTGATGGAGTGATAAAAAGTGGTGCAGTGGATCTTAGTGCAATAGAGCAGGTTGCAGTCTGTACTGAGTCATTAAGTCTTTGTATTGTTCATGAGTCTGACGGCGGTGGGGAAATTACCAACCATAAATCCCAACATGACCGTCTCTTACTGAATCTGGAGGTTCTTCTCATGCAGGACCACCTCATGCTGACTCTGGAGGTTCTCCTTCTCATGCAGGACCGCCCAAAAATGAGCCCGGAGGTAACCACTCTCATACAGGACCACCTCATGCTGAGTCTGGAGGGTTTCCTTCTCATGCAGGACCGCCTTCAAATGAGCCCGGAGGTTGTCCTTCTCATACAGGACCGCCTCATGCTGAGTCTGGAGGTTCTCCTTCTCATGCAAGACTGCCTCATGCTGAGTCTGGAGGTTCTCCTTCTCATGCAGGACTGCCTCATGCTGAGTCTGGAGCGTCTCCTTCTCATACAGGACCGCCTCATGCTGAGTCCGGAGGTTCTCCTTCTCATGCAGGAACACCTCATGCTGAGTCAAGAGGTTCTCCTTCTCATGCAGGAACGCCTCATGCTGAGCCTGGAGGTTCTCCTTCTCATGCAGCAGGGTTTTGTACTGAGTTTGGAGGGTCTTGTTCTCATACAGCAGGTTGCCATTCTCATTCAGCTGGAGCGCCTCCTCTAAGGCCTTGTTGGCCTTCATCCACCTCCTGTTCTCAGCGAAGAGGCTCTTCTTCTCATACATACAGAGGTTGTAGTGTGCAGAGAAGTTCTTTATCTCAGCCTGCATCGTCTCATTCTGAGTCTGGAGGGTCTCCTTCTCATGGAGGACCGTCTCATTCTGAGTCTGGAGGGTCTCCTTCTCATGGAGGACCGCCTCATACTGAGTCTGGAGGTTCTTCTTCTCATGTAGCAGCCTGTCTCTCTCCTCCACCACCCGGTGGAGCTTCTCCTCCAGACCTCTGGGCTTCATCCACCACTTCCGCTCATTCTTAGTCTTCTTCTCTTCCTCTGCCTGGAGCTTCTCCTGTAAGACCTTGTTGGCCTCCACCAGCCTCATGTTCTCAGTGTAGAGGCTCTTCCTCTCATTCATGAGGAAGCAGTACCGTGTATAGAAGTCATCCTTCTCATGCTGGACCGCCTCATACTTAGTCTGGAGGTTCTCCTTCTCATGCAGCAGGGTCTTGTACTGAGTTCGGAGGGTCTTGTTCTCATACAGCCATTCTCATTCAGCTGGAGCTTCTCCTCTAAGGCCTTGTTGGCCTCCACCAGCCTCCTGTTCTCAGTGTAGAGGCTCTTCTTCTCATACAGGACCGTCTCATACTGAGTCTGGGGGTACTCCTTCTCATGTAGCAGCCTGTCTCTCTCCTCCACCACCCGCTGGAGCTCCTCCTCCGGACCTCTGGGTTTCATCCACCACTTCCACCCTTTCTTTCTCTTCTTCTCTTCCTCTGCCAGGAGCTTCTCCTCTAAGACCTTCTTGGCCGCCACCACCCTCCTGTTCTCAGTGTAGAGGCTCTGCTTCTCATGCATACAGAGGTTGTACTGTGTATAGAACTTGGTGGTCTCATTCATGACCACCTCATGCTGAGTCTGGAGGTACTGCTTCTCATTCATGACTGTCTCATACTGAGTCTGGAGGGTCTCCTTCTCATACATGACTGTCTCATACTGAGTCTGGAGGTACTGCTTCTCATTCATGACTGTCTCATACTGAGTCTGGAGGCTCTCCTTCTCATACATGACTGCCTCATACTGAGTCTGGAAGTACTGCTTCTCATTCATGACTGTCTCATACTGAGTCTGGAGGTACTGCTTCTCATACATGACTGTCTCATACTGAGTCTGGAGGTACTGCTTCTCATACATGACTGTCTCATACTGAGTCTGGAAGTACTGCTTCTCATTCATGACTGTCTCATACTGAGTCTGGAGGTACTGCTTCTCATACATGACTTTCTCATACTGAGTCTGGAGGTACTGCTTCTCATACATGACTGTCTCATACTGAGTCTGGAGGTACTGCTTCTCATTCATGACTGTCTCAAACTGAGTCTGGAGGGTCTCCTTCTCATGGAGGACCACCTCATGCTGGGCCTGGAGGGCCTCCTTCTCATACAGCACCACCTCATGCTGAGTCTGGAAGTACTGCTTGTCATTCATGACTGTCTCAAACTGAGTCTGGAGGGACTCCTTCTCATGGAGGACCACCTCATGCTGGGCCTGGAGTGCTTCCTTCTCATGGAGGACCGCCTCATGCTGGGTCTGGAGGTTGTCCTTCTCATGGAGGACTGCCTCATGCTGAGTCTGGAGAGTTTCCTTCTCATGGAGGACCGCCTCATGCTGGGTCTGGAGGTTCTCCTTCACATGGAGGACTGCCTCATGCTGAGCCTGGAGGGTCTCCTTCTCATGCAGCAGGGTTTTGTACTGAGTTTGGAGGGTCTTGTTCTCATACAGCAGGTTGTCATTCTCATTCAGCTGGAGCTCCTCCTCTAAGGCCTTGCTGACCTCCACCAGCCTCATGTTCTCAGTGTAGAGGCTCTTCTTCTCATGCATACAGAGGTTGTACTGTGCACAGTTCTCCATCTCAGCCTGCACCGTCTCATTCTGAGTCTGGAGGGTCTCCTTCTCATGGAGGACCACCTCATGCTGAGTCTGGAGGTTCTCTTTCTCATGCAGGACCGTTGCATACTGAGTCTGGAGGTTCTCCTTCTCATACTTCAGGAAGGTGCACTGTGCATGGAACTTCACCTTCTCATAGAGGACCGCCTCATATTGAGTCCGGAGGTTCTCCTTCTCATCGAGGACCGCCTCATACTGAGTCTGGAGGTTCTCCTTCTCCTTCAGCAGCCTGTCTCTCTCCTTCTCTTTCTGTCTTTTCACCTCGTTCAGCTCTTCACAGCAGCGCTGGAACATTCCGGAGAGACTCTCGACTTTCTCCTGGAATTCCGCCTTGTCTCCTTGACTGAAGACCGTCTCTGTCCTCTGAGCTGAGCAGCTTTCTGAAGACGCCTCCGTCTTCTTCCGTCTGTCTTCCTCCGACGCTTTAGAGACCATCTGGAGTCTCGCCAGTCTCTTGAGCTCCTTTTTGGTTTTCTGTATTTTCGGGCAGTTTGAAGTATTTTCCGGCTGGAATACTTCCTTGCCGGACTTCATGAGTTCTTGGATGCGACGCTTTACCATTGTGTCCCCACGAGTAAGGCCAGGACAAGAATCAAAGGCAGGGCTCTGTTTGAAACCATCTCCTTCTCTGTGATTGTACCTTTGAGACATTGTCTAACTTTTTTATCTGTCGAATAAAACTATCACCGTTGTGGTTAATGTTGCAGCTCCTTGCTTGTCTTTGCAGCTCCAAAGTTCAAATGTGGAGATCCAAGCTGGCCTCTCCTTTATATAGACCATGTGATGACAGCAGATGGTCTCACTTTCATCTTGAGTTGAAAGCCCTCAGATCAAAGCCACACCCAGTGATGTCATACGCAGTAGGGAAGCACTGATCCATGCAACGTCTCCATGGCAACAGACAATGGCTCCTTTGATCTCCTCCATGAGGAGCCTCTCATCCGCTTTGCATGGGACTTTTTCTGCGCAGTTTTTGGGGATTCCCGGCCTATAGACCAGTTATATGGACGAGTCAACTTCAGTCTTTGTTTTTGTTGCACTTTAAAGGAGGGCTGTTTTAATTTTGTGAGCATTTCTGTGCTTTTCTTGTTTATATTTGCACTATTTTGTTACTCTTAAAAGAGATTGAGCCCAGTTTGAGTCTATTATTTGACAAGTTATGTCCAGTTATTCATTCATTGACTGTTTACAACTAATGGACTGCAGATATGCCTCTTCCTTTTTTTTTGTATTGTCTGTGGTGTTGTTGAGGTTTCTCTCTAACACTAAATAAATATGGCACTTTTTTCCATAATTTAAGTTGTTGTTCTCTTATTTTTCTCAGTGTGTACATTTGGAAAGCCATGTTTGATTCACATATGCATCCAGTGGGGCATCACAATAAAATTAGGCATAATGTGTTAATTCCACAGTAGGAGATATTTTATGTTGTTGTTACCGAACAGTTTTGATGTAAAAAGCCAGCATATATCGGTATCGGTGATATCGGTATCGGAAATTAAGAGTTGGACAATATCGGAATATCGGATATCGGTAGAAAAGCCAATATCGAGCATCCCTATTGTTTATATAACCACAATTACATAACATGAGTGGAAGGTGGGTGGACCCTCGTGAGGTCAGGCTCACGAAGAGAGAGGAGGAAAATTGCAGCAGTCTTTGCTAAACTGCTGGTCTCATAATGGGTCTGAGGCTCTCATCTGGTACCTCATGGCAGTCAGGGTTCCTCTGGCTAGAACATGGAGGCTGTGGGCCATACAAAGAAATGCCTCCCTACACCAATACTGACCCAGCGCCAAACCACTCATGCTGGAGGATGTTGCTGCAGCAGAACGTTCTCCACGGCTCATGATGGAGGATGTTCCTGCAGCAGAACGTTCTCCACGGCTCATGATGGAGGATTTTCCTGCAGCAGAACATTCTCCACGGCTCATGATGGAGGATGTTCCTGCAGCAGAACGTTCTCCACGGCTCATGATGGAGGATTTTCCTGCAGCAGAACGTTCTCCACGGCTCATGATGGAGGATGTTCCTGCAGCAGAACGTTCTCCACGGCTCATGATGGAGGATGTTCCTGCAGCAGAACGTTCTCCACGGCTCATGATGGAGGATGTTCCTGCAGCAGAACGTTCTCCACGGCTCATGATGGAGGATGTTCCTGCAGCAGAACGTTCTCCACGGCTCATGATGGAGGATTTTCCTGCAGCAGAACGTTCTCCACGACTCATGATGGAGGATGTTCCTGCAGCAGAACGTTATCCACAGCTCATGATGGAGGATGTTCCTGCAGCAGAACGTTCTCCACGGCTCATGATGGAGAATGTTCCTGCAGCAGAACGTTCTCCACAGCGTCTCCAGACTCTGTCTCGTCTGTCACATGTGCTCAGTGAGAACCTTCTCATCAGTGAAGAACTCAGGGCTCCAATGGCCAATCTGCCAATATTGCTGTTCTCTGGCAAATGCCAATGGCCCTGCAGGGTGTTGGGCTGTAAGAACAGCTCCCCCTTGTGGACGAGGGCCCTCATAGCACCCTGGTGAAGTGTGTTTCTGACAGTTTGAGCAGAAACATCACATTAGTGTCCTGCTGGAGGTCATTCTGCAGCTCTTGCAGCTCCTCCTGGTCCTTCTTGCACAAAGGAGGAGGTAGCAGTCCTGCTGCTGGCTTGTTGCCCTCCTACCCCCCCTCCATGTCTCCTGGTGTCCTGGCCTGTCTCCTGGTATGTCCTCCATGCTCTGGACACTGTTCAGGGAGACACAGCAAACCTCCTGCACAACCTGAGCATCTTGTGTTGGTTGTCGACACGCCTCCTGCTCCTCCAGGACTGAAACACTAACAACATTCTAAAGTGAGCAGAACATCAGCCAGGAACCAGGAGAACAGCATCATGGTTTGTGGTCACCAGCTGCAGAACCACTCCTTTATACGAGTTGTCTTGGTGATTGTTTGATTGTTGTGATATGACATGTTTCATATCACAACAATCAAGAGACACTAAATCACTATTAATCTACTTTCTACTCAAGGCATAAAGCTTGGAGAAGCTGGGGATTGATCCCAGGACTTCATGCATGCAAAGCATGACTCTACCACTGAGCTACAGCCCCTGTCTTCTTTCTCAACTGAATCAGTTGATGAAAGACAAGGAAGACAACTCCTGATATCCGATATTGCCAGTTTAGCTGGTGGTGCCCCAATGGGGTGGGACTTACTCCCTTCTAACCAATCACATGTCTGTATTCCTTAAAGTTGCTCAAAAGAGTTCAATTCAACACATATTCTCATTTTAATGATTAAATCAATGAAACTATAGAAATACTAGAAAGTAACATGATCATATTGATACTGATAACTGTAATGTTTACTTTACAAGAAATCTGCAGGATGTTTGTCTGAAGAAATGTTTAATTTCATAACAATGAAGAGACACTAACTCAATATTAATCTACTTGTTGATGTTAGACATAAAACTTGGAGAAGCTGGGCATTGATCCCAGGACCTCATACATGCAAAGCATGACTCTACCACTGAGCTACATCCCCATCTTTTACAAGGGAATCAGTTCATGAAAGACCAGGAGGAAAACTCCTGAGCAGCTTGTCTTCACCTTTCACTATCAAAGCTTTGATTGCGTGTCTGGTTGCTGGAGCTGCTTTTCTTGGAACAAAACAGGAATTTAGGGCTGGTCTTGGATCAGTCCATGTCACTGGAGCAACATTGTAGACAGCTGGTAAAAAACTGCTTTTTCCAGTTGTGTAACGTCTCCAAGCTCAGGTCCATGATGTCCAGAGAAGAGCTTGAAATGATTGTCCATGCATTTGTGTCCTCACACCTGGACGACAGCAACGTGGTTCGGGTCTTCAAGTGTCTCAACAAAACAGAACTGGATCAGTTGCAGTCAGTCCAAAATTCATGGTGAGACTTTAGAGCAGCAGCAACAGGAGGACCATGTGACCTCTGTTCATATCTCTCCACTGGCTCCCTGCTGACTTTCATGTTCAGGTTAAAATCTTGGTGCTACCTTTTCCAGCCCTACATGGTCAAGCTCCTCCTTACATTGCTGACCTCATGAAGCCCTACAGCTCGACTCGGAGCTTGAAATGGTCTGAGCAGAACTTGTTAATGGTTCCATGTACCTGCTTTAAAACTTTTAGTTGCAGCTGCCATGACCTGGATTTGAACCGGGGTTGCTCCGGCCACAACACAGAGTACTAACCACTATACCATGACAACACAGAGTACTAACCACTATACCATCACAACACAGAGTACTAACCACTATACCATCACAACACAGAGTACTAACCACTATACCATCACAGCTCCTGGATGCACTGCTGGGATTTTGTCTTGGCCTCATTGGCGCCCTCCTCAGGTTGCTCCTCACACTCTTGTTGTCCTGCTGGTCCCTCAATCTGAAAGACCAGGATTTCTTTCAACCCTAACCCTAACCCTAAAGGAGTTAAGGAAAGGTGTTAGGAGGCTCCTGAAGAAGTTAAGGAAAGGAGCTAGGATGAAACAGGTTTTTGTTCGTCCTGTTCTCAGTTTCAATGATTATTTATTCAGCTTCTTTTCCTTTGATTTCAATTCACACTTTGTGACATTTCATTAGAAGCAGGTAGTGTGGCCGAGCGGTCCAAGGCGCTGGATTAAGGCTCCAGTCTCTCAGGAGGCGTGGGTTCAAATCCCACCACTGCCACTTTCAGAGGTTTGGATGGATTTAGTTCCTCAAATCTTCTGCACTTTAATCTTCGGTGTTCCTCCCCCCTGGTTCCTCCTCCCCTGGTTCCTCCATGTGAAGGTAAGAGGAGGTTCATGCGTCACTTTGAAGGAAAGGAAAGTGGAACATCCAGTTAGAACTCTGGTGGTCATGAGGAAGTGGTTTAGCGGCACAACTTAGCGGTTCAGATGCAAAAAAGTGGCTATGTGTGTTTGAATAACTGCAATTAGATAACATGAGCAGAAGGTGGGCGTACCCTCGTGAGGTCAGGCTCATGAAGAGAGAGGAGGAAAACTACAGTAGTCTTTGCTGAAACCCGGGATTGAACCAGGGACATTTAGATCTTCAGTCTAACGCTCTCCCTGCTGAGCTATTTCAGCACATCTCAGGTGGTTTTGCATGAACATGTGGAAACTTAACATCAGAATCTCTCTACTTACACATCAAAAACAAGTAGTTGCATTTAGAGAAATGCCTGAACTTTTACTTTGTGATAATGAACTAATGCAGGTGCTGTGGCTGAGTGGTCCAAGGCACTGGATTAAGGCTCCAGTCTCTCAGATGGTGTAGGTTCAAATCCCACCACTGCCTCTTTCAAAGTTCTGGACAAATTCAGTTCCTCAAATCGAGAGTGGTCTGGGTGCCGACTCTTCTGCTTCCTCTACTGTCAGACAGGAAATGATGACATTTTTAACCTAACTGCACAGGCACAAGCTACATATTAGCGATAAGTTGCTTTTTTGAAATTTCCTGAAAAAGTTATGAATGTATGGTTTCTTGTGTGTGTTTGCCGTTTATAGACCTGCCGTAAACTAACATACACTGATGCTTTTATCATATCGACCCTCATGGACCCTGAGGTCCTCGGCAGTAGAGACTCCAGGTCTCGTGCAGCCGAGGACGTTCTGGGTTCTCTAGTTCCTCTCATCTCACACCTTCACCCTGATGATGTTGTTTGGTCATCCAATAATTTTCTCTCCAAGCCAACACTGTCAACAAGTCCAAAACCACACTGGAAACAAATGGTGCTCCAGTAAATGGTTGGGGATCAATTCAAGTAGACTTTCATGTCCCTCATACACCTAAACCAGGACCTCAGTGGGAAACAAGATCCTACAAGGAAAGTTGATTTGGGAAGAAGCAGTCATGCACTAAGCAGAGTGGCGCAGTGGAAGCGTGCTGGGCCCAGAACCCAGAAGTCGATGGATCAAAACCATCCTCTGCTAGTGACAGTTCAGGTTTTCAGGCTCTGACTTCAGATCACAAGTGTGTGAAGTCAGCAGGGACTTCCTCTTCCCCGTAAGAAAACAAGGCCTGTAAGAAAGTATAAGTCCAATGAAATAGGAAGTATAGAGTTTTACCTTAGAGAAGCTCGGCGCCTCCGTGTTCTGGCGCTGGAGTGCGATCAGACACACTGTTTCTCCCAGTTGCAGCACACCTGAATCCAATAAAGGGTTTCGTTACTTGGCTTGGTTTACAAGCTGGATGTTCCTGGTGCATTCATGATCTCTGCCATGAGATTTCAAAGTAAAATATTCTAGAATGAACTATGTTCTGCTCGCTATGTTAAGTGACTCTACAACTGGAGGATCATTATCAGCCACCATGAGATATTTGTGTTTGGTTCTTTCTGGTTCAGGACATTTGAGTTCACAACAGTAGATCTATTTGGACCATAAGAAGTGAAGGACATGGTGAGAAAGAGAGTGAGGCTCAAGGTCTGGGGTGTTGTCTTCTGCTGGGTGTTGTTTCTTCATGTGTATATACACAATAACCAGTGTATATAATCTGTGACAAGTAATATTCAACCTCACAGCCTTTATTCAGACAAGGCAGGTTAGTTAAACTTTTAAATTATTGATGATTGGTACAATAAGGAACTGCATTGGCCGGGAATTGAACCCGGGCCTCCCGTGTGGCAGGCGAGAATTCTACCACTGAACCACCAATGCTCTCATGTTTCCATGTTCCCACCATCAGAGGTCATGTGATTCAACTGCAGAGCTCAGTGGACTCAGATTACAGTATTTTCACTATAAAAAGATAATCTATTCCTCTTACTGTTGCTCACTGCCATACCACCCTGAACACACCTGCTCATGGAAGCTAAGCAGGGTCAGGCCTGGTTAGTGCTTGGATGGGAGACTGCCAGGGAATGGCTCATGACCCCCCAAAGTCCCTATTGCTGATCTTGGGATTCAGCAGAATCCTGGATCAGAGGATTTCATGGGCTTGTGCCACCTGCTGGCCAGTTAATGTCACAACACCAGGTGCTGTAAGCTTTTCCTTCCATCATCAGGGGGCGCTCTTCCTGCTCCTTTTCAACTCATCCTACCTCTTACCAACAGCCTTTTTACGAAATAATAATTAGAATGTTTAAGGAAGTTGAACGTTTAACAGGGATTTGATTGTGAAGGACAAAGTTGTATTTTTTGCCTTTGTGAGGAAGAAAAGTGAGAGACGAGTTGAAACTGAGCAAGAAGAGTTGAGGAAGTTCTTTCCAGAAACTGAGTTGGACGATTTGAAGAGACCAGAAATCAACAAGGCCTGGGTCTAGAGTGAAAAGATGGAATTGAGTGTTTTAACTTGACCACAAAACAGGTTTTTGTTCAGCCTGTTCTCAGTTTGAATGATTATTGATTCAGCCTCTGTTCCTTTGATTTCAATTCTGTCCTGCAACCTCCTGTCAGACAGGAAAGCATGACATATTTAACTTGAATGCTACATATTAGCAGTAAGTGGCTACTTTTAAATTTCCCAAAAAAATTATGAATGCATGTTTTCTTGCGCGTGTTCATCGTTTATATACCTGCTGTAAACCAACATGTATTGAAGATGATAATAACAGCATGTTACACCAGTGGTTTAGTTTACGTGTCATTTTAAAGGGTTTACCTTTTTTCAGTACATAATGTAAAGTACCTCTTTGTATATCTGATTTTTGAAACAGTTTGTAAAGAGTACAGCAAGAGATTAACCCTTCATAACCCTTCAAGTGTCTTCATGGTTTTGCACCCTCTTATTTATTTTATCATATCGACCCTCACGGGCCCTGAGGCCTTTTAATTGTCCCTCAATCAAGGATCAACACACACAAGGAGGCTGAATTCAGCTCCTATGGCCCCCGTTTGTGGAACAGCCTGCCGGGGAAGCTCAGGGCTGTCTCCAATACAAACATTTATAATAGTGTTGCATTGCTTCCCACTGCTGTCAGTTGAAGCCATTGAATGGAATGCCTTGCTCAAACCAACAAGTCATGATTCACTACCATCATTTATGGTCCTGATATGTTGGACACTTGTCACACCCTGTGAATTTCACCCCACTAAAACCTCCAGGCTCAAACTGGTCCAGTCCTACAACCAGGCTAATCAAGGTGATTGATGTGAAACACTGTGGACTCCACACATCTCCGTATCCACATGAGGAGAAAACATCTGGACGGAAGACGCATGGCAAAAGACGAGACACTGAGCTCATTCCTCACCTCTCAAGGAGAAGACACATTGATTTGAGGACATCTTGGCAGGAGAAGACCTGTGACATGAGAGCCAATTGAAACTGATGAGGAAAAATGATCTCCTTTCAGAAGTCTGATATGAATGATGACATTCAAATCTGATTTTCAGACTGCAGTCAGTGTTTGTAAAGGATGGCGATTAGGAAGGAGCAATTAATGTGCTGAATGACTCCTTGAAAGTTGTGCAAATGGGACTAAACCCATATTTGCCAGAGTTGAACTGAGTTTTGGAGTTTAAAAAAAGCTTCCTTTGTGTTTCTGCCCAGTTTCGAACAGGGGACCTTTTGCGTGTGAAGCAAACATGATAACCACTACACTACAGAAACTATGCATGAGACCAATAGGGTGGTAGAATTCTGAGATCAAAGGCTCATATTCTGCAAAATTCTCTTTCTCATGGTTTTGCAGCAGTAATATGAATCCCAAAACCTGGAATTAGAGAGGAGTGAGTTCACTACTATCAAAACCTTGAACAGATTCAATGTTTTATATATCAAAAACTATATACTATATACAGTATATAAAGCTTAATTTGTAATATTTATAATATATTTATTTTATTAACAGCCATATACAAAAAAAGATATTAATACAGGCTGCGTTCTTATTTTTTTTAGCTGGATCAGTTGGTAGAGCATGAGACTCTTAAGCTCAGGGTTGTGGGTTCAAGTCCCACATTAGGCAGAGCTCTCTATTGAGACAGTGGTGTCCTTGAGGACAGAATGGTGGACTTGAGATGTGAACCTCACAGTTGAGAAGTCACCAGTGTGGATCTAGAGTAGCCTTGAGGGCCGTGGTCCTGCATGGTTTCAATGTCTCCTCACATCAACACAGCTGACAACAATGATTGGCTCGTCACCATGACAACTCAGCTGTGTTTGAACATCCAGGACTCTGGCCCTTGAGGACCAGGGTTCCCCACACCTGATCTAGAGGATCTTTGACCCCATCAGCTCCCTGGAAGCTTCACTGTGTCACCTCACCTCCTCATCAATGTGATGTGCTGCTGCTGTTGTTGCTTGATGTCTACCATCATTTATTTAAACGTAGAACTAGAACTACACTCAGATTGAAAGTCCAATCACGTTGTGATGACTCAATGAATGGTTCTTTGAGGGAGTGTGGTGAGATGTTAGTGACAACATGGTTGAATCAAGACTAGATCAGTCCACTTCAGTTCTAGACTCCAGATGGGAGGCCAGTGCCTTGCCCATTAGGCCACTGGGTTCACAGTTTAATACAACCATGACCTCAGCATCATAAATATCACTGACAACTCCATCACCAGGGCCTCATCCAATATCATTAATATGTATTCATAGAATCAAACATCAAACATTCTGTCCCATTCTACAAACTTCTTCAGGTCTTCTTCACCATCACTCTATATTCTTTATGATCTTTGACAGGTGAAGCTCCTCAAAGTAGTGATGGTGGTATAGTGGAGAGCATAGCTGCCTTCCAAGCAGTTGACCCGGGTTCGATTCCCGGCCATCACAGAGGAGAGACTTTCCTCTACATGTTATGATGTTGGATATTTTTCAGTTCTTTCAAACCTTTATTCAAAGGCTCAATGTACGTCCAAAAAGTCCCTCCTCACTTTTCCTTTTCCTTTTCTAGGGCCAGGAGTGTCCACTGCTGGAAACTCTGCTGGAGGTCAACAGGGTCATGTGAACACATTTGACTACAAGCAGCAACTCAATCCAGAGACGAGAGAATCTGCATTTCCCGCGGCAAATGCATGATAGTGTGAATGCTGCAGGTAAACTGTAATGCTTTGTCCTGCCGGCCCATCTCTGGTCTGGAGTGAGAGTTTAAGAAAGAGTTTAAAGACTGGCAGTTTAAAAAGGGTGAAGAGGAGATGAAGACTGATGAAGCATGAAGAGATGAAGTTGAAACAGTTAAAAAAGATTTAAAGAACATACAAGTTTTGAAAAAAATTTAAAGGTCAAGGTTTAAAACAAAGTTTAAAACAGAAAGTTTAAAAAAAAATGAAAAAAGTTGAAAAAGTTTCAAAAAGTTAAACATTTTCAAAACGTTTAAAGGTCAAGGTTTGAAATAAATTTGAAAAAAGTTGAAACAGTTGAAAAAGCTTTAGAAAAGTTCCAAGTTAGAAAAGCGTTGAAAGTTTCAAACAGTTTAAAAAGCTGACAGTTAAAGAACAGTTGAAAAGTGGGCGTGGCTTTGCCTGCTGGCAGCCTGATTAGTGCAGGTGAGTCTGTTGCCGTGGAGACGGAGCTCCTCTGCTGTCACTCTGTGACAGGCTGGATGAGAACAGGGCTACAAAGCTGATACGCAGCTCCCCAACAACTGCTTGTAGTTGGAAAACCGTGACACTTGGTTGAAAAATGTCTTCACCGTCGGCGTCAGAAGAAGTTGAAGGACGTGTAGTGAGCTTCTCATGTCCTCACGACGTCCGCTGCTATTTATAGCCACACAGCGGTGTATACTACTGTTGATAGGTGAGTTTTTACAATGAAGAGAAATGTATGTGTGCAAAAATGTGCATTTCAAAATAAAACCATGAGTCAAGTCTTAGTCAAGTATTTTATTCCTCACACACACACAAACACGTACACACTAATGTGCAGTGAAGTGCTTTGATCAAATAAAAACATATTACAATTTAGACCACACATAAAGATAAGAGCACACTATAGTACAATAATACACTTTTATTTACACACAATTATGCTTTGTATAATGTTTACTGAACAATTAATATTCAGACAGGAGTCACAGTGTTTTACTGCAGTTCACCTGTAGACAGGAGTCACAGTGTTTTACTGCAGCTCACCTGTAGACAGGAGTCACAGTGTTTTACTGCAGCTCACCTGTAGACAGGAGTCACAGTGTTTTACTGCAGCTCACCTGTAGACAGGAGTCACAGTGTTTTACTGCAGTTCACCTGTAGACAGGTGTCACAGTGTTTTACTGCAGCTCACCTGTAGACAGGAGTCACAGTGTTTTACTGCAGCTCACCTGTAGACAGGAGTCACAGTGTTTTACTGCAGCTCACCTGTAGACAGGAGTCACAGTGTTTTACTGCAGCTCACCTGTAGACAGGAGTCACAGTGTTTTACTGCAGCTCACCTGTAGACAGGAGTCACAGTGTTTTACTGCAGCTCACCTGTAGACAGGAGTCACAGTGTTTTACTGCAGCTCACCTGCAGACAGGAGTCACAGTGTTTTACTGCAGCTCACCTGCAGACAGGAGTCACAGTGTTTTACTGCAGCTCACCTGTAGACAGGAGTCACAGTGTTGTGATCACCTTCATCCCAGCATTATTATGTTGCTTCACTGTGGGAGAAGGAAGATCCTCCATGATGAGGTCGACCACTAACAGGGTCATGAGGGGTGGGAAGGGGGGTGCCGTCATGTGTGTAAAGAAGATCGTTCTTCCCGAGAGAGGGGGGGTGGTTGTACAGCGTTCTGAAGTCCAGAGGCTTTGCTCTCAGCTGCAGAAGTCAGCCTCAGGTTGGGAGTCCTGGTGAGCTGCAGGCTGGATGAGAACCAAGTTGGGTTGCAGCAAGATGAGGTGAACATCTGCAGTGATGCGTCCTGTTGAAGAGGAAACAAAAGAAAAGTAAAGAAAGAGTAACTCCAGGGATTTTCTGCTGGTCCAGCGAGGTTAGAAAGGTCCAGCCTGGTCCACATGTGTGACCACGTGGCTCTCTGCGTCCCCCATGTGCAGCTCTGGATCTGGACTGATCAGAAACTGTCTTGAAGAGGGTTTGTTCTTTCACTTTGCTGCTTTTCATACCTGTGATCATGTTCCTGCACCCTGCTGTGCTGGGATGGCCTGAGCCAGTCAGAGCTGGTGATGGAGGCCTTGATCCCCCTGTATTACTATGTTGTACTGTAGTACATCTTGATGATGTCACTGGTTGGTCTGGGAGGAGGATTCTCACAAACACAGTCAAAGCCTCTTTGGACATTTAATACAAAAGATCATGATTGATGACCAAAGGGCTCGTCCGGGAATTGAACCCGGGACCTCTCGCACCCTAAGCGAGAATCATACTCCTAGACCAACGAGCCGACATGTTCTAAAGCTAAAGGACTGGATCATTTCCACACTTCAAGTCAGGCCCAGCTTGGAGAAAAGGAAGTAACAAGACACCACAGTTAATAGCTAATAGGTCGGAAACTGTGTTGAGGAATTTCCAGAATCCTTCTATGTTTCCACCCATTTTCGAACAGGAGACCTTGAACCGGAGCCTCCAGAAGATACTGCAACATGAACACAGCTCCTTGGACCACTTGGTTTCCTCACTTGACTCGTCTCACTCATCAGTCCTCATCACTTTCTGCAGAGGAGCATAGAGAGTGAGCTACTAGCAGCTTCTCTCTGTGGAGGAGAACATCAGTCCTCACCTCCAGAGGAGCATAGAGAGTGAGCTACCAGCAGCTTCTCTCTGTGGAGGAGAACATCAGTCCTCACCTCCAGAGGAACATAGAGAGTGAGCTACCAGCAGCTTCTCTCTGTGGAGGAGAACATCAGTCCTCACCTCCAGAGGAGCATAGAGAGTGATCCATCCTTTCAGTTAAGAGCGTTCGGCTGTTAACTGAAAGGATGGTGGTTGGAGTCCATCCAGGGGCGAGAGCCTTGGCTGTGCCAAAATACCCCACTTCAACCAAGCCTCTAATGAGGTCATAAATTATCTAATCCACCATTTTAAAAAGTTGAGTCAACCTGTCAATGATAGTGGTATTATGTCTAATTGTCCAGTGTGTTGTTGTACTTTTTGACCGTGTTGGTTTGGATAGAAAAGCTTCCAACACCCACAAAACATCACTAGAGTGAAGGGTTTGAGGTTTGGGTGTACAGAAAATTCTTTCTCATCTAAACTTCACCAGAGCTCAGAGAGACACTTCAAGAGAGACACAGACAACCAACAATTCAAACACCAATCACTTACATTTGAATAGATTACAGAGATTATATATAGAGTATATCTATTCTGATATCACCACATGGAGGCGCTGTTTCAAGCAGTGCAGCAGGACGAGGTGACCGAGTGGTTAAGGTGATGGACTGCTAATCCATTGTGCTCTGCACGCGTGGGTTCAAATCCCATCCTCGTCGATTCCTGTTATTATATCACATGACTGAAACATTCCTCCAGAACTCATAACAAACTCCACCAACAAACGACAGAAAACAGCGGCCAGCTCCTCCTGGATCACACAGGACAAAGTTTCATCACAGATCTCAAGAGACCAGCTCCTTGGACCTGCATGGGAGAACCAGGACACTTCCAGGACTGTTCCTGAACCACAAGTCCTCCAGCTTCTTCTTCTTCTGCACAATGCAGCACAACCAGAGTTAGCAAGGAGATGCTAACTGAAAACCCAAGGAATCAAGTGTATAGGAGTGAGAATGTGGACACACATTGGAAAACTGACAGATCCGTAAATAGTTTAACCACAATGTCACTAATTAACTTCACTACTTTCTGGACTATAAGCCCTTACTTTTTCCACGTGCTTTGATCCCTGCAGCTTATATGATGACTTATATGATGACGTGGTTATTATATGGATTTTTAAGGATTAACTGTCTTCATGCCGTGGATACATCTCCGGGGCTTTATTCACTTTTCACAGAGCTCCATCTGACCCCCCACCTGACCCCCCCACATGCTTCTCTTGAGCCCATGGGAGGCTCATCGTCTCGGCCACACAACCTGGGCGTGTGGAGCCTCACCCCCGGAGCTCTGCCCTCCTCCAGCACCTCCAGCTTATTATCACTGGAACTGAGTGACTTTCTTACACAAAGTTACTCAAAGTAACTTTGTATAATTCCCAGAGGCGGTCAGCGTTCTGTTCAACCACGGTCAGTGCCGCTATATCGCGGGGACGGACCACGGAAGCAATGAAGAGAAACTCGGAGCTCGGAGCCTCAGTGGAGTGGAGCTCCTGCGTTTTAGCAGAAAGCTCAAGACTCCCGTGTCTGTGCCTCCGCCAACCAGGGCGAACGCTCCGGTGACTTGCCCTGCACCCAAGAGCTCAAGTGCTGGGCAAGTCGCTGGAGCGTTCGCTCTCTCAGAACAAACACGGAAGTTGAGGCTGCAGCGTTGCCGCTGCAAAAAATAACAGGTTTTTCTTGCCGCAGCAAAAAATAACAGTGAACTAAACAACAAGTGCAAAGTGGAGGATGTAAACAACAACAGAGGATTCATAAGATCTAGATCTGACGACTTTCTTTTCTGTTGTAGCGTCACATATCTGCAGAGCACTTAAGCCCCGCCCACTTTTTAAGCTCCTCTCTGCAGTGGAAACGGGTACCGGACCAGAGCTCTAGCTTCACTTTGCCGTACCGCTCCGTACCTCTCCGCTCTGTCCCCGCACTTTTGTGCGGTGGAAATGGTGCTAAAGAGCCACGTATAGTGCTAACCCCCTTTTAGCACCAGTGTTTATGAGTTCATCATGAAACCCTTATTTGACCCTTCAGAAGTTACTAAGGCCACATTTAGAAATAAATACATAAAGAGCTTTTTCTACAATCATTCATTGCTACAATAAATGGAGCAGTTTTTTTCTCAGGGTTTCCAATGGGAGTTTTGGTTTGATCTCTACGACATTCCTAGAGAGATCACACCATGGCTGTGGAGGACATTGGTCATTTTAGTGACTGGGGGTGGCGCTAGAGAGCACATTGTTATAGAATTAAAGGTTACTTGAATTAATGTTGTGAGGCACTGCTGGGATTTGAACCCAGGATCTCCTGTTTACGAGACAGGCACTTTGACCAGCTAAGCCACAGCGCCTCCTGCAGGGCATTTTTAGTGCTGCTTTACCTGGTGTCAGATGTACTGCAAACACATCTTTACATTTGATCACAGTCTGAAAAAGATGTAGAAAAAACACATTACAATTTTCATTCCAGGCTGTCACTGTCACAGGGTCTAAAGTTAGATTTACTTTGTTTTACATAATAACTGTCAGATTACAAACAACATTGAGAGTCTGTTCCTTGATCTATGATCATATTTCATATTCTGATGCTTCAAAGTGTGAAAGTTGTGTGAAAGTATTAGAGTCTCATGCTCACAAGAACAGCTGATATTGCAGAAAGCCTCATTTTAAAAGAAGCAATAGCACTTGGATTCAATCAATCATTCAATCAACATTATTTATATAGAACTTTTTATACATTAAGCAACACAAAGTGCTTCAACAAGAATTAAAAACAGTGCAAAGATAAAAGAGATGGATAAAAAGCAGGTGAACACACACACACACATGCAGACACACACCATAGGTGAAGACATGCCTAGTGATATGGAGACATGGCAGGACACCGAGGACTAAGGTGAGGAAAGGGACATATTTGGGCCGTCCACACTGGGGGCGGCACAACTTCCGACCACAGGGGGCGCCGCCCCACAGATCCCCCCCAACCGGGCAGACAAGCCAATCCCACCGCATACGCGGGGGACCTGCCAGGGGCCCGGGCAGGGAAACCCATGGGACGGCTCCACCAGCGGCAAAACCGGCCACCACCAGTGTAGCGCCCCCTAGAGGAACCACTGGAGATAAAAAAGAAGGTAAAAAATTTGATAATTATCTAAAATAAATAAATAAATAAATAGAAGTAGATAAATACATTGATCAAATACATAACTATATACACACATACATGTATAAAATCATTTAAAAGCCTGATTAAAAAGGTGAGTTTTTAACCCTTTTTTAAAAACCTCAATGGACTCTGCAGCCTTGAGGTTCCCCGGCAGGCTGTTCCACAAACGGGGGCCATAGGAGCTGAACCAGCCTCCCCGTGAGTCTTGGTCCTCGTTTGAGGGACAATTAAAAGGCCGGTGCCGGAGGACCTCAGGGCCCGCGAGGTCCTTTGTTCTCCTTTGATCTCAGTACTGAGACACCATGGAGCCATGGAGACGCTGAGATGAAAGGATATTTATTCAAAGGAGAAAGCAGCTTTATTCAGCCTCTTCAGCATTCACACTTGCACTTTGTTCTGGAAATTGGTCATTTTAGTAATTGTAGGTGGCGCGAGAGAGCACATTTTGGCACTTTATGAGTTATTTTTTTTACATTTTCTTCTAGTCTGAGCCAGTCCTGATGAGAGTGTCAAATTTGGTGAACAAGTTTAGGGGTCAGATTTGGTTTCAGTGGCGTCAGGAGAAGAAACAAAGAAAGAAACACTACAGATGCAATAGGGTCCTCGCCTCCAGGCAGCTTCCCTTACGGGCTCAGTCCCTAAAAAAAGGTGCAGAGAACCTGGTGTCCAGTGATGAGGTCCTAGAAAGGGAAAAACTAATGACTCCAGAGTCTCACTGTGCAACTTTTATGTTCACATTGACAACAGCTGGAATGGCTGGAAGGGGCCGTTCCCAATCTGAACCTGGTTTTTAATAATAAAACTAAAAGGTTCTGCTCTCCCTGTCAGGGAATTGAACCCTGGTCTCAATGTGACAGGAGGAGACACTCTCCACTAAACTAACCAGATGTTGGAGGTTTAACCTTTGTGTCAGAACATCTCAGGAGGAGGTTCAGAGGTAGAACTCTCACTTGCCACGCCAAGCCTCTTGGACCTCTCGGTCATTCTGAACTTAAAACCTCAACTTCTCATGTCACTGAGGATGTGTGAGGTTCCATAGTTCATCTCATCTCACTCTCTTCACTCTAATGATGTTTGGTTGTTGAAAGCTTTTCTATCAAACCAACACTGTCAAAAAGTACAAAAACACACTGGATACTTGGACATAGTACCACTATTATTGAGAGGTTGGTTCTACTTTTTGAAACGGTGGATTATATAATTCCTGACCTCATAAGAGGCTTGTTGAAGTGGTGTGTGTGTGTGTGTGTGTGTGTGTGTGTGTGTGTGTGTGTGTGTGTGTGTGTAACAAGAGTAAAAAGTGTTGTGACATCACAAGTCTCTCAATCACATCATATTGTCTGCCCAAGCTGCTGAACAGGAGTAGGGCCAATAAAAAGATTACCAGTAACTTTCTAGTTACTTTCAGCAGCTGCCGACAACATGCCCCCTGATCTCAACATAAAATCAGTGTTTTTTTCTAAAAACTCAGTTCTGATCACTGCCTGGCCTCCTGCTGATCATATTTAACCTGTGACCTTCATTCTCTCTTCTATTTATATCTGACTCACTTTTATTATCACATTTTTACAAGCGAGACCCAGTCTCTCAGGAGACACGGGTTCAAATCCCAGTTGAAGCCATTGAATGGAATGTCTTGCTCAAACCAACAAGTCATGATTCACTACCATCATTTATGGTCCTGATATGTTGGACACTTGTCACACCCTGTGAATTTCACCCCACTAAAACCTCCAGGCTCAAACTGGTCCAGTCCTACAACCAGGCTAATCAAGGTGATTGATGTGAAACACTGTGGACTCCACACATCTCCGTATCAACATGAGGATCAAACATCTGGACGGAAGACGCATGGCAAAAGACGAGACACTGCTCTCAGAGTGAGCTCATTCCTCACCTCTCAAGGAGAAGACACATTGATTTGAGGACATCTTGGCAGGAGAAGACCTGTGACATGAGAGCCAATTGAAACTGATCAGGAAAAATGATCTCC
This sequence comes from Blennius ocellaris, assembly GCF_963422515.1. Lineage (NCBI taxonomy): Eukaryota > Metazoa > Chordata > Actinopteri > Blenniiformes > Blenniidae > Blennius > Blennius ocellaris. Next base: position 10,834,184 of record NC_137673.1, on the reverse strand, counting down.
TTTCAGAAGTCTGATATGAATGATGACATTCAAATCTGATTTTCAGACTGCAGTCAGTGTTTGTAAAGGATGACGATTAGGAAGGAGCAATTAATGTGCTGAATGACTCCTTGAAAGTTGTGCAAATGGGACTAAACCCATATTTGCCAGAGTTGAACTGAGTTTTGGAGTTTAAAAAAATCTTCCTCTGTGTTTCTGCCAAGTTTCGAACAGGGGACCTTTTGCTTATGAAGCAAACGTGATAACCACTACACTACAGAAACTATGCATGAGACCAATAGGGTGGTAGAATTCTGAGATCAAAGGGGTCATATTCTGCAAAATTCTCTTTCTCATGGTTTTGCAGCAGTAATATGAATCCCAAAACCTGGAATTAGAGAGGAGTGAGTTCACTACTATCAAAACCTTGAACAGATTCAATGTTTTATATATAAAAGACTATATACTATATACCGTATATAAAGCTTAATTTGTAATATTTATAATATATTTATTTTTATGAACAGCCATATACAATAAAATATATTAATACAGGCTGCTTTCTTAATTTTTTATCTGGATCAGTTGGTAGAGCATGAGACTCTTAAGCTCAGGGTTGTGGGTTCAAGTTCCACATTGGGCAGAGCTCTCTATTGAGACAGTGGTGTCCTTGAGGACAGAATGGTGGACTTGAGATGTGAACCTCACAGTTGAGAAGTCACCAGTGTGGATCTAGAGTAGCCTTGAGGGCCGTGGTCCTGCATGGTTTCAATGTCTCCTCACATAAACACAGCTGACAACAATGATTGGCTCATCACCATGACAACTCAGCCGTGTTTGAACATCCAGTACTGTGGCCCTTGAGGACCAGGGTTCCCCACACCTGATCTAGAGGATCTTTGACCCCATCAGCTCCCTGGAAGCTTCACTGTGTCACCTCACCTCCTCATCAATGTGATGTGCTGCTGCTGTTGTTGCTTGATGTCTACCATCATTTATTTAAACGTAGAACTAGAACTACACTCAGATTGAAAGTCCAATCACGTTGTGATGACTCAATGAATGGTTCTTTGAGGGAGTGTGGTGAGATGTTAGTGACAACATGGTTGAATCAAGACTAGATCAGTCCACTTCAGTTCTAGACTCCAGATGGGAGGCCAGTGCCTTGCCCATTAGGCCACTGGGTTCACAGTTTAATACAACCATGACCTCAGCATCATAAATATCACTGACAACTCCATCACCAGGGCCTCATCCAATATCATTCATATGTATTCATAGAATCAAACATCAAACATTCTGTCCCATTCTACAAACTTCTTCAGGTCTTCTTCACCATCACTCTATATTCTTTATGATCTTTGACAGGTGAAGCTCCTCAAAGTAGTGATGGTGGTATAGTGGAGAGCATAGCTGCCTTCCAAGCAGTTGACCCGGGTTTGATTCCCGGCCATCACAGAGGAGAGACTTTCCTCTACATGTTATGATGTTGGATATTTTTCAGTTCTTTCAAACCTTTATTCAAAGACTCAATGTACGTCCAAAAAGTCCCTCCTAACTTTGTCTTTTCCTTTTCTAGGGCCAGGAGTGTCCACTGCTGGAAACTCTGCTGGAGGTCAACAGGGTCATGTGACACATTTGACTACAAGCAGCAACTCAATCCAGAGACTAGAGAATCTGCATTTCCCGCGGCAAATGCATGATAGTGTGAATGCTGCAGGTAAACTGTAATGCTTTGTCCTGCCGGCCCGTCTCTGGTCTGGAGTGACAGTTTAAGAAAGAGTTTAAAGACTGGCAGTTTAAAAAGGGTGAAGAGGAGATGAAGACGAGGATGAAGAGCACAGATGAAGAGGAGGGTGACGAAGAGTGATGAAGAAGAGGATGAAGAGCACAGATGAAGAGGAGGGTGAAGAAGAGAGATGAATAAGAGGATGAAGAGGAGAGATGAAGACTGATGAAGCATGAAGAGATGAAGTTAAAACATTTTTAAACATTTTTAAAAAGGTAACAGTTTGGAAAAAGTTTTTAAAGTTAAAGGTTTAAAACAGAGTTTAAAGCAGAAAGTTGAAAAAAATGTGGAAAAAAGTTGAAACAGTTTAAAACGTAGTTAAAAAGTTAAAAGTTTGGAAAATGAGGAATGAGAGTTTAAGAAAGAGTTTTAAGACTGGTAGTTTAAAAAGGGTGATGAAGAAGAGGGTGAAGAGTAGAGATGAAGAGAACGGTGCCAGATAGTACTACTACCACTACCAAACAGTGCCAGAGAGTACTACTACCACTACCAAACAGTACCAGATAGTACTACTACCACTACCAAACAGTACCAGATAGAAATACTACGGATAGGTATAGGTATAGGTATAGGGTTAGGGTACTTATCAAACAGTACCAGATAGTACTACTACCACTACCAAACAGTACCAGAGAGTACTACTACCACAGCCAAACAGTACCAGATAGTACTACTACCACTACCAAACAGTACCAGATAGTACTACTAGCACTACCAAACAGCACCAGATAGTACTACTACCACTACCAAACAGCGCCAGAGAGTACCACTACCACTACCAAACAGTACCAGATAGTACTACTACCACTACCAAACAGTAGCAGATAGTACTACTACCAAACAGTACCAGATAGTACTACTACCACTACCAAACAGTAACAGATAGTACTACTAGCACTACCAAACAGCGCCAGAGAGTACTACTACCACTACAAAACAGCACCAGATAGAACTACTACCACTACCAAACAGTACCAGATAGTACTACTACCACTACCAAACAGTAACAGATAGTACTACTAGCACTACCAAACAGCGCCAGAGAGTACTACTACCACTACAAAACAGCACCAGATAGAACTACTACCACTATCAAACAGTACCAGATAGTACTATTACCACTACCAAACAGTGCCAGAGAGTACTACTACCACTACCAAACAGTAGCAGATAGTACTACTACCACTACCAAACAGTAGCAGATAGTACTACTACCACTACCAAACAGTAGCAGATAGTACTACTACCACTACCAAACAGCGCCAGAGAGTACTACTACCACTACCAAACAGCGCCAGAGAGTACTACTACCACTACCAAACAGTACCAGATAGTACTACTACCACTACCAAACAGCGCCAGAGAGTACTACTACCACTACCAAACAGCGCCAGAGAGTACTACTACCACTACCAAACAGTGCCAGAGAGTACTACTACCACAGCCAAACAGTACAAGCTAGTACTACTACCACTACCAAACAGCACCAGATAGAACTGCTACCACTACCAAACAGTACCAGATAGTACTACTACCACTACCAAACAGTACCAGATAGTACTACTACCACTCTCAAACAGTGCCAGAGAGTACTACTACCACTACAAAACAGTACCAGATAGTACTACTACCACTACCAAACAGTACCAGATAGTACTACTACCACTACCAAACAGTACCAGATAGAAATACTACCACTACCAAACAGTACCAGATAGTACTATTACCACTACCAAACAGTGCCAGAGAGTACTACTACCACTACCAAACAGTACCAGATAGTACTACTACCACTACCAAACAGTACCAGATAGTACTACTACCACTACCAAACAGTACCAGATAGAAATACTACCACTACCAAACAGTACCAGATAGTACTATTACCACTACCAAACAGTACCAGATAGTACTACTACCACTACCAAACAGTAGCAGATAGTACTACTACCAAACAGTACTACCAAACAGTACCAGATAGTACTACTAGCACTACCAAACAGCACCAGAGAGTACCACTACCACTACCAAACAGTACCAGATAGTACAACTACCACTACCAAACAGCGCCAGAGAGTACTACTACCACTACCAAACAGCGCCAGAGAGTACCACTACCACTACCAAACAGTACCAGATAGTACTACTACCACTACCAAACAGTAGCAGATAGTACTACTACCACTATCAAACAGTACCAGATAGTACTACTACCACTACCAAACAGTAGCAGATAGTACTACTACCACTACCAAACAGTAGCAGATAGTACTACTACCACTACCAAACAGTACCAGATAGTACTACTACCACTACCAAACAGTGCCAGAGAGTACTACTACCACTACCAAACAGTGCCAGATAGTACTACTACCACTATCAAACAGTGCCAGAGAGTACTACTACCACTACCAAACAGTACCAGATAGTACTACTACCACTACATAACAGTACCAGATAGTACTACTACCACTACCAAACAGTACCAGATAGTACTACTACCATTAACAAACAGTAACATATAGTACTACTGCCACTACCAAACAGTGCCAGAGAGTACTACTACCACTACCAAACAGTACCAGATAGTGCTACTACCATTAACAAACAGTACCAGATAGTACTACTACCACTACCAAACAGTACCAGATAGTACTACTACCATTAACAAACAGCACCATATAGTACTACTGCCACTACCAAACAGTGCCAGATAGTACTACTACCACTACCAAACAGTACCAGATAGTACTACTACCACTCTCAAACAGTGCCAGAGAGTACTACTACCACTCTCAAACAGTACCACATAGTACTACTACCACTAACAAACAGTACCAGATAGAACTACTACCACTATCAAACAGTACCATATAGTACTACTACCACTACCAAACAGAACCAGATAGAACTACTACCACTATCAAACAGTACCATGTAGTACTTCTACCACTATCAAACAGTACCAGATAGCACAGCTACCACTATCTGACAGTGCCAGATAGTACTACTACCACTACCAAACAGTGCCAGATAGTACTACTACCACTACCAAACAGTACCAGATAGTACTACTACCACTATCAAACAGCACCAGATAGTACTACTGCCAATACCAAACAGTACCAGATAGTACTATTGCCTAGTAGTGTTAGGGTTAGGGTTATGGGATAGGGTTAGGGTTAGGGTTAGGGTTAGGGTTAGGGTTTAGGGTTATGGATTAGGGCTAGGGTTAGTGTTTTAGGTTTAGGGTTAGGGTTTGGCGATTAGGGTTAGGGTTTTAGGTTTAGGGTTATGTTTACGGATAGGTATAGGGTTAGGGTTAGGGTTTGGGTTAGGGTTAGGGTTAGGGTTAGGGTTTAGGGTTATGGATTAGGGCTAGGGTTAGGGTTTTAGGTTTAGGGTTAGGGTTTGGCGATTAGGGTTAGGGTTTTAGGTTTAGGGTTATGTTTACGGATAGGTATAGGGTTAGGGTTAGGGTTTGGGTTAGGGTTAGGGTTAGGGTTAGGGTTTAGGGTTATGGATTAGGGCTAGGGTTAGGGTTTTAGGTTTAGTGTTAGGGTTACGGATAGGTATAGGTATAGGTATAGGGTTAGGGTACTTATCAAACAGTACCAGATAGTACTACTACCACTACCAAACAGTACCAGAGAGTACTACTACCACAGCCAAACAGTACCAGATAGTACTACTACCACTACCAAACAGTACCAGATAGTACTACTAGCACTACCAAACAGCACCAGATAGTACTACTACCACTACCAAACAGCGCCAGAGAGTACCACTACCACTACCAAACAGTACCAGATAGTACTACTACCACTACCAAACAGTAGCAGATAGTACTACTACCAAACAGTACCAGATAGTACTACTACCACTACCAAACAGTAACAGATAGTACTACTAGCACTACCAAACAGCGCCAGAGAGTACTACTACCACTACAAAACAGCACCAGATAGAACTACTACCACTACCAAACAGTACCAGATAGTACTACTACCACTACCAAACAGTAACAGATAGTACTACTAGCACTACCAAACAGCGCCAGAGAGTACTACTACCACTACAAAACAGCACCAGATAGAACTACTACCACTATCAAACAGTACCAGATAGTACTATTACCACTACCAAACAGTGCCAGAGAGTACTACTACCACTACCAAACAGTAGCAGATAGTACTACTACCACTACCAAACAGTAGCAGATAGTACTACTACCACTACCAAACAGTAGCAGATAGTACTACTACCACTACCAAACAGTACCAGATAGTACTACTACCACTACCAAACAGCGCCAGAGAGTACTACTACCACTACCAAACAGCGCCAGAGAGTACTACTACCACTACCAAACAGTACCAGATAGTACTACTACCACTACCAAACAGCGCCAGAGAGTACTACTACCACTACCAAACAGCGCCAGAGAGTACTACTACCACTACCAAACAGTGCCAGAGAGTACTACTACCACAGCCAAACAGTACAAGCTAGTACTACTACCACTACCAAACAGCACCAGATAGAACTGCTACCACTACCAAACAGTACCAGATAGTACTACTACCACTACCAAACAGTACCAGATAGTACTACTACCACTCTCAAACAGTGCCAGAGAGTACTACTACCACTACAAAACAGTACCAGATAGTACTACTACCACTACCAAACAGTACCAGATAGTACTACTACCACTCTCAAACAGTGCCAGAGAGTACTACTACCACTACAAAACAGTACCAGATAGTACTACTACCACTATCAAACAGCACCAGACAGAACTACTACCACTATCAAACAGCACCAGACAGAACTACTACCAATACCAAACAGTACCAGATAGTACTATTGCCTAGTAGTGTTAGGGTTAGGGTTATGGGATAGGGTTAGGGTTAGGGTTAGGGTTAGGGTTTGGCGATTAGGGTTAGGGTTTAGGGTTTAGGGTTAGGGTTATGGATTAGGGCTTAGGGTTAGGGTTAGGGTTAGGGTTAGGGTTAGGGTTATGGATTAGGGCTAGGGTTAGGGTTTTAGGTTTAGTGTTAGGGTTACGGATAGGTATAGGGTTAGGGTTAGGGTTAGGGTTTGGCGATTAGGGTTAGGGTTAGGGTTAGGGTACTTATCAAACAGTACCAGATAGTACTACTACTACTATCAAACAGTACCAGATAGTACTACTACCACTACCAAACAGTACCAGATAGTACTACTACCACTACAAAACAGTACCAGATAGTACTACTACCACTATCAAACAGCACCAGATAGTACTACTGCCAATACCAAACAGTACCAGATAGTACTATTGCCTAGTAGTGTTAGGGTTAGGGTTATGGGATAGGGTTAGGGTTAGGGTTAGGGTTAGGGTTTGGCGATTAGGGTTAGGGTTTAGGGTTTAGGGTTAGGGTTAGGGTTAGGGTTATGGATTAGGGCTTAGGGTTAGGGTTAGGGTTATGGATTAGGGCTCGGGTTAGGGTTTAAGGTTTAGTGTTAGGGTTACGGATAGGAATAGGGTTAGGGTTAGGGTTAGGGTTTGGCGATTAGGGTTAGGGTTAGGGTACTTATCAAACAGTACCAGATAGTACTACTACTACTATCAAACAGTACCAGATAGTACTACTACCTCTATCAAACAGTATCAGATAGTACTACTACCACTCCCAAACAGTACCAGATAGTACTACTACCACTACCAAACAGTAGCAGATAGTATTACTACCACTACCAAACAGTGCCAGAGAGTACTACTACCACAGCCAAACAGTACAAGCTAGTACTACTACCACTACCAAACAGCACCAGATAGAACTGCTACCACTACCAAACAGTACCAGATAGTACTACTACCACTACCAAACAGTACCAGATAGTACTACTACCACTCTCAAACAGTGCCAGAGAGTACTACTACCACTACAAAACAGTACCAGATAGTACTACTACCACTACCAAACAGTACCAGATAGTACTACTACCACTCTCAAACAGTGCCAGAGAGTACTACTACCACTACAAAACAGTACCAGATAGTACTACTACCACTATCAAACAGCACCAGACAGAACTACTACCACTATCAAACAGCACCAGACAGAACTACTACCAATACCAAACAGTACCAGATAGTACTATTGCCTAGTAGTGTTAGGGTTAGGGTTATGGGATAGGGTTAGGGTTAGGGTTAGGGTTAGGGTTTGGCGATTAGGGTTAGGGTTTAGGGTTTAGGGTTAGGGTTATGGATTAGGGCTTAGGGTTAGGGTTAGGGTTAGGGTTAGGGTTAGGGTTATGGATTAGGGCTAGGGTTAGGGTTTTAGGTTTAGTGTTAGGGTTACGGATAGGTATAGGGTTAGGGTTAGGGTTAGGGTTTGGCGATTAGGGTTAGGGTTAGGGTTAGGGTACTTATCAAACAGTACCAGATAGTACTACTAGTACTATCAAACAGTACCAGATAGTACTACTACCACTACCAAACAGTACCAGATAGTACTACTACCACTACAAAACAGTACCAGATAGTACTACTACCACTATCAAACAGCACCAGATAGTACTACTGCCAATACCAAACAGTACCAGATAGTACTATTGCCTAGTAGTGTTAGGGTTAGGGTTATGGGATAGGGTTAGGGTTAGGGTTAGGGTTAGGGTTTGGCGATTAGGGTTAGGGTTTAGGGTTTAGGGTTAGGGTTAGGGTTAGGGTTATGGATTAGGGCTTAGGGTTAGGGTTAGGGTTAGGGTTATGGATTAGGGCTCGGGTTAGGGTTTAAGGTTTAGTGTTAGGGTTACGGATAGGAATAGGGTTAGGGTTAGGGTTAGGGTTTGGCGATTAGGGTTAGGGTTAGGGTACTTATCAAACAGTACCAGATAGTACTACTACTACTATCAAACAGTACCAGATAGTACTACTACCTCTATCAAACAGTATCAGATAGTACTACTACCACTCCCAAACAGTACCAGATAGTACTACTACCACTACCAAACAGTAGCAGATAGTATTACTACCACTACCAAACAGTACCAGATAGTACTACTACCATCAACAAACAGCACCATATAGTACTACTACACTACCAAACAGTACCAGATAGTACTACTGCCAATACCAAACAGTACCAGATAGTACTATTGCCTAGTAGTGTTAGGGTTAGGGTTATGGGATAGGGTTAGGGTTAGGGTTTTAGGTTTAGGGTTAGGGTTAGGGTTTGGCGATTAGGGTTAGGGTTTAGGGTTTAGGGTTAGGGTTAGGGTTAGGGTTATGGATTAGGGCTAGGGTTAGGGTTTTAGGTTTAGGGTTAGGTTTACGGATAGGTATAGGGTTAGGGTTAGGGTTAGGGTTAGGGTTAGGGTTAGGGTTAGGGTTAGGGTTAGGGTTAGGGTTATGGATTAGGGCTAGGGTTAGGGTTTTAGGGTTAGTGTTAGGGTTACGGATAGGTATAGGGTTAGGGTTAGGGTTAGGGTTTGGCGATTAGGATTAGGGTTAGGGTTAGGGTACTTATCAAACAGTACCAGATAGTACTACTACTACTATCAAACAGTACCAGATAGTACTACTTCCACTACCAAACAGTACCAGATAGGGTTTGGGTTAGGGTTAGGGTTAGGGTTAGGGTACTTATCAAACAGTACCAGATAGTACTACTACCACTACCAAACAGTACCAGAGAGTACTACTTCCACTATCAAACAGTACCATATAGTACTACTACCACTACCAAACAGTACCAGATAGAACTACTACCACTATCAAACAGTACCATGTAGTACTTCCACCACTATCAAACAGTACCAGATAGCACAACTACCACTATCTGACAGTGCCAGATAGTACTACTACCACTACAAAACATTACCAGATAGTACTACTACTACTATCAACCAGTGCCAGAGAGTACTACTACCACTACAAAACATTACCAGATAGTACTACTACTACTATCAACCAGTGCCAGAGAGTACTACTACCACTACCAAACAGTGCCAGATAGTACTACTACCACTACCAAACAGTACCAGATAGTACTACTACCACTATCAAACAGCACCAGATAGTACTACTACCAAACAGTAGCAGATAGTACTACTACCACTACCAAACAGTACCAGATAGTACTACTACCACTACCAAACAGTAGCAGATAGTACTACTACCACTACCAAACAGTACCAGATAGTACTACTACCACTACCAAACAGTAGCAGATAGTACTACTACCACTACCACATAGTACCAGATAGTACTACTACCACTACCAAACAGCGCCAGAGAGTACTACTACCACTACCAAACAGCGCCAGAGAGTACTACTACCACTACCAAACAGCGCCAGAGAGAACTACTACCACTACCAAACAGTACCAGATAGTACTACTACCACTACCAAACAGTACCAGATAGTACTACTACCACTATCAAACAGTACCAGATAGTACTACTACCACTATCAAACAGCACCAGATAGTACTACTGCCAATACCAAACAGTACCAGATAGTACTATTGCCTAGTAGTGTTAGGGTTAGGGTTATGGGATAGGGTTAGGGTTAGGGTTAGGGTTAGGGTTTGGCGATTAGGGTTAGGGTTAGGGTTTTAGGTTTAGTGTTAGGGTTACGGATAGGTATAGGGTTAGGGTTAGGGTTAGGGTTTGGCGATTAGGGTTAGGGTTAGGGTTAGGGTACTTATCAAACAGTACCAGATAGTACTACTACTACTATCAAACAGCACCAGATAGTACTACTGCCAATACCAAACAGTACCAGATAGTACTATTGCCTAGTAGTGTTAGGGTTAGGGTTATGGGATAGGGTTAGGGTTAGGGTTAGGGTTAGGGTTTGGCGATTAGGGTTAGGGTTTAGGGTTTAGGGTTAGGGTTAGGGTTAGGGTTATGGATTAGGGCTTAGGGTTAGGGTTAGGGTTAGGGTTATGGATTAGGGCTCGGGTTAGGGTTTTAGGTTTAGTGTTAGGGTTACGGATAGGTATAGGGTTAGGGTTAGGGTTAGGGTTTGGCGATTAGGGTTAGGGTTAGGGTACTTATCAAACAGTACCAGATAGTACTACTACTACTATCAAACAGTAACAGATAGTACTACTACCTCTATCAAACAGTACCAGATAGTACTACTACCACTCCCAAACAGTACCAGATAGTACTACTACCACTACCAAACAGTAGCAGATAGTATTACTACCACTACCAAACAGTACCAGATAGTACTACTACCACTCTCAAACAGTACCACATAGTACTACTACCACTAACAAACAGTACCAGATAGAACTACTACCACTATCAAACAGTACCATATAGTACTACTACCACTACCAAACAGTACCAGATAGAACTACTACCACTATCAAACAGTACCATGTAGTACTTCTACCACTATCAAACAGTACCAGATAGCACAGCTACCACTATCTGACAGTGCCAGATAGTACTACTACCACTATCAAACAGTGCCAGATAGTACTACTACCACTACCAAACAGTAGCAGATAGTACTACTACCACTATCAAACAGTACCATGTAGTACTTCTACCACTATCAAACAGTACCAGATAGCACAACTACCACTATCTGACAGTGCCAGATAGTACTACTACCACTATAAAACATTACCAGATAGTACTACTACTACTATCAACCAGTGCCAGAGAGTACTACTACCACTATCAAACAGTGCCAGAGAGTACTACTACCACTACCAAACAGTGCCAGAGAGTACTACTACCACAGCCAAACAGTACAAGCTAGTACTACTACCACTACCAAACAGCACCAGATAGAACTACTACCACTACCAAACAGTACCAGATAGTACTACTACCACTATCAAACAGTACCAGATAGTGCTACTACCATTAACAAACAGTGCCAGAGAGTACTACTACCACTACCAAACAGTGCCAGAGAGTACTACTACCACAGCCAAACAGTACCAGATAGTACTACTAGCACTACCAAACAGCACCAGATAGTACTACTACCACTACCAAACAGCGCCAGAGAGTACCACTACCACTACCAAACAGTACCAGATAGTACTACTACCACTACCAAACAGTAGCAGATAGTACTACTACCAAACAGTACCAGATAGTACTACTACCACTACCAAACAGTAACAGATAGTACTACTAGCACTACCAAACAGCACCAGATAGTACTACTACCACTACCAAACAGCGCCAGAGAGTACTACTACCACTACAAAACAGCACCAGATAGAACTACTACCACTATCAAACAGTACCAGATAGTACTATTACCACTACCAAACAGTGCCAGAGAGTACTACTACCACTACCAAACAGTAGCAGATAGTACTACTACCACTACCAAACAGTACCAGATAGTACTACTACCACTACCAAACAGTAGCAGATAGTACTACTACCACTACCAAACAGTACCAGATAGTACTACTACCACTACCAAACAGTAGCAGATAGTACTACTACCACTACCACATAGTACCAGATAGTACTACTACCACTACCAAACAGCGCCAGAGAGTACTACTACCACTACCAAACAGTACCAGATAGTACTACTACCACTATCAAACAGTACCAGATAGTACTACTCCCACTAAAAAACAGTACCAGATAGTACTACTCCCACTAAAAAACAGTACCAGATAGTACTACTACCACTACCAAACAGTACCAGATAGTACTACTACCACTATCAAACAGTACCAGATAGTACTACTACCACTATCAAACAGCACCAGATAGTACTACTGCCAATACCAAACAGTACCAGATAGTACTATTGCCTAGTAGTGTTAGGGTTAGGGTTATGGGATAGGGTTAGGGTTAGGGTTAGGGTTAGGGTTAGGGTTAGGGTTTGGCGATTAGGGTTAGGGTTAGGGTTTTAGGTTTAGTGTTAGGGTTACGGATAGGTATAGGGTTAGGGTTAGGGTTAGGGTTTGGCGATTAGGGTTAGGGTTAGGGTTAGGGTACTTATCAAACAGTACCAGATAGTACTACTACTACTATCAAACAGTACCAGATAGTACTACTACCACTACCAAACAGTACCAGATAGTACTACTACCACTACCAAACAGTGCCAGAGAGTACTACTACCACTACAAAACAGTACCAGATAGTACTACTACCACTATCAAACAGTACCAGATAGTACTACTCCCACTAAAAAACAGTACCAGATAGTACTACTCCCACTAAAAAACAGTACCAGATAGTACTACTACCACTACCAAACAGTACCAGATAGTACTACTACCACTATCAAACAGCACCAGATAGTACTACTACCACTATCAAACAGCACCAGATAGTACTACTGCCAATACCAAACAGTACCAGATAGTACTATTGCCTAGTAGTGTTAGGGTTAGGGTTATGGGATAGGGTTAGGGTTAGGGTTAGGGTTAGGGTTTGGCGATTAGGGTTAGGGTTTAGGGTTTAGGGTTAGGTTTGGAACATAGTGGAAAAGGCACGGGCAACAGAACGATCTTCCTTGTTAAAAAGCAAAAACCCATAAAATCGGCTTGTGGTTTTGTAATAAAGGTGTAATAACCAAAATTCAGAAAATCAAAGGGGAAGGCAAGAAGGTGGGTGACAGGGGAAGCTGAGTGTGGATAAGGTACAGTGGGAAGGTAATTTGAGAGGGGATCAAGAATTTTGGTTTAGGCAGGGGGAGGAAAGGGGTTAAGTTTAGGAGCGGTAGAGGGTGGGAGGGTAGGAAGGGAGTTAGGTTTAGGCAAGGAATGGAGGACTTAGGTTTAGGAGAGGGGGGAGGGGTTTAGGAGAAGGGGAGACCTTAGGTTTAGGAAAGGTAGAGGGTAGGGGATCAGAAGGAGGAAGGAAATTAGATTTAGGCAAGGAAAGGAGAGAGGTTAGGTTTAGGAGAGGTAGAGGGTAGGGGGTCATCTTGAGTAATTCTGTTAAAAGAATATTAGAACATTTTAAAAGATAATTAAGAGATTAAAATCGGAGCTAGAGTATAAAAGTTGTCTACAGACTTTATTAAAATTAAGTGAATTGTTCATTGTCTTTTCCAGGTGGTCTGTAGGGGTCGTGGAGAGTATCTGGTCTTTAGTGGGACGTTGTGGTGTAGAGGTAGGTGGTTTCCCCATTTGAAGGCCTGTCGGCTCTCTGTTGACCCGGGTGGAATCTCCTCACTTTGGGAGTCCCGCTGAATGGTGGTCTCGGCCCGCTGGGTGGTGGTCTCGGCCCGCCGGTGGATACGCTGGTGAGGAGCCCGCTGTGGTGGTACGTAGGTCTCCCTCCGTCCATTCAGCTGGGTGATGGTCTCGGCCTTCTGGTGGATCCACTGCTGGGGGGCCGGCTGGGGTGCTGTGTGGGTCTCCCTCCGTCCGCTCCTGTCGGTGGTTCCGGGGGTTCGGGCCTGGTGGGTCGTGGCTGGTATCTGCTTCTGGGGCCTGCTGGGGTGTGGTCCCTCCGTTCCTCGGGTTGGTTGGGGGGTCGGTGTAGGGGGACTCCGGGGGGGTCCCTCCTGCCGTTTCGCCCGTTCCATGTTCACCTCCTGTTGGATGGAGGTGGCCGGGGAGGGGGAGGTCTTGGTCTCCTCAGCAGGGCTGGTGTCATCCAGACCCTCGGTTTGCGAACCCACTGTCCTGGAGTGGAGGGGTGGTGGTGAGGTGTTTGGGTCAATGTCGTAAAGGGCCCACTCAAGAATTTTTTGGTGTGCTTCATTAATAGAAGTTGGTTTGAGACGGTGACCAAATCTTTTTTTAGCCATGTTGAGAGCAGTTTGCCATGCCGATGGTTGGAACGGCTGGCTGTTTTCAACCAACATGCTGAGTTTGGTCACCGCCTCCTCATAATGATCTTGTAGTGTTTGTAAAATATTTTTCATCCAGAGGTACGTGTTGGTTTTAATCTTATCTTTTTCCTTCTGGGTGGGGCCTGCTGGCTTGATGAAATCCGAAAGTTTATTGATTTTCTTTTCCATCCCTGGTGGAATAGAGTCGTTTTCAATGGCTTCAAATATTATGTTTTCATGGTGGATGACCTGTATGGTTTTAAAATAAAGAGTGGACCTAATCTTTGATTTTGCAGGGTCCAAACCTTGCAGGTCTGCTCTGGGCCATGTCGCGTGCCGTAGAATGGTCTCCAAGTCCCCCTGGTCTGGAAAGTGATTACTCACCAGTTTCTCCAGCGTCAGAAACATCTCTCAATAAAAGAAAGGTAAGTATAAGGTAAGTATATAAAAGGTAAGTAAAAAAAATTAAAGGAAAAAACTAAAATAAAAGAAGATTATTAAATAGGTTGGATTTTCTGTAAGAGTGAATAAAACT
This sequence comes from Blennius ocellaris, assembly GCF_963422515.1. Taxonomy (NCBI): domain Eukaryota; kingdom Metazoa; phylum Chordata; class Actinopteri; order Blenniiformes; family Blenniidae; genus Blennius; species Blennius ocellaris. The sequence continues at coordinate 10,819,102 of NC_137673.1, read as the reverse complement.
AGGTCCTCTGTCCTGGTGAGGGTGGTTAAAGACTAGTAAAATACTACTCCCGTAAAGAAATAAAACAACCAAAAATCAAGTAAGTAAATAAAGTAGATAAGGATAAGAAGTAGAGATTAAAAGAGGATCGATAAAGGCTCAGATTTAAAATAACTGAGAGTGTATGATGATAAGTAAAAGAATGAAAATTGTTTGTTAAAACCTTTTACAAAAGAGGATGATTCTGTTCCAGAGAGGCTTAAGCCAGAATCGAGTGAACCACACCAACCTCGAAATCCGGACCGCTGTGGGATGTGTCCAGGATCTGGAACTCGCCGTACAGGAGGACCTGTTTTCTCCGGAGGCCGTCGCTGGATCCCCTTCTTTAAAGCAGCCGGTTTCAGGATGTGGAATAAATTGTCCTTTTGTATTCATTCAGTTAAAAACACACATTTTACTGAGCTCAGCTAAAAAAATCCTAAAAGCAAACAGTTCATTAAAATCCTCAGTCTCTGCGAAGAGAAAAAAGGAAAAAAGGTTAAAAGCCCAACGTTTCGACTGTGCGTCTTCCTCAGGGGCATTAGAGAAATGTTTGTAGCAGGTGGCTTTTCAAGTTCCTGTGGAGGGAGTTTACAGGATGTGGGAGGAGCCAAAGCAGGAAGTGGAACACCATCTTTGTAGTTTTTTTCAGGTTGTAATCCATCTGCTGTGATTTCATTTTGGCTCCCCCGTGTGGTCACTTTAAGATTATGGCTGCCTCTCTGGAAGGAAACAGAGCCTTACAAACAGGAAATAAGAGAATAAAAGAGGAATTCAAACCTTTGTAAAAGGAATAAAAGAGATGAGAGATGTTTATAAAAGATGTTGTAAGAACCTTAATGGACTAAAAGACTTTATAAATAAGTAGCTCCTGTTTAAAAAACTCCTAAGAAAACTTATAAGAAGGAGGAGAGAGTAAAGAGAGGGTAATGTCAGGGTGAGACCAGGTCGAGGGACTATTTTGTGGTTTTTTTTGGAGTGATGAAAGAGGTCATAGCTCCAGTTCAGTGGGCAAGTCCAAGCTCTCCGTGCCAAGCCTGCCGGATCCTGTTCCAAATGATGCCAGCAGGAGAAAAGCTGGTGTCCCGAGGTTGTGAGTCCCATAAAACAATAAAAGGTGTGTTTTTTTCATCATAAAAACTTAAATCACACAATGTGTTTACTAAAACCGGGTCTGCTCTGAAAGCTAGTTCTAAAATTTTCAAAGGGAAGAAAACTGATAAAACTGGGAGGTTTAAAAGGTCCATAAAAATCATCTTTCCCAATGGGATATGTTTAAAAGGGTTAAAACTTGCTTTTATGAATAGATGCCTGGCTCTGGCAAGGTTAGGTTTGGAACATAGTGGAAAAGGCACGGGCAACAGAACGATCTTCCTTGTTAAAAAGCAAAAACCCATAAAATCGGCTTGTGGTTTTGTAATAAAGGTGTAATAACCAAAATTCAGAAAATCAAAGGGGAAGGCAAGAAGGTGGGTGACAGGGGAAGCTGAGTGTGGATAAGGTACAGTGGGAAGGTAATTTGAGAGGGGATCAAGAATTTTGGTTTAGGCAGGGGGAGGAAAGGGGTTAAGTTTAGGAGCGGTAGAGGGTGGGAGGGTAGGAAGGGAGTTAGGTTTAGGCAAGGAATGGAGGACTTAGGTTTAGGAGAGGGGGGAGGGGTTTAGGAGAAGGGGAGACCTTAGGTTTAGGAAAGGTAGAGGGTAGGGGATCAGAAGGAGGAAGGAAATTAGATTTAGGCAAGGAAAGGAGAGAGGTTAGGTTTAGGAGAGGTAGAGGGTAGGGGGTCATCTTGAGTAATTCTGTTAAAAGAATATTAGAACATTTTAAAAGATAATTAAGAGATTAAAATCGGAGCTAGAGTATAAAAGTTGTCTACAGACTTTATTAAAATTAAGTGAATTGTTCATTGTCTTTTCCAGGTGGTCTGTAGGGGTCGTGGAGAGTATCTGGTCTTTAGTGGGACGTTGTGGTGTAGAGGTAGGTGGTTTCCCCATTTGAAGGCCTGTCGGCTCTCTGTTGACCCGGGTGGAATCTCCTCACTTTGGGAGTCCCGCTGAATGGTGGTCTCGGCCCGCTGGGTGGTGGTCTCGGCCCGCCAGTGGATACGCTGGTGAGGAGCCCGCTGTGGTGGTACGTAGGTCTCCCTCCGTCCATTCAGCTGGGTGATGGTCTCGGCCTTCTGGTGGATCCACTGCTGGGGGGCCGGCTGGGGTGCTGTGTGGGTCTCCCTCCGTCCGCTCCTGTCGGTGGTTCCGGGGGTTCGGGCCTGGTGGGTCGTGGCTGGTATCTGCTTCTGGGGCCTGCTGGGGTGTGGTCCCTCCGTTCCTCGGGTTGGTTGGGGGGTCGGTGTAGGGGGACTCCGGGGGGGTCCCTCATGCCGTTTCGCCCGTTCCATGTTCACCTCCTGTTGGATGGAGGTGGCCGGGGAGGGGGAGGTCTTGGTCTCCTCAGCAGGGCTGGTGTCATCCAGACCCTCGGTTTGCGAACCCACTGTCCTGGAGTGGAGGGGTGGTGGTGAGGTGTTTGGGTCAATGTCGTAAAGGGCCCACTCAAGAATTTTTTGGTGTGCTTCATTAATAGAAGTTGGTTTGAGACGGTGACCAAATCTTTTTTTAGCCATGTTGAGAGCAGTTTGCCATGCCGATGGTTGGAACGGCTGGCTGTTTTCAACCAACATGCTGAGTTTGGTCACCGCCTCCTCATAATGATCTTGTAGTGTTTGTAAAATATTTTTCATCCAGAGGTACGTGTTGGTTTTAATCTTATCTTTTACCTTCTGGGTGGGGCCTGCTGGCTTGATGAAATCCGAAAGTTTATTGATTTTCTTTTCCATCCCTGGTGGAATAGAGTCGTTTTCAATGGCTTCAAATATTATGTTTTCATGGTGGATGACCTGTATGGTTTTAAAATAAAGAGTGGACCTAATCTTTGATTTTGCAGGGTCCAAACCTTGCAGGTCTGCTCTGGGCCATGTCGCGTGCCGTAGAATGGTCTCCAAGTCCCCCTGGTCTGGAAAGTGATTACTCACCAGTTTCTCCAGCGTCAGAAACATCTCTCAATAAAAGAAAGGTAAGTATAAGGTAAGTATATAAAAGGTAAGTAAAAAAAATTAAAGGAAAAAACTAAAATAAAAGAAGATTATTAAATAGGTTGGATTTTCTGTAAGAGTGAATAAAACTAGGTCCTCTGTCCTGGTGAGGGTGGTTAAAGACTAGTAAAATACTACTCCCGTAAAGAAATAAAACAACCAAAAATCAAGTAAGTAAATAAAGTAGATAAGGATAAGAAGTAGAGATTAAAAGAGGATCGATAAAGGCTCAGATTTAAAATAACTGAGAGTGTATGATGATAAGTAAAAGAATGAAAATTGTTTGTTAAAACCTTTTACAAAAGAGGATGATTCTGTTCCAGAGAGGCTTAAGCCAGAATCGAGTGAACCACACCAACCTCGAAATCCGGACCGCTGTGGGATGTGTCCAGGATCTGGAACTCGCCGTACAGGAGGACCTATTTTCTCCGGAGGCCGTCGCTGGATCCCCTTCTTTAAAGCAGCCGGTTTCAGGATGTGGAATAAATTGTCCTTTTGTATTCATTCAGTTAAAAACACACATTTTACTGAGCTCAGCTAAAAAAATCCTAAAAGCAAACAGTTCATTAAAATCCTCAGTCTCTGCGAAGAGAAAAAAGGAAAAAAGGTTAAAAGCCCAACGTTTCGACTGTGCGTCTTCCTCAGGGGCATTAGAGAAATGTTTGTAGCAGGTGGCTTTTCAAGTTCCTGTGGAGGGAGTTTACAGGATGTGGGAGGAGCCAAAGCAGGAAGTGGAACACCATCTTTGTAGTTTTTTTCAGGTTGTAATCCATCTGCTGTGATTTCATTTTGGCTCCCCCGTGTGGTCACTTTAAGATTATGGCTGCCTCTCTGGAAGGAAACAGAGCCTTACAAACAGGAAATAAGAGAATAAAAGAGGAATTCAAACCTTTGTAAAAGGAATAAAAGAGATGAGAGATGTTTATAAAAGATGTTGTAAGAACCTTAATGGACTAAAAGACTTTATAAATAAGTAGCTCCTGTTTAAAAAACTCCTAAGAAAACTTATAAGAAGGAGGAGAGAGTAAAGAGAGGGTAATGTCAGGGTGAGACCAGGTCGAGGGACTATTTTGTGGTTTTTTTTGGAGTGATGAAAGAGGTCATAGCTCCAGTTCAGTGGGCAAGTCCAAGCTCTCCGTGCCAAGCCTGCCGGATCCTGTTCCAAATGATGCCAGCAGGAGAAAAGCTGGTGTCCCGAGGTTGTGAGTCCCATAAAACAATAAAAGGTGTGTTTTTTTCATCATAAAAACTTAAATCACACAATGTGTTTACTAAAACCGGGTCTGCTCTGAAAGCTAGTTCTAAAATTTTCAAAGGGAAGAAAACTGATAAAACTGGGAGGTTTAAAAGGTCCATAAAAATCATCTTTCCCAATGGGATATGTTTAAAAGGGTTAAAACTTGCTTTTATGAATAGATGCCTGGCTCTGGCAAGGTTAGGTTTGGAACATAGTGGAAAAGGCACGGGCAACAGAACGATCTTCCTTGTTAAAAAGCAAAAACCCATAAAATCGGCTTGTGGTTTTGTAATAAAGGTGTAATAACCAAAATTCAGAAAATCAAAGGGGAAGGCAAGAAGGTGGGTGACAGGGGAAGCTGAGTGTGGATAAGGTACAGTGGGAAGGTAATTTGAGAGGGGATCAAGAATTTTGGTTTAGGCAGGGGGAGGAAAGGGGTTAAGTTTAGGAGCGGTAGAGGGTGGGAGGGTAGGAAGGGAGTTAGGTTTAGGCAAGGAATGGAGGACTTAGGTTTAGGAGAGGGGGGAGGGGTTTAGGAGAAGGGGAGACCTTAGGTTTAGGAAAGGTAGAGGGTAGGGGATCAGAAGGAGGAAGGAAATTAGATTTAGGCAAGGAAAGGAGAGAGGTTAGGTTTAGGAGAGGTAGAGGGTAGGGGGTCATCTTGAGTAATTCTGTTAAAAGAATATTAGAACATTTTAAAAGATAATTAAGAGATTAAAATCGGAGCTAGAGTATAAAAGTTGTCTACAGACTTTATTAAAATTAAGTGAATTGTTCATTGTCTTTTCCAGGTGGTCTGTAGGGGTCGTGGAGAGTATCTGGTCTTTAGTGGGACGTTGTGGTGTAGAGGTAGGTGGTTTCCCCATTTGAAGGCCTGTCGGCTCTCTGTTGACCCGGGTGGAATCTCCTCACTTTGGGAGTCCCGCTGAATGGTGGTCTCGGCCCGCTGGGTGGTGGTCTCGGCCCGCCAGTGGATACGCTGGTGAGGAGCCCGCTGTGGTGGTACGTAGGTCTCCCTCCGTCCATTCAGCTGGGTGATGGTCTCGGCCTTCTGGTGGATCCACTGCTGGGGGGCCGGCTGGGGTGCTGTGTGGGTCTCCCTCCGTCCGCTCCTGTCGGTGGTTCCGGGGGTTCGGGCCTGGTGGGTCGTGGCTGGTATCTGCTTCTGGGGCCTGCTGGGGTGTGGTCCCTCCGTTCCTCGGGTTGGTTGGGGGGTCGGTGTAGGGGGACTCCGGGGGGGTCCCTCATGCCGTTTCGCCCGTTCCATGTTCACCTCCTGTTGGATGGAGGTGGCCGGGGAGGGGGAGGTCTTGGTCTCCTCAGCAGGGCTGGTGTCATCCAGACCCTCGGTTTGCGAACCCACTGTCCTGGAGTGGAGGGGTGGTGGTGAGGTGTTTGGGTCAATGTCGTAAAGGGCCCACTCAAGAATTTTTTGGTGTGCTTCATTAATAGAAGTTGGTTTGAGACGGTGACCAAATCTTTTTTTAGCCATGTTGAGAGCAGTTTGCCATGCCGATGGTTGGAACGGCTGGCTGTTTTCAACCAACATGCTGAGTTTGGTCACCGCCTCCTCATAATGATCTTGTAGTGTTTGTAAAATATTTTTCATCCAGAGGTACGTGTTGGTTTTAATCTTATCTTTTACCTTCTGGGTGGGGCCTGCTGGCTTGATGAAATCCGAAAGTTTATTGATTTTCTTTTCCATCCCTGGTGGAATAGAGTCGTTTTCAATGGCTTCAAATATTATGTTTTCATGGTGGATGACCTGTATGGTTTTAAAATAAAGAGTGGACCTAATCTTTGATTTTGCAGGGTCCAAACCTTGCAGGTCTGCTCTGGGCCATGTCGCGTGCCGTAGAATGGTCTCCAAGTCCCCCTGGTCTGGAAAGTGATTACTCACCAGTTTCTCCAGCGTCAGAAACATCTCTCAATAAAAGAAAGGTAAGTATAAGGTAAGTATATAAAAGGTAAGTAAAAAAAATTAAAGGAAAAAACTAAAATAAAAGAAGATTATTAAATAGGTTGGATTTTCTGTAAGAGTGAATAAAACTAGGTCCTCTGTCCTGGTGAGGGTGGTTAAAGACTAGTAAAATACTACTCCCGTAAAGAAATAAAACAACCAAAAATCAAGTAAGTAAATAAAGTAGATAAGGATAAGAAGTAGAGATTAAAAGAGGATCGATAAAGGCTCAGATTTAAAATAACTGAGAGTGTATGATGATAAGTAAAAGAATGAAAATTGTTTGTTAAAACCTTTTACAAAAGAGGATGATTCTGTTCCAGAGAGGCTTAAGCCAGAATCGAGTGAACCACACCAACCTCGAAATCCGGACCGCTGTGGGATGTGTCCAGGATCTGGAACTCGCCGTACAGGAGGACCTATTTTCTCCGGAGGCCGTCGCTGGATCCCCTTCTTTAAAGCAGCCGGTTTCAGGATGTGGAATAAATTGTCCTTTTGTATTCATTCAGTTAAAAACACACATTTTACTGAGCTCAGCTAAAAAAATCCTAAAAGCAAACAGTTCATTAAAATCCTCAGTCTCTGCGAAGAGAAAAAAGGAAAAAAGGTTAAAAGCCCAACGTTTCGACTGTGCGTCTTCCTCAGGGGCATTAGAGAAATGTTTGTAGCAGGTGGCTTTTCAAGTTCCTGTGGAGGGAGTTTACAGGATGTGGGAGGAGCCAAAGCAGGAAGTGGAACACCATCTTTGTAGTTTTTTTCAGGTTGTAATCCATCTGCTAACCCTAACCCAGCGCCAGAGAGTACTACTACCACTACCAAACAGCGCCAGAGAGTACTACTACCACTACCAAACAGTGCCAGAGAGTACTACTACCACAGCCAAACAGTACAAGCTAGTACTACTACCACTACCAAACAGCACCAGATAGAACTGCTACCACTACCAAACAGTACCAGATAGTACTACTACCACTACCAAACAGTACCAGATAGTACTACTACCACTCTCAAACAGTGCCAGAGAGTACTACTACCACTACAAAACAGTACCAGATAGTACTACTACCACTATCAAACAGCACCAGACAGAACTACTACCACTATCAAACAGCACCAGACAGAACTACTACCAATACCAAACAGTACCAGATAGTACTATTGCCTAGTAGTGTTAGGGTTAGGGTTATGGGATAGGGTTAGGGTTAGGGTTAGGGTTTGGCGATTAGGGTTAGGGTTTAGGGTTTAGGGTTAGGGTTATGGATTAGGGTTTAGGGTTAGGGTTAGGGTTAGGGTTAGGGTTATGGATTAGGGCTAGGGTTAGGGTTTTAGGTTTAGTGTTAGGGTTACGGATAGGAATAGGGTTAGGGTTAGGGTTAGGGTTTGGCGATTAGGGTTAGGGTTAGGGTTAGGGTACTTATCAAACAGTACCAGATAGTACTACTACCACTACCAAACAGTACCAGATAGTACTACTACCACTACCAAACAGTGCCAGAGAGTACTACTACCACTACAAAACAGTACCAGATAGTACTACTACCACTATCAAACAGTACCAGATAGTACTACTCCCACTAAAAAACAGTACCAGATAGTACTACTCCCACTAAAAAACAGTACCAGATAGTACTACTACCACTACCAAACAGTACCAGATAGTACTACTACCACTATCAAACAGCACCAGATAGTACTACTACCACTATCAAACAGCACCAGATAGTACTACTGCCAATACCAAACAGTACCAGATAGTACTATTGCCTAGTAGTGTTAGGGTTAGGGTTATGGGATAGGGTTAGGGTTAGGGTTAGGGTTAGGGTTTGGCGATTAGGGTTAGGGTTTAGGGTTTAGGGTTAGGGTTAGGGTTAGGGTTAGGGTTATGGATTAGGGCTAGGGTTAGGGTTTTAGGTTTAGGGTTAGGTTTACGGATAGGTATAGGGTTAGGGTTAGGGTTAGGGTTTGGTGATTAGGATTAGGGTTAGGGTTAGGGTACTTATCAAACAGTACCCGATAGTACTACTACTACTATCAAACAGTACCAGATAGTACTACTTCCACTACCAAACAGTACCAGATAGGGTTTGGGTTAGGGTTAGGGTACTTATCAAACAGTACCAGATAGTACTACTACCACTACCAAACAGTACCAGAGAGTACTACTTCCACTATCAAACAGTACCATATAGTACTACTACCACTACCACACAGTGCCAGATAGTACTACTACCACTACAAAACATTACCAGATAGTACTACTACTACTATCAACCAGTGCCAGAGAGTACTACTACCACTACAAAACATTACCAGATAGTACTACTACTACTATCAACCAGTGCCAGAGAGTACTACTACCACTACCAAACAGTGCCAGATAGTACTACTACTACTACCAAACAGTACCAGATAGTACTACTACCACTATCAAACAGCACCAGATAGTACTACTACCAAACAGTACCAGATATTACTACTACCACTACCAAACAGTAACAGATAGTACTACTAGCACTACCAAACAGCACCAGATAGTACTACTACCACTACCAAACAGCGCCAGAGAGTACTACTACCACTACAAAACAGCACCAGATAGAACTACTACCACTATCAAACAGTACCAGATAGTACTATTACCACTACCAAACAGTGCCAGAGAGTACTACTACCACTACCAAACAGTAGCAGATAGTACTACTACCACTACCAAACAGTAGCAGATAGTACTACTACCACTACCAAACAGTAACAGATAGTACTACTAGCACTACCAAACAGCACCAGATAGTACTACTACCACTACCAAACAGCGCCAGAGAGTACTACTACCACTACAAAACAGCACCAGATAGAACTACTACCACTATCAAACAGTACCAGATAGTACTATTACCACTACCAAACAGTGCCAGAGAGTACTACTACCACTACCAAACAGTAGCAGATAGTACTACTACCACTACCAAACAGTAGCAGATAGTACTACTACCACTACCACACAGTACCAGATAGTACTACTACCACTACCAAACAGTGCCAGAGAGTACTACTACCACTACCAAACAGCGCCAGAGAGTACTACTACCACTACCAAACAGTGCCAGAGAGTACTACTACCACAGCCAAACAGTACAAGCTAGTACTACTACCACTACCAAACAGCACCAGATAGAACTACTACCACTACCAAACAGTACCAGATAGTACTACTACCACTATCAAACAGTGCCAGAGAGTACTACTACCACTACCAAACAGTACCAGATAGTGCTACTACCATTAACAAACAGTACCAGATAGTACTACTACCACTACCAAACAGTACCAGATAGTACTACTACCATTAACAAACAGTACCAGATAGTACTATTGCCTAGTAGTGTTAGGGTTAGGGTTATGGGATAGGGTTAGGGTTAGGGTTAGGGTTAGGGTTTGGCGATTAGGGTTAGGGTTTAGGGTTTAGGGTTAGGGTTAGGGTTAGGGTTATGGATTAGGGCTTAGGGTTAGGGTTAGGGTTAGGGTTATGGATTAGGGCTAGGGTTAGGGTTTTAGGTTTAGTGTTAGGGTTACGGATAGGTATAGGGTTAGGGTTAGGGTTAGGGTTTGGCGATTAGGGTTAGGGTTAGGGTTAGGGTACTTATCAAACAGTACCAGATAGTACTACTACTACTATCAAACAGTACCAGATAGTACTACTACCACTACCAAACAGTACCAGATAGTACTACTACTACTATCAAACAGTACCAGATAGTACTACTACCACTACCAAACAGTACCAGATAGTACTACTACCACTACCAAACAGCACCAGATAGTACTACTACCACTACCAAACAGCGCCAGAGAGTACTACTACCATTAACAAACAGTACCAGATAGTACTACTACCACTACCAAACAGTACCAGATAGTACTACTACCATTAACAAACAGCACCATATAGTACTACTACCACTACCAAACAGTACCAGATAGTACTACTACCATTAACAAACAGCACCATATAGTACTACTGCCACTACCAAACAGTGCCAGATAGTACTACTACCACTACCAAACAGTACCAGATAGTACTATTGCCTAGTAGTGTTAGGGTTAGGGTTATGGGATAGGGTTAGGGTTAGGGTTATGGATTAGGGCTTAGGGTTAGGGTTAGGGTTAGGGTTATGGATTAGGGCTAGGGTTAGGGTTTTAGGTTTAGTGTTAGGGTTACGGATAGGTATAGGGTTAGGGTTAGGGTTAGGGTTTGGCGATTAGGGTTAGGGTTAGGGTTAGGGTACTTATCAAACAGTACCAGATAGTACTACTACCACTACCAAACAGTAGCAGATAGTACTACTACCACTACCAAACAGTAGCAGATAGTACTACTACTACTATCAAACAGTACCAGATAGTACTACTACCACTACCAAACAGTACCAGATAGTACTACTACCACTACCAAACAGTGCCAGAGAGTACTACTACCACTACCAAACAGTACCAGATAGTACTACTACCATTAACAAACAGCACCATATAGTACTACTACACTACCAAACAGTACCAGATAGTACTACTTCCACTATCAAACAGTACCATATAGTACTACTACCACTACCAAACAGTACCAGATAGAACTACTACCACTATCAAACAGTACCATGTAGTACTTCTACCACTATCAAACAGCACCAGATAGTACTACTGCCAATACCAAACAGTACCAGATAGTACTATTGCCTAGTAGTGTTAGGGTTAGGGTTATGGGATAGGGTTAGGGTTAGGGTTTTAGGTTTAGGGTTAGGGTTTGGGTTAGGGTTTAGGGTTTAGGGTTAGGGTTAGGGTTAGGGTTATGGATTAGGGCTAGGGTTAGGGTTTTAGGTTTAGGGTTAGGTTTACGGATAGGTATAGGGTTAGGGTTAGGGTTAGGGTTAGGGTTTGGGTTAGGGTTAGGGTTAGGGTTTAGGGTTATGGATTAGGGCTAGGGTTAGGGTTTTAGGGTTAGTGTTAGGGTTACGGATAGGTATAGGGTTAGGGTTAGGGTTAGGGTTAGGGTTTGGCGATTAGGGTTAGGGGTAGGGTTAGGGTACTTATCAAACAGTACCAGATAGTACTACTACTACTATCAAACAGTACCAGATAGTACTACTTCCACTACCAAACAGTACCAGATAGGGTTTGGGTTAGGGTTAGGGTTAGGGTTAGGGTTTAGGGTTATGGATTAGGGCTAGGGTTAGGGTTTTAGGTTTAGTGTTAGGGTTACGGATAGGTATAGGGTTAGGGTTAGGGTTAGGGTTAGGGTTAGGGTTAGGGTTAGGGTTAGGGTTTGGCGATTAGGGTTAGGGTTAGGGTTAGGGTACTTATCAAACAGTACCAGATAGTACTACTACTACTATCAAACAGTACCAGATAGTACTACTTCCACTACCAAACAGTACCAGATAGGGTTTGGGTTAGGGTTAGGGTTAGGGTTAGGGTTTAGGGTTATGGATTAGGGCTAGGGTTAGGGTTTTAGGTTTAGTGTTAGGTTTGGAACATAGTGGAAAAGGCACGGGCAACAGAACGATCTTCCTTGTTAAAAAGCAAAAACCCATAAAATCGGCTTATGGTTTTGTAATAAAAGTGTAATAACCAAAATTCAGAAAATCAAAGGGGAAGGCAAGAAGGTGGGTGACAGGGGAAGCTGAGTGTGGATAAGGTACAGTGGGAAGGTAATTTGAGAGGGGATCAAGAATTTTGGTTTAGGCAGGGGGAGGAAAGGGGTTAAGTTTAGGAGCGGTAGAGGGTGGGAGGGTAGGAGGGAGGGAAGGGAGTTAGGTTTAGGCAAGGAAGGGAGGACTTAGGTATAGGTGAGGGGGGGGGTTTAGAGAAGGGGAGACCTTAGGTTTAGGAAAGGTAGAGGGTAGGGGATCAGAAGGAGGAAGGAAATTAGATTTAGGCAAGGAAAGGAGAGAGGTTAAGTTTAGGAGAGGTAGAGGGTAGGGGGTCATCTTGAGTAATTCTGTTAAAAGAATATTAGAACATTTTAAAAGATAATTAAGAGATTAAAATCGGAGCTAGAGTATAAAAGTTGTCTACAGACTTCATTAAAATTAAGTGAATTGTTCATTGTCTTTTCCAGGTGGTCTGTAGGGGTCGTGGAGAGTATCTGGTCTTTAGTGGGACGTTGTGGTGTAGAGGTAGGTGGTTTCCCCATTTGAAGGCCTGTCGGCTCTCTGTTGACCCGGGTGGAATCTCCTCACTTTGGGAGTCCCGCTGAATGGTGGTCTCGGCCCGCTGGGTGGTGGTCTCGGCCCGCCGGTGGATACGCTGGTGAGGAGCCCGCTGTGGTGGTACGTAGGTCTCCCTCCGTCCATTCAGCTGGGTGATGGTCTCGGCCTTCTGGTGGATCCACTGCTGGGGGGCCGGCTGGGGTGCTATGTGGGTCTCCCTCCGTCCGCTCCTGTCGGTGGTTCCGGGGGTTCGGGCCTGGTGGGTCGTGGCTGGTATCTGCTTCTGGGGCCTGCTGGGGTGTGGTCCCTCCGTTCCTCGGGTTGGTTGGGGGGTCGGTGTAGGGGGACTCCGGGGGGGTCCCTCCTGCCGTTTCGCCCGTTCCATGTTCACCTCCTGTTGGATGGAGGTGGCCGGGGAGGGGGAGGTCTTGGTCTCCTCAGCAGGGCTGGTGTCATCCAGACCCTCGGTTTGCGAACCCACTGTCCTGGAGTGGAGGGGTGGTGGTGAGGTGTTTGGGTCAATGTCGTAAAGGGCCCACTCAAGAATTTTTTGGTGTGCTTCATTAATAGAAGTTGGTTTGAGACGGTGACCAAATCTTTTTTTAGCCATGTTGAGAGCAGTTTGCCATGCCGATGGTTGGAACGGCTGGCTGTTTTCAACCAACATGCTGAGTTTAGTCACCGCCTCCTCATAATGATCTTGTAGTGTTTGTAAAATATTTTTCATCCAGAGGCACGTGTTGGTTTTAATCTTATCTTTTACCTTCTGGGTGGGGCCTGCTGGCTTGATGAAATCCGAAAGTTTATTGATTTTCTTTTCCATCCCTGGTGGAATAGAGTCGTTTTCAATGGCTTCAAATATTATGTTTTCATGGTGGATGACCTGTATGGTTTTAAAATAAAGAGTGGACCTAATCTTTGATTTTGCAGGGTCCAAACCTTGCAGGTCTGCTCTGGGCCATGTCGCGTGCCGTAGAATGGTCTCCAAGTCCCCCTGGTCTGGAAAGTGATTACTCACCAGTTTCTCTAGAGTCAGAAACATCTCTCAACAAAGGAAAGGTAAGTATAAGGTAAGTATATAAAGGTAAGTAAAAAAATAAAAGAAAAAAAACTAAAATAAAAGAAGATTATTAAAAAGGTTGGATTTTCTATGAGAGTGAATAAAACTAGGTCCTCTATCCTGGTGAAGGTGATTATAGACTAGTAAAATACTACTCCCGTAAAGAAATAAAACAACCAAAAATCAAGTAAGTAAATAAAGTAGATAAGGGTAAGAAGTAGAGATTAAAAGAGGATCGATAAAGGCTCAGATTTAAAATAACTGAGAGTGTTTGATGATAAGTAAAAGAATGAAAATTGTTTGTTAAAAACTTTTTACAAAAGAGGATGATTCTGTTCCAGAGAGGCTTAAGCCAGAATCGAGTGAGCCACACCAACCTCGAAATCCGGACCGCTGTGGGATGTGTCCAAGATCTGGAACTCGCCGTACAGGAGGACCTGTTTTCTCCGGAGGCCGTCGCTGGATCCCCTTCTTTGAAGCAGCCAGTTTCAGGATGTGGAATAAACTGTCCTTTTGTATTCATTCAGTACTCTATAGTGACTATAACCCACTCTCACCATCTCTCTTTGCAATTTTTATTGAACCATTAGCAGCCGCCATTAGACAGAACAATAACATAAAAGGAATACAAACAGCAAATGTAACCCACAAAATATGTCTTTATGCAGATGATGTATTACTGTTCTTACAAAACGCACAGACCTCTCTTCCACAAACAATAGAGTTAATAGGCAGATTCTCTGCAATTTCAGACAATTCTATAAATTGGAATAAATCAGTTGTCTTGCCAATTAACTCTATTTTTCAGCACACATCAAATACCCCACTAAAACCAGGGAACATCAAATACCTCGGCATTAATATCTCAGCCAAACTGTCAGACTTGGTGCACTTAAACTACACCCCCCTCATTAAAACAATAGAAGAGGACCTCACTCGGTGGAGGACACTTCCTATATCACTTATGGGGAGAGTAGCAACAATTAAAATGATGGTCCTGCCTAAAATTAACTACATCTTTTCAATGATCCCAACAAAACCACCAAAAACATGGTTTAATAAATTGGATTCCCATATCTCAAAATTCTTATGGAAAAATAAACCATCGCGTATAAGTTTAAAAACACTGCAGAACACCAAGGACCAAGGAGGCTTAGAACTTCCAAACTTCTATAATTATTATCTTGCCAATAAATTACTTTACGTTATAAAATGGATTAATCAGAAACCCTTAGATGAAGGCTGGCTGGACATTGAAAAAACCTTCTGTGAAGATCTCCACATCAGAGACCTTCCTTTCTTCAGCCCTGTCATCAAAAAACACAACTGCTTTAAAAGCATCAATATAAACACATCGCTCACAGCTTGGTGGGAATTTCTTCAAATGAATGGATCATCACTCATTCCCTGCAAACTCACACCTTCTGGAACAATCCTGACATCCTGCAAAAAAAGAAACCAATAAACTTCACAAATTGGAAAAACAAGGGAATAAGAAACTTGGAACACCTTCTCTCTAATAACTCTTTTATTCCATTTAAAGATCTAATAGAAACGTATGGCATCAGTCAAAATAACTATCTGGAGTATCTCCAGCTTAAGTCAATAATACAAACAAAGTTCAAACTAGAAGAGATGAACCTAAACTTACCTCAGACAGTGTCAAACCTCCTGAAGATCTCAGCACCAAAACCACTTTCTAAAATCGTTTCAGTCCTGTCATGTTCCAATACCACAATATCCCTTCCCACCTCCAAATGGGAAGAAGATCTAAACATTAACATAGAACCAACGCTTTGGTCACTAATCTGTAGAAATACATTCAAAATGAGCAGAAACACCAATATACAGCTCAGACAATACAAGGTCCTTTACTAGTTCATTACAGGACAAAGATGTTCAAGATGGTCTCACTTCCTCTAACATATGTTCAAACTGCACAGCTGATCTACCTGATAACTACCTACATGCACTCTGGCAGTGTACACCAGTCCAAACATTCTGGCAAAAAATCTGTGAAGATTTATCATTATGCCTGGACTTCCCCATTCCAGTGTCACCTGCACTTTGCCTGTTAGGTGATCTCACAGAAATTAAAAGAGAGAAAAATGAATCCTTCACACTCCTGGTCTCCCTAAGCGTCGCAAAGAAGGCAATCCTCATGAACTGGAAATCAAAACAGAATCTTAATATAAAGTTATTTAAAAACTTACTCCTAGACCACATCACATTAGAGAGAATGTCTGCTTGTAGGAAAAATCAGTCGGCTCAATTTGAGTTGACATGGTCCCCAATAATTGAATACACCATGTAGCCCTGTGGGGGGGTGGTAGTTCCGCCTCGGGGCTCTTGGGGCCATCTGTGGCTGGGGCGTTGTGGCTTGGGTGGTTGGCGGCCCTTAGATCTGGGGGGGTGCTGGCATCTATCCTGGGGGGTGGCGGCCCGGGCTGGGGGGTTCCGTGGGGTGGGTGTGGGGGAGGTCGGCTCTGGGTGGGGGGTGGTTCTGCTGGGGTGGGGTGGTTCTGCTGGGGTGGGGTGGGGGTGCTGGGCGTCGGGCCCCGGCCGGGTTGCCTGGCCGGGGCGGGCGGGTGTGGGGCCTCGGGGCCTTGGGGGCTGGGTGCCCTCCCGGTCCTGGTGGGGGTGCCCGCTGCGGCGCCAGGGGTGGGTCCTCCCTCCGCCTCCCTCCCCTCGCTGGGGCGGGGGTGGCCCCTGCTGCCGGGCTCCGGGTCTGGCTCACCCCTGGATCAGGGGGAGATGGAGGGCAGTAGGGGCTCCGGGTTTGGATGGACAGCTGACTGGAGATGACCCCCGGGGGGGGGTTTTATGGGACAGGGGCCGGGTGTGTGTGTGTGTGTGTGTGTGTGGGGGGGGGGGGGGGGGTACGAGTGTGGATTGGTCTGTATGGGTAGGTGTGGGTAAGTGTCTACGTGTGTTTGTGTGTGTGGGGGGACGGTGAATGTGAGCGTAGGTGTATGTGCGTGTGGGGGTGTGTAATTTATATATAAGTATGGGTGTGTGTATGTGTATGAGAGTATGTGAGTGTGGGGGGGGGGTTTACGCTCCCTAGCCGCTGGTCTCCAGCCGGGCTCGTGCCGGGCCATGCGGGTCTTAGACTCTGCTCTTCGGCCGTCGGGTGGGGTGGGGGGGCTTCCTGTCCGGGTCCTCTTGTGGTGCAAGGCTTTTTCACAAAACATGTGAAAACAAGCATGCTGATCCTCTGAAACACACACACACACACACACACACACACACACACACACACACACACACACACACACACACACACACACACACACACACACACACACAGATCAGGATTCACTCTGATAGGATCAAAGGAGATCAGCGTCTGTTGCAGATCAAAGCATTGTCTTCAGCATTCACACAATAAAGGCCAATTCATGGTCCATAAGAAGAAGAAGAAAGTTCAGCACTCCAGGATCCTGCTGAACAAAATGACATCATTTCCTTGGACCAGCTCCTTGTGGCTGAAGAAATGAGTTTGGGCTGTGCCGACCGTCCTGGACCAACTGTTGAGGAGCTGCACTGCACAAACTTCAGCACTGACGTGTGCTGAGCATGCGTGTTCCAGCTCGCTAATGACTATCAGTCATATTTTAATCACATTTAACTTGTAGCATCGCTACTGCAGGAGCACCGCAGCTTGTTGAAATGTCGGAGTGCAGGCTTACGTGATGCACCTGAACGCATCACGAAAAGCACCAACTCCTGCAGTTAAAACCCGACCAACATGGCCGCTCATACAAAAACTCTCTTTTACTACTGAATCAGTTCAGTGAAATGTATTTCTGAAAGCACTGGAGGGGAGAAATAAACTGCAGTTGAAAAGTTACAACGCTGCTTTACAGACGTGTGGCTGCTGTGAAATAAACAAGAACAACAACGTTTTCAGAAAGTTGCATTCTCACAATTTCCATGGAACTTTTCAAAAAGTCTAGTTCTCCAGCAAAGTGTTTAGAATGTGTCACCTCTTGTTGCGTCTTGATTGCCAGCGTCAACCAAAGTGACTCAAAGTCTTCAGGAGCTTCTTCTCTGCTCTGACAAAGGTCGTCTGCTGGGCCTGCAAGTGTAAGGTTTCATCCACATGACGGAAAAAACATCTTTGTTCTCCCCAGCCTTCTCCAAAACAATTCTGTCCACACCTCACTATGAACACGGCTCAACACAAGGCTTCAGGGCATGTAGTACACATGCAGGCCTTTAGGGGCGCTGTGACTCACCAAACACACCAAAAACACAGAAGACAGACCACATAGAAATTTAGAAGTAGATATCTGCTCATAAACCTCTATATAATTCTAGTTCTATAGGTCTATGGCTCCACTCCTCCTCCTCCTAGCGTCAGTAGCTTCTGCAGCTCCACTGGAGCTTGTAGTCCCTGATTGTTGGCTTGGAGAGAAAACTCTTGGACGACCAAACAACATCATCAGGGTGAAGGTGTGAGATGAGATGAACTAGAGAACCTAGAACGTCCTCGGCTACATGTGAGCTTCTTGTTTTTGGGTCAGAATGGCCGAGCGGTCCAAGGCGATGTATTCAGGTTTCAGTCTCTTCAGGAGCCGTGGGTTCAAATCCCACTTCTGACAGCAGAGCATGTGTTTTAAGTTGTATTACACTTTCTCCCATGATGCCATGTGACAGAGCAGAGCTGTCTCATTGTGGGAGGATCAAAGGGAGGGTCTCCATTAATTGTCATTAGCTGAACCCCCAATCACACTCCATACAGCTTGATTTGTGATTCTGTGACACCAAATAATATCGTCTCCTGACCTCCACCTCCTATGTTGCTCTTCCTTTTCTTCATGTTTTCTGTCAGGATTTAGTGTCAAAGTGATCAATGGGTTGCTTGAGATGTAAAAATATTGACAAAGCACTTTGTATGGAATGTTAGAATTGTAAGAAAATGAAGTGAACACAGGTCAGAGACTATTGATAGTTCGCTGCCATAAACATATTTCAACAGTATTCCAGTTTAATCATGTTTTATTGAGAAATTGGAGAATGCTCTTTCAATGCTGCTCCCAACCTGCAGGGGGCAGTGCATCACAAACACACTTCCACCGCAGTATTGAATTAGAGCAGAAGAAGTAGACTTCTTCTCTGTGACACCAGCAGCTGATCCTGCAGTGGAGAGCGGAGCATCAACTATTGTTTCAAATTAAAGGTTCCCTCTGTTGAAGTGTGACACTGAAGCTAATTGACGTCTATGAGTCACATCTTGTGTTTTCAGTGTGGATGTGCAGCTTGATGCTTTTTGTGTCTTTAGAACCAAGTCTTCAGTCTTCCTCCTCTTCAGCTCCACCTTTTTTTCCTCACGTCTCCGTCCGTGTAGTCAGAAGAATTGGGAGGCACACGGAGCGGTGACGTCCACGTGAACAGGACTGCACTGAGGGGCGTGGCGGCTAAAATGATGTCATTTGGCTGCAGGAAGCCGTGAGGAGCTCGTGGACACGTCAAGCATAAGACAACCTTTACAGTGGAGACGTCACCAATCATTCAATCAACTTTATTTATATAGCACTTTTTATACAACAAAGTAATACAAAGTGCTTAACATGATTTAAAAGCAGTGCAAAGATAAAATAGATAATTAAAAAGCAAATGAACACACAGTGGAGACGTCACCAAAAAATGTTGATGAGCTGATAATGACCCTACAGTTGTAGAGTTACTTCACATAGCGAGCAGAACATAGTTCATTCTAGATCATTTTACTTTGAAAGCTCATGGCAGAGATCATTAAAGCATCAGTAACTAATAAAACATGACTAAACCCATAACCTGAACACAGTTACCATACATTTGGCAAAGTACCAATCCTACACAGCATGTATTATACTTAGAGATGCAGTAAAACACTGAACTCCATCTTGAATGCAGTAAAACTGTCTGTATTTATGATGAATTGGTACATAATCAAACAACGTTATCATAGTATCAAGTCATATTGGCTCCAGTATGGATGATTTATTAAGGTTGATAGTTGCTGGACGTACTTTAAAGAGTCTTTGGAATACAGTTGTCACAGTTCTTAAAAGTGACTCATTTTACATGACAGTGAAACAGATGATAAAATAGACGTCCTGCATTAAAGCCTGTTTAAAATGTCTATTTTCAACTAGTTCTGGCTGTCAAATAGACGTCCACAATAGGGACTGGACAGATGGACATGTCTTGGACGTCTATGGACGTTGCTTTCTCAGTGGGTTTGATCTACATCAGATGCTGATCTCCTTTGTTCTCCTTTGATCTCAGTACTGAGACACCATGGAGCCATGGAGACGCTGAGATGAAAGGATATTTATTCAAAGAAAAAGCAGCTTTATTCCGCCTCTTCAGCTTCACACTTGCAGTTTATTCTGGAAATACAAACCTCTAGTTTCAGTAGACTTCCTGTTTGATGGTGAGTATTAAAGTTTGAGAGATATTATATATATACAGTAAAGCACAGGGGATGTAGCTCAGTGGGAGAGCGCATGCTTAGCATGTATGAGGTCCTGGGATCAATCCCCAGCTTCTCCAAGCTTTATGTCCAGAGCAGAAAGTAGATTAATAGTGATTTAGTGTCCCTTGATAATCAAACAATCATCAAGACAACTCGTATAAAGCAGTGGTTCTGCAGCTGGTGACCACAAACCATGATGCTGTTCTCCTGGTTCCTGGCTGATGTTCTGCTCACTTTAGAATGTTGTTAGTGTTTCAGTCCTGGAGGAGCAGGAGGCGTGTCGACAACCAACACAAGATGCTCAGGTTGTGCAGCTCATCCAAGATGGAACATCAATGAGCTGTGGCAAGAAGGTTTGCTGTGTCTCCCTGAACAGTGTCCAGAGCATGGAGGACATACCAGGCATGGAGACAGGCCAGGACACCAGGAGACATGGAGGGGGGGTAGGAGGGCAACAAGCCAGCAGCAGGACTGCTACCTCCTCCTTTGTGCAAGAAGGACCAGGAGGAGCTGCAAGAGCTGCAGAATGACCTCCAGCAGGACACTAATGTGATGTTTCTGCTCAAACTGTCAGAAACACACTTCACCAGGGTGCTATGAGGGCCCTCGTCCACAAGGGGGAGCTGTTCTTACAGCCCAACACCCTGCAGGGCCATTGGCATTTGCCAGAGAACAGCAATATTGGCAGATTGGCCATTGGAGCCCTGAGTTCTTCACTGATGAGAAGGTTCTCACTGAGCACATGTGACAGACGAGACAGAGTCTGGAGACGCTGTGGAGAACGTTCTGCTGCAGGAACATCCTCCATCATGAGCCGTGGAGAACGTTCTGCTGCAGGAACATCCTCCATCATGAGCCGTGGAGAACGTTCTGCTGCGGGAACATCCTCCATCATGAGCCATGGAGAACGTTCTGCTGCAGGAACATCCTCCATCATGAGCCGTGGAGAACGTTCTGCTGCAGGAACATCCTCCATCATGAGCCCTGGAGAACGTTCTGCTGCAGCAACGTCCTCCAGCATGAGTGGTTTGGCGCTGGGTCAGTGTTGGTGTAGGGAGGCATTTCTTTGTATGGCCCACAGCCTCCTTGTTCTAGCCAGAGGAACCCTGACTGCCATGAGGTACCAGATGAGATCCTCAGACTCATTGTGAGACCAGCAGTTTAGGCAAAGACTACTGCAGTTTTCCTCCTCTCTCTTCATGAGACTGACCTCACGAGGGTACACCCACCTTCCGCTCATGTTATCTAATTGTGGTTATATAAACACACACATAGCCACTTTTAGCATCTGAACTGCTAAGTTGTGCCACTAAACCACTTCCTCATGACCACCAGAGTTCTAACTGGATGTTCCAATTTCCGTTCCTTCAAAGTGATGAATGAACCTTCTTCAAGGTACCTGTGACAACACTGCTCAGTTCTCACGCTTGGTTTTTTAAAACACCTTCAGTGCTTAAAACAAGACAATTCCAGATGAAATAGTGTGTCTGCCTCTCCTTTGTTCTTAGTGTCTCCATGGCAACAGACGCTGATCACCTTTAGTCTCCTTTCATCTCTTCCATGAGGAACCTCTCTCATCACTTTGTATGGGACATTGTTTTGCTAGTTTTTTCAATTGTGTTTGGAAGCAGTTATGTGAATCATTAACAAAAGTCATAACAACGTCTTCCTGATGTTCTTTTTGTGTCTGTGCTCCAGCAGTGCAGGACGAGTTATTCAGCAAAAAACTGAGACACTGTCACATGGTGGAGGGGCGGAGCCACGCCGTACTGCACCTTACACACCATTTCCTGTTTCATGTAGACACCTGCACACAAAGCTGTTAAATACAGAAAGTAGCAACGTGGCTCCTTGTAGCACAACAGAGCCACTATGAGCCACATATAGTGCTAACCCCCTTTTAGCACCAGTGTTTATGAGTTCATCATGAAACCCTGATTTGACCCTTCAGAAGTTACTAAGGCCACATTTAGAAATAAATACATAAAGAGCTTTTTCTACAATCATTCATTGCTACAATAAATGGAGCAGTTTTTTTCTCAGGGTTTCCAATGGGAGTTTTGGTTTGATCTCTACGACATTCCTAGAGAGATCACACCATGGCTGTGGAGGACATTGGTCATTTTAGTGACTGGAGGTGGCGCTAGAGAGCACATTGTTATAGAATTAAAGGTTCATTGAATTAATGTTGTGAGGCACTGCTGGGACTTGAACCCAGGACCTCCAGTTTACTAGACAGGCACTTTGACCAGCTAAGCCACAGCGCCTCCTGCAGGGCATTTTTAGTGCTGCTTTACCTGGTGTCAGATGTACTGCAAACACATCTTTACATTTGATCACAGTTGAGAAAAAGATGGAGAAAGATATGAGGCATATGAGGAGCTGAATGGTGTCTTGTTACTTCTTCTTCCTGATTTCAGTCAATAAAACAACCTAAACCCCTGAAACTGGGAATGTTGGCATTTGGAAGGCAAACCCCACCACCTACTGTCTTTTACCATCTTTAGCAGCATTCACACTATCATGCATTTGCCGCGGGAAATGCAGATTCTCTAGTCTCTGGATTGAGTTGCTGCTTGTAGTCAAATGTGTCACATGACCCTGTTGACCTCCAGCAGAGTTTCCAGCAGTGGACACTCCTGGCCCTAGAAAAGGAAAAGAAAAAGTTAGGAGGGACTTGTTGGACGTACATTGAGCCTTTGAATAAAGGTTTGAAAGAACTGAAAAATATCCAACATCAAAACATGTAGAGGAAAGTCTCTCCTCTGTGATGGCCGGGAATCAAACCCGGGTCAACTGCTTGGAAGGCAGTTATGCTCTCCACTATACCACCATCACTACTTTGAGAACTCTAGATCCACACTGGTGACATATCAACTGTCAGGTTCAGATCTCAAGTCCACCATTCTGTCCTCAAGGACACCACTGTCTCAATAGAGAGCTCTGCCCATTGTGGGACTTGAACCCACAACCCTGAGCTTAAGGGTCTCAGGCTCTACCAACTGATCCAGCTTAAGAAGTTAGAAGGCAGAGGATGTAGCTCAGTGGTAGAGCACATTCTTTGCATGTATGAGGTCCTGGGTTCAATCCCCAGCTTCTCCAAGTTTTATGTCTAACATCAATAAGTAGATTATGATTATGTTACGTTCTTCTATTTTTATATTTTCCTTGATTTGATCATTAAAATGAGAATATGTGTTGAATTGAACTCTTTTGAGCAACTTTAAGGAATACAGACATGTGATTGTTTAGAAGGGAGTAAGTCCCACCCCACTGGGGCACCACCAGCTAAACTGGAAATATCTAATACCAAGATATCAGTCTCGTTTGTAAAAAGGTAATTTAAGTTAGTTAATATTCCTGTGCAAAATATAACAATCTTAAATAACAAGGAAGGTGTGAGATTCTAGCTCAGACTGTTACAAACCAGTGAATTATCAACAATAAATACACAATAATTACCAGGAATCCATCAATTCAGCTAACAGGTGTTTATTTACACAAATGTATTAATTCATAAATAATTCATAAATCATATCATAAATCAATACAATCAACTAACAACGTCATCTAACAGGAGATCTAATCTACTAAACAGCAACACTGTGTACAAAGAAAGAGGGTGTGTGTTCGTGTGTGTGTGTGTGTGTGTGTGTGTGTGTGTGTGTGTGTGTGTGTGTGTGTGTGTGTGTGTGTGTGTGTGTGTGTGTGACCACAAGTGTCATGATGGAGGATGTTCCTGCAGCAGAACATTCTCCACGGCTCATGATGGAGGATGTTCCTGCAGCAGAACGTTCTCCACGGCTCATGATGGAGGATGTTCCTGCACCAGAACGTTCTCCACGGCTCATGATGGAGGATGTTCCTGCAGCAGAACGTTCTCCACAGCTCATGATGGAGGATGTTCCTGCAGCAGAACGTTCTCCACGGCTCATGATGGAGGATGTTCCTGCAGCAGAACGTTCTCCACAGCGTCTCCAGACTCTGTCTCGTCTGTCACATGTGCTCAGTGAGAACCTTCTCATCAGTGAAGAACTCAGGGCTCCAATGGCCAATCTGCCAATATTGCTGTTCTCTGGCAAATGCCAATGGCCCTGCAGGGTGTTGGGCTGTAAGAACAGCTCCCCCTTGTGGACGAGGTTCCTCATAGCACCCTGGTGAAGTGTGTTTCTGACAGTTTGAGCAGAAACATCACATTAGTGTCCTGCTGGAGGTCATTCTGCAGCTCTTGCAGCTCCTCCTGGTCCTTCTTGCACAAAGGAGGAGGTAGCAGTCCTGCTGCTGGCTTGTTGCCCTCCTACCCCCCCCCTCCATGTCTCCTGGTGTCCTGGCCTGTCTCCTGGTATGTCCTCCATGCTCTGGACACTGTTCAGGGAGACACAGCAAACCTTCTTGCCACAGCTCATTGATGTTCCATCTTGGATGAGCTGCACAACCTGAGCATCTTGTGTTGGTTGTCGACACGCCTCCTGCTCCTCCAGGACTGAAACACTAACAACATTCTAAAGTGAGCAGAACATCAGCCAGGAACCAGGAGAACAGCATCATGGTTTGTGGTCACCAGCTGCAGAACCACTCCTTTATAGAACTTGTCTTGATGATTGTTCTATATGTTTGATTGTTGTGATATGAAATGTTTAATATCACAACAGGGTAAACTAAATCACTATTAATCTACTTTCTGCTCTGGACATAAAGCTTGGAGAAGCTGGGGATTGATCCCAGGACCTCATACATGCTAAGCATGCGCTCTCCCACTGAGCTACATCCCCTGTGCTTTACTGTATATATATAATATCTCTCAAACTTTAATATTCACCATCAAACAGGAAGTCTACTGAAACTAGAGGTTTGTATTTCCAGAATAAACTGCAAGTGTGAAGCTGAAGAGGCGGAATAAAGCTGCTTTTTCTTTGAATAAATATCCTTTCATCTCAGCGTCTCCATGGCTCCATGGTGTCTCAGTACTGAGATCAAAGGAGAACAAAGGAGATCAGCATCTGATGTAGATCAAACCCACTGAGAAAGCAACGTCCATAGACGTCCAAGACATGTCCATCTGTCCAGTCCCTATTGTGGACGTCTATTTGACAGCCAGAACTAGTTGAAAATAGACATTTTAAACAGGCTGTCATTGAGGACGTCTATTTGACCGTCTATTTTACCATCATGTAAAATGAGTCACTTTTAAGAACTGTGACAACTGTATTCCAAAGACTCTTTAAAGTTCGTCCAGCAACTATCAACCTTAATAAATCATCCATACTGGAGCCAATATGACTTGATACTATGATAACGTTGTTTGATTATGTACCAATTCATCATAAATACAGACAGTTTTACTGCATTCAAGATGGAGTTCAGTGTTTTACTGCATCTCTAAGTATAATACATGCTGTGTAGGATTGGTACTTTGCCAAATGTATGGTAACTGTGTTCAGGTTATGGGTTTAGTCATGTTTTATTAGTTACTGATGCTTTAATGATCTCTGCCATGAGCTTTCAAAGTAAAATGATCTAGAATGAACTATGTTCTGCTCGCTATGTGAAGTAACTCTACAACTGTAGGGTCATTATCAGCTCATCAACATTTTTTGGTGACGTCTCCACTGTGTGTTCATTTGCTTTTTAATTATCTATTTTATCTTTGCACTGCTTTTAAATCATGTTAAGCACTTTGTATTACTTTGTTGTATAAAAAGTGCTATATAAATAAAGTTGATTGAATGATTGGTGACGTCTCCACTGTAAAGGTTGTCTTATGCTTGACGTGTCCACGAGCTCCTCACGGCTTCCTGCAGCCAAATGACATCATTTTAGCCGCCACGCCCCTCAGTGCAGTCCTGTTCACGTGGACGTCACCGCTCCGTGTGCCTCCCAATTCTTCTGACTACACGGACGGAGACGTGAGGAAAAAAAGGTGGAGCTGAAGAGGAGGAAGACTGAAGACTTGGTTCTAAAGACACAAAAAGCATCAAGCTGCACATCCACACTGAAAACACAAGATGTGACTCATAGACGTCAATTAGCTTCAGTGTCACACTTCAACAGAGGGAACCTTTAATTTGAAACAATAGTTGATGCTCCGCTCTCCACTGCAGGATCAGCTGCTGGTGTCACAGAGAAGAAGTCTACTTCTTCTGCTCTAATTCAATACTGCGGTGGAAGTGTGTTTGTGATGCACTGCCCCCTGCAGGTTGGGAGCAGCATTGGAAGAGCATTCTCCAATTTCTCAATAAAACATGATTAAACTGGAATACTGTTGAAATATGTTTTTGGCAGCAAACTATCAATAGTCTCTGACCTGTAGTCACTTCATTTTCTAACAATTCTAACATTCCATACAAAGTGCTTCGTCAATATTTTTACATCTCAAGCAACCCATTGATCACTTTGACACTAAATCCTGACAGAAAAGATGAAGAAAAGGAGGAGCAACATAGGAGGTGGAGGTCAGGAGACGATATTATTTGGTGTCACAGAATCACAAATCAAGCTGTATAGACTGTGATTGGGGGTTCAGCTAATGACAATTAAGGAAGACCCTCCCTTTGATCCTCCCACAATGAGACAGCTCTGCTCTGTCACATGGCATCATGGGAGAAAGTATAATACAACTGAAAATACATGCTCTGCTGTCAGAAGTGGGATTTGAACCCACGCCTCCAGAAGAGACCGTGACCTCTCCGCCATTCTGACCCAAAAACCAGAAGCTCACATGTAGCCGAGGACGTTCTAGGTTCTCTAGTTCATCTCATCTCACACCTTCACCCTGATGATGTTGTTTGGTCGTCCAAGAGTTTTCTCTCCAAGCCAACAATCAGGGACTACAAGCTCCAGTGGAGCTGCAGAAGCTACTGACGCTAGGAGGAGGAGGAGTGGAGCCATAGACCTATAGAACTAGAATTATATAGAGGTTTATGAGCAGATATCTACTTCTAAATTTCTATGTGGTCTGTCTTCTGTGTTTTTGGTGTGTTTGGTGAGTCACAGCGCCCCTAAAGGCCTGGCATGTGTACTACATGCCCTGAAGCCTTGTGTTGAGCCGTGTTCATAGTGAGGTGTGGACAGAATTGTTTTGGAGAAGGCTGGGGAGAACAAAGATGTTTTTTCCGTCATGTGGATGAAGCCTTACACTTGCAGGCCCAGCAGACGACCTTTGTCAGAGCAGAGAAGAAGCTCCTGAAGACTTTGAGTCACTTTGGTTGACGCTGGCAATCAAGACGCAACAAGAGGTGACACATTCTAAACACTTTGCTGGAGAACTAGACTTTTTGAAAAGTTCCATGGAAATTGTGAGAATGCAACTTTCTGAAAACGTTCTTGTTCTTGTTTATTTCACAGCAGCCACACGTCTGTAAAGCAGCGTTGTAACTTTTCAACTGCAGTTTATTTCTCCCCTCCAGTGCTTTCAGAAATACATTTCACTGAACTGATTCAATAATAAAAGAGAGTTTTTGTATGAGCGGCCATGTTGGTCTGGTTTTAACTGCAGGAGTTGGTGCTTTTCGTGATGCGTTCAGGTGCATCATGTAAGCCTGCACTCCGACATTTCAACAAGCTGCGGTGCTCCTGCAGTAGCGATGTTACAAGTTAATGTGATTAAAATATGACTGATAGTTATTAGCGAGCTGGAACACGCATGCTCAGCACACGTCAGTGCTGAAGTTTGTGCAGTGCAGCTCCTCAACAGTTGGTCCAGGACGGTCGGCACAGCCCAAACTCATTTCTTCAGCCACAAGGAGCTGGTCCAAGGAAATGATGTCATTTTGTTCAGCAGGATCCTGGAGTGCTGAACTTTCTTCTTCTTCTTATGGACCATGAATTGGCCTTTATTGTGTGAATGCTGAAGACAATGCTTTGATCTGCAACAGACGCTGATCTCCTTTGATCCTATCAGAGTGAATCCTGATATGTGTGTGTGTGTGTGTGTGTGTGTGTGTGTGTGTGTGTGTGTGTGTGTGTGTGTGTGTGTGTGTGTGTGTGTGTGTGTGTGTGTGTGTGTGTGTGTGCGCGTGTGCGTGTGCGTGTGCGTGTGTGTGTGCGTGTGTGTGTGCGTGTGTGTGTGTGTGTGTGTGTGTGTGTGTGTGTGTGTTTCAGAGGATCAGCATGCTTGTTTTCACATGTTTTGTGAAAAAGCCTTGCTCATGTTTTTGACATTGAGAATAAAATAAAATTCATGTTTTGTAACACAACAGTTAAAAGTGTGTCTGTATTGCTTATTGAAACTTGAAGACCTTCTATAACACACTGATGGATATTTCAATGACTGACAGTCACATGTTAACGGGTCGGTTTTGACCTGAGTCTTAGATCCCATTTACACAACAACGTTCCAAGTGACAACAACTTGTCTGTTCAAGAAAAGTCTTACTTTTACACAACAGCAGCAGACACACTGACAACAATGGAGTTTTTACAATGTGAACAAGTCTCAGTCAACAGTGGTCGTCTTCTGTGTAGGGTATTACAGGGAACCTTCCATGAGGACAGAACAAGTTGCCTGGCTAGCTCAGTCGGTAGAGCGTGAGACTCTTAATCTCAGGGTTGTGGGTTCGAGCCCCACGTTGGGCTTTGCTTTCAGACAGTGGTGTCCTCAAGGACAAAATGGTAGAATTGGCACCTGAAGCTCTCAATTATGAGTCTCCCAGGTGAGTGGTCACCACTGTGGGTCTCAACCATGACCTTTGTCCCCCATCAGCTCCCTGGGAGCTTCACTGTGTCACCAACTCCGTCATACTCAAAGTGTCTCATTTCTACCCTGCACTATGTGCTGCTACATTATGATCCAGTCCAGGTTTTCATGTGTTTTCACTCATTAAAGTTGTGCAGTGTACCAAAAGTACCGTACCAACCGTCACCCTCTGTAGTGGTAGCTAGCACATCGGTACGGTTCCATAAGGAGGAGCTACATTAGTGTCTGCTTCGTGTCACTCAGAAGTGAGAATCATATGGAGACACAACACTGTGTTGGCAGGCCTGGATAGCTCAGATGGTAGAGCATCAGACTTTTAATCTGACGGTCCAGGGTTCAAGTCCCTGTTCAGGCTCTTTGTGAAGAAACTTGACAGGTGAAAAGATGCTGAGCAGGATGACTATTGCAGGATGACATCATCAGTAGGATCAAACTAAGGTGTCTCTTGATGGTCTATGTCAATGCAGAACAGTTCTCTGGAGTCTCCATCCAGAGGAGTGTTGCTTTCATGATCTCCACCCAATTGTCAAATCACTGATATCCTGAGGAGCTGCTGTCCAGTAGAGAAATACTCTGGTGGAGCTGCTGTTTATCTTCATCATATTAATGCCATCAAGTATGAAAAGTTCCTGATGTTATATAACCAGCAAACATGATCACTTTATTTCTAGAGCAGTTTTCTAAACTGTTACAAAATACAAAATGTACTACAATGAAATACAGACTGACAAAAAATAGGGACAAGAAGAAATAGAAACTAAAAACAAGAGAACATCAGTTTATTAAAGCTAAGAAATAAAAGTTTTAAGAGTTTTAAGACTAGATTTAAAACAGGATGTTGAGTTTTCCTGCCTGAGTTCCAGAGCCGAGGGGCCGGAGAGTAAAGACTCTGTCTCCCTGGTAATGAGTCTTGTTCTTGGTACCATAAAGTCTGGTTCACTAGGCAGGATTATAAAATTGTTGGCAGATTTCCCAAACCTAAGAGACCACAGACGGTGATAAATAATCCCAGGTGTAACAGTTTTGGAGGTACAGTGTGTGGTGTGCAGCCACTCAGCAACATCAACACACCAACACATTTGTGGTGTTTATTTCCCCCCCAAAAAAACACATTTTAAAAAGGAGAGGCGTTGGTTCGTCATGCTGCTGGTAGCTCACTCTCTATGCTCCTCTGGAGGTGAGGACTGATGTTCTCCTCCACAGAGAGAAGCTGCTGGTAGCTCACTCTCTATGCTCCTCTGGAGGTGAGGACTGATGTTCTCCTCCACAGAGAGAAGCTGCTGGTAGCTCACTCTCTATGCTCCTCTGACAGACATTATTGTCTCAAATAGCAAGATTTACTTTATTTTCAGAAATGCTTGTAGTTATTCCATGTGAGCCTGGAGATCAGATGCTGTTTTTATTGTGAGGCTCTCTAATGGTACTCCATTAACTTCATGATAGATATTTCTAACCACGAAGGGATTTGAACCCTCAATCTTCTGATCCGAAGTCAGACGCCTTGTCCATTAGGCCACGTGGTCCCATGACTGAAGTATTTCCATCAAACACTGACAAACTCACAACCTTGATAAATTATCAGGAGTGTTCATTAATATAAAAAGTTCACTGTTCTCACATAGAGTTATTTGTTAGCAGTCAGTTCTATGGCCTGCCTGGGAATTGAACCTATGACCTTGACGTTTACAGCCCCACACTGTGACCAGCTGAGCTAACTGTCCAACCACATGAGACTTTAGATTATTGAAAGTGGTTCAAGGCAGATTATTGCTTTGGTAACTTAACATGATCTGCTTTGAGACATCGTGAGTTTCCCTGAACGCTCGGATGAGTGGGTCCCTTTAAATGTTGTTGCCGCAAAGCATTGTGGGGCAGCATGATCTGGTCTCCTTTGGTAAAGGAAGCATCAGTGTGTTTTAGGCTAAAGGAGGTTCTATAGGAAGCATCAGTGTGTTTTAGGCTAAAGGAGGTTCTAAAGGAAGCATCAGTGTGTTTTAGGCTAAAGGACCGAAGGTGTTTTAAAAACCAAACGTGAGAACTGAGCAGTGTTGCCACAGTTACCTTGAAAAACTAATCTGATTACTGATTACTAGTTACTCCTTTTAAAGTAACCCAATTATTTTACTAATTGCTTGTTTTTAAAAGTAACTCAATTAGATTAGAAGTTGCTTTTTTAGTTACTTTCAGCAGCTAGAAATAACTAACCACGGTGATGCAGTAGCGATGCAGTAGCGCTGACCGCCATTGAACAGAACACTGACCGCTGCAGCATCGCGTTTGAACAGAAACCACAGACGCGATGCAAAGACAGACTCGGCACGCTGACGCTATGCTGCTAACAGAATGCTCCAACGTGATGCAAAGTCCTGAGCCCCGGTCCCCCCCTGCCTCACATCTGCTCTTTCATGACCAACATGAAAGTTGAGTAGCAAAGAAAAGAAAAGGAAAAAACAAAACAAAACAAAAAACCCAGTGCAAAGCTGACCACACTGACAGCAGAGGATTCATCCAGCCGACATATTAAAATATTGTAGTAAACCACTGACCAATCAGCTCCTCAAACTCAGACCCGTTCCATGGTCCTGGTACCCCGACGGAGAGGAAAATCACAAATTCCTGCAGTGGAAATGTGAACCGTAACAGACTATACCGTTCTATCCCAGTACTTTTTGTGCAGTGGAAACGGGGCTTTTGACACCCCTGCTCCACAGTGGTGACCTCTCCACTGGAAGACTCATAAGAGAGAGCTTCAGATGTCAATCCTACCATTTTGTTCTTGAGGACACCACTGTCTCTGAAGGTGTGAGATGAGATGAACTAGAGAACCCAGAACGTCCTCGGCTACACGTGACCTGGGTGTTTTTAGGTCAGAATGGCCGAGAGGTCCAAGGCGCTGCGTTCAGGTCGCAGTCTCTTCTGGAGGCGTGGGTTCAAATCCCACTTCTGACAGCAGAGCATGTTTAAACATCCTGGTGTGTTCATGAACCTTTAAAGGAGTTGTATTATACTTTCTCCCATGATGCCATGTGACAGAGCAGAGCTTCCTCATTGTGGGAGGGTCAAAGGGAGGGTCTTCCTTAATTGTCATTAGCTGAACCCCCAACGACACTCTATACAGCTTCATTTGTGATTCTGTGACACCAAATAATATCACCTCCTCCAGGACTATTTTGCTATTCCTTTTCTTTTTCTTTTTTTTATTATTTATTTATTTGACAGGGACAATGTAGTCATACATAGTTACAACATGAAAGATGCAGCTGATGCGACACATACAGAGTGTGTAGCTAATGCTAATTTTCAACTCCTGTCCCTGGTTGAGCTTTTCCCTGTAGTACATACAAATTATACAGAATGAATAAAATACACAACCCTAAAACACATATTTACAACAGTGGTCTCTACGCACACACGCACACACACTATACATTATTTACAGACTCAGAGGTGGGTACATCTTTGGTTTGTTTTAAGCCACAACTTTAGCTTTGATGTGAACTCCTTAAACTCTGGTGTACTTTTGAGGTCAGTGGGCAGTGGGTTCCACAGTTTGGCCGTCTTTATGGAGAAAGCAGACTGACCAAACGTGGTCCTCCTGTGGGGGGTCGCACAGTGATTGTGGGAGGGGCTCCTGGTGACTCTATTGCTGTTTTGTCTCTGTATGAATGAACTTAGTGGCTCTGGTGCCAGGTTATGGATGCACTTGAATGTCAGCGTTAAAGAGTATAGTTTGATGAAGTTTTCCAAATTTAGTAAATGATAATTGTTGAGTATATTGCAATGGTGACAACAGGTAGGTTTCCGATTCTTTTGTGCCACATGAACGCACCATTAGAGCAAGTTCACCTGTGATTGGCTGAGAGTGGAGGTGGGGACCGGTCCTGTGTGTGTGTGTGAGTGTGTGTGTGTGTGTGTGTGTGTGTGTGTGAGAATGAAACAATAGTAAGGCACAGTGACTTTTGATAAATAACAATCTGTTTACAGGTTTGCAAATAGTAACATGTTAGATTACTCGTTACTGAAAAAAGCAGTCATATGAAGGAAGCACTTTACTAATTAACACGTTACCAGCATCACTGCACTATAATGAGGATGATGAAGATGATGACTAATATGAGGATGTGTATAATGACGAGTAGTGTGAACATGAGAATGGAGAAGACAATGAGTATGAGGACAGTCGTCCCCTTGTTTTCACCGTGACTTTGAATTTGCTGAAATCAACACCCATTTTTAGGCTTTGGCTCAAAACGTAGAACTCTCCTCAGCTGAGTTTAAAAAAATAATGCAACGTCTATTTCAGTATTTACTGATTGGTTTGTTGGAGTTTTTAGAACTGCTAGAGGAGCTAGCAAACTTTTTAAACACTTTATACTGTAATGTGTATCTGTTTACGTTCTATGCATACATTAACATTCCATTTTGCTTTTTTGTATTTAAAAAAAGTGTTTTTTATCTCGTTCGCTAAACTTCAAGTTTATTTCATGCTTACATTTTAATCAACTTTTGTGGCGTAATTAAAACATGTAGAGTTTGGGGCAACTGGAAACCTTAGCCAACAACTTTTTTTTTTTTAATCAACATGTAAAATGAGTCAAGAGAAAACAATTTTCCAAAATTTCCACCGGTAATTATCATAAATAAAGTAATTAAATCCAAAAAGTACTGCAGACTGACAGAACTGGTGGTTTTACCTGAGATATTCTATCAGTTCTTCTCATTGGAGTATTTGGTGGAGTACTTTAACTTGATATCGTCTGCCATTTTAGGTTCACTGTTTCCCATTCTGTGAAATTTGCCATCATTTTGTAAGCACAGTGATACTCAGAGACAATAGGTGTTGATATGTAAACAAGGACCCACTGCAGGCTGGCAAACTGGAGCCCGCCTCAGAGAACAGGAGTCCATTGTGATTGGCCAGAGGGGTTAAGGGTCACAGGGAGAACCCTTGACCCTTAGTAGAGGAAGACAGTCTCTCAGATTCAAACGTCTGTGGATACATCCGAATTGTTCCTCCTATTGTACCCTGTGTTTCTTTTGTTTCATCCCTTCCAGAACCAAACTAGAAAGTACAACAGCAACATACTTTATATGTACTGCATATATACATGATTAAAAGAAACCTGGCAGTTGTCGTTGATTGTTTTATAGTTTGACGGATGTTGGCAGCCTGAATCTCCTGTTGGTGTCGGAATTGAGTCCAGTCAGACGCAATCTTTCTTGCCTGTCTCATAAAGCATCTCGAGGGAAAGATGGTTCCTAACCCCGATCATTTTCATGGCAGTCTGGATCAGACCAACAGCCCATGAACTCGACTGCACAGTTACAGTCGTAACATATCTGTTCCACTCCAGAGACCCTCAGTCTGCATAGAAAGTAAAGAAAGTTGTTGGAGTTTGGTGACTTCCACAATGTACCTTCCAGCTGAAGGTTTCATCAGCGTGGACCCTCAATACTTGTACGAGCCCACCTGACTGATGTGTTGGTTTTTAAAGACAACTGGCCTGGGGTCACCAACAATCTTTGGATCAAATACATTCTCCTCTATCTTCCTGAAAGAAGTGAAAGAAATCCACTTTCACTTCTTGGCGTTGAGGCGAGCTTGAAATGCTGATATTGACTTGATATGTTATATTTATCGTTTACGTCGATTAACTTTTTGCACCATTGTTGTTCAGCACTTTGTTTCAGTTGGAGCTAAATGATTCTTCTGAAATGAAAAAAAAAACAAAAACAAAAAAACAAAGTAAACCTAAATACTAAATGTGAATTGAGGCTTTGGCCATCCAAAAGACAAGATGAGCTGTCATGAGGAAATATTTCGTCGTAGTCTTCAGTCTTTGGTCGTACAGTGAGAGGGTTTTGCAGACTGCTGTTATTACCAATAGAAGTGGAGAACGAAGTGTCGACTTGTCCGTTTTATTTATTTATTTATTTATTTATCTTTCATGTTAATTTCCATTATTATAGTCCATTTTGGTATTTTCTTTTGTTGTGTTTGTTTTAATTCTTAAATCATATATAAAACAAATGGATTAGATTCCTCACCTCCAGTCCTTCTGACTTTTGGGATTTTAAGCAGGAGGTGTCAGAAAAGTGACCACAGGGAGAACTGGCTTGTGGCGGCCAAGCGTTCATAGCGACGTCGCTTTTTGATCCTTTGATGTCGGCTCTTCCTATCATTGTGAAGCAGAATTCACCAAGCGTTGGATTGTTCACCCACTAATCGGGAACGTGAGCTGGGTTTAGACCTTCGTAAGACAGGTTAGTTTTACCCTACTGATGATGTGTTGTTGCAATAGTAATTGCCATGTTCAGCTTCCTCACCTCAACATGGCCAAGCCATGTTGAGGTGAGGAAGCTGAACCTAAACAATGCAAGGAGGCTGAACCTCAGCATGGAGAGGAAGCTGAAACTAGACACTGTGAGGAGGCTGAACCTCAGCATGGAGAGGAAGCTGAACCTAAACACTGCGAGGAGGCTGAACCTCAGCATGGAGAGGAAGCTGAACCTAAACACTGCGAGGAGGCTGAACCTCAGCATGGAGAGGAAGCTGAAACTAGACACTGTGAGGAGGCTGAACCTTGCTTTCTGTCCACATCATCCACCAACCTTAACTGTGACTGAAACCATGAGCTTCACCCACAGCCACCTTAACACTGTGTACCACGGCCAACTCAATACTGTGTCCCGCTGTACTGGGTACCACTGTACTGGATACCACTGTACTGGGTACCACTGTACTGGGTACCACTGTACTGGGCACCACAGTACTGGGTACCGCTGTACTGGGTGCCGCAGTCAGCTCAGTCCACCAATGCTCCACAGGTAAGTGCAGTAGAATATGAGTAAATACCTGAAAATACAACTTATGTTGAGTATGTTGGGTAGAATGTAGACCAGTAGTATGAAAGCTTAAATTAACATTTCATTCCCCCTTAAATAAATGATGGGGAATTTCTGAGACCCTGCTGCAACAGAACCATCTGCTATAGCAGTATATTATACAGTTGGTTGCAGAGATCCATGCTTCCCTACTGTAAACACAAGTACTGGGTATGACATCACTGGGTGTGACTTTGATCTGAGGGCTTTGGCTCAAGATGAAAGTTAGACGATCCATCTGTCAACAGGATCACAGTATGATATCATCACATGGTCTATATAAAGGAGAGGCCAGCTTGGATCTCCACGTTTGAACTGTGGAGCTGCAAGGACAAGCAAGGAGCTGCGAACCTGAGCACTGCAAGGAGGCAGAACCTGAGCACTGTGTACCACGGCCAACTCAACATTGGGTACCACGGCCAACTCAACACTGGGTGCCACAGCCAGCTCAATGCTGTGTCCCGCTGTACTGGGTACCGCTGTACTGGGTACCGCTGTACTGGGTACCGCTGTACTGGGTACCACTGTACTGGGTACCGCTGTACTGGGTACCGCTGTACTGGGTACCGCTGTACTGGGTGCAGCAGTCAGCTCAGTCCACCAATGCTCCACAGGTACGTGCAGTAGAATTTGAGCAAGTTCCTGAAAATACAACGTATGTTGAGTATGTTGGGTAGAATCTAGACTAGTAGTATGAATGCTTAAATTAACATTTCATACCCCCTTAAATAAATGATGGGGAATTTTTGAGACCCTGCTGCAACAGAGCCATCTGCTATAGCAGTATATTTTACAGTTGGTTGCAGAGATCCATGCTTCCCTACTGTAAACACAAGTACTGGGTATGGCATCACTGGGTGTGACTTTGATCTGAGGGCTTTGGCTCAAGATGAAAGTGAGATGATCCATCTGTCTTTGACTCAAGATGAAAGTGAGACGATCCATCTGTCAACAGGATCACAGTAAGTATGATACTTCATACATATTTTAAAACCTGCTAGTGAATTTCAGTCCACCATGTCTGTGGCAGACAGAAGAACCAGACTGGAGGTAAAACTGCTGAGCTGAGTGAACTCATTCTATGATCAACAGTTACCATGGCAACACAGCAATAACTACTTTCTGACATCACTGTGATGTCATCAGTCTCAGTCTTTGAAATTCTTCTGGTCATAGAGTAGACTCTATGACCAGAAGAATTTCAAATGTTGAAGTCTTCAACTGAGATAAAATGCTGCAGTGAGTCCTGACAGGAACCAGCAGGAAAACAAAAACTCAGCTGGGAGTCGAACCCCCAACCTGCAACATCAGAGTTGAGGACACAAACCAATAATGTACCGATGCCCTTGTAACCCACATTTCTACACGTTGTTATGACGGCGCCACTCTGTTTCATCTTGTGGATAAAACTTTGGGTCTGAATTCCAGTTTTCTCGATTGCTAAAACACAAAACCTGATTCCTGCAGCACAAAAGCCCAAACCTTCTCGTCATTCCCAGAAGCACACACACATTTCCCAGAACCAAAAACACAATTCACCAGCTTATTGTTCAAGAGATCGACATCCAACTACCTTCTACCTTCACTTCTGAGTGACACGAAGCAGACACTAATGTAGCTCCTCCTTATGGAACCGTACCGATGTGCTAGCTACCACTACAGAGGGTGACGGTTGGTACACTGCACAACTTTAATGAGTGAAAACACATGAAAACCTGGACTGGATCATAATGTAGCAGCACATAGTGCAGGGTAGAAATGAGACACTGAGTATGAAGGAGTTGGTGACACAGTGAAGCTCCCAGGGAGCTCATGGGGTCAAAGGTCATGGTCGAGACCCACAGTGGTGACCACTCACCTGGGAGACATTGAATCCTGAGGGAAACCACTGTCTGAAAGTAAAGCCCAACGTGGGGCTTGAACCCACAACCCTGAGATTAAGAGTCTCACGCTCTACCGACTGAGCTAGCCAGGCAACTTGTTCTGTCCTCATGGAAGGTTCCCTGTAAAACCCTACACAGAAGACGACCACTGTTGACTGAGACTTGTTCACATTGTAAAAACTCCATTGTTGTCAGTGTGTCTGCTGCTGTTGTGTAAAAGTAAGACTTTTCTCGAACAGACAAGTTGTTGTCACTTGGAACGTTGTTGTGTAAATGGGATCTAAGACTCAGGTCAAAACCGACCCGTTAACATGTGACTGTCAGTCATTGAAATATCCATCAGTGTGTTATAGAAGGTCTTCAAGTTTCAATAAGCAATACAGACACACTTTTAACTGTTGTGTTACAAAACATGAATTTTATTTTATTCTCAATGTCAAAAACATGAGCAAGGCTTTTTCACAAAACATGTGAAAACAAGCATGCTGATCCTCTGAAACACACACACACACACACACACACACACACTCACACACACACACACACATACACTCACACACACACACACACACACACACACACACACACACACACACACACACACACACACACACACACACACACACACACACACACACACACACACACACACACACACTCTCACTCTCACTCTCACTCTCACACACACACACACACACACACACACACACACACACACACACACACACACACACACACACACACACACACACACACACACACACACACACACACAGATCAGGATTCACTCTGATAGGATCAAAGGAGATCATTGTCTGTTGCAGATCAAAGCATTGCCTTCAGCATTCACACAATAAAGGCCAATTCATGGTCCATAAGAAGAAGAAGAAAGTTCAGCACTCCAGGATCCTGCTGAACAAAATGAGATCATTTCCTTGGACCAGCTCCTTGTGGCTGAAGAAATGAGTTTGGGCTGTGCCGACCGTCCTGGACCAACTGTTGAGGAGCTGCACTGCACAAACTTCAGCACTGACGTGTGCTGAGCATGCGTGTTCCAGCTCGCTAATAACTATCAGTGATATTTTAATCACATTAACTTGTAACATCGCTACTGCAGGAGCACCGCAGCTTGTTGAAATGTCGGAGTGCAGGCTTACGTGATGCACCTGAACGCATCATGAAAAGCACCAACTCCTGCAGTCAAAACCAGACCAACATGGCCGCTCATACAAAAACTCTCTTTTATTACTGAATCAGTTCAGTGAAATGTATTTCTGAAAGCACTGGAGGGGATAAATAAACTGCAGTTGAAACGTTACAACGCTGCTTTACAGACGTGTGGCTGCTGTGAAATAAACAAGAACAAGAACGTTTTCAGAAAGTGGCATTCTCACAATTTCCATGGAACTTTTCAAAAAGTCTAGTTCTCCAGCAAAGTGTTTAGAATGTGTCACCTCTTGTTGCGTCTTGATTGCCAGCGTCAACCAAAGCGACTCAAAGTCTTCAGGAGCTTCTTCTCTGCTCTGACAAAGGTCGTCTGCTGGGCCTGCAAGTGTAAGGCTTCATCCACATGACGGAAAAAACATCTTTGTTCTCCCCAGCCTTCTCCAAAACAATTCTGTCCACACCTCACTATGAACACGGCTCAACACAAGGCTTCAGGGCATGTAGTACACATGCAGGCCTTTAGGGGCGCCGTGACTCACCAAACACACCAAAAACACAGAAGACAGACCACATAGAAATTTAGAAGTAGATATCTGCTCATAAACCTCTATATAATTCTAGTTCTATAGGTCTATGGCTCCACTCCTCCTCCTCCTAGCGTCAGTAGCTTCTGCAGCTCCACTGGAGCTTGTAGTCCCTGATTGTTGGCTTGGAGAGAAAACTCTTGGACGACCAAACAACATCATCAGGGTGAAGATGAGACAAACTACAGAATTTAGAACGTCCTCGGCTACATGTGAGCTTCTTGTTTTTAGGTCAGAATGGCCGAGCGGTCCAAGGCGCTGCGTTCAGGTTGCAGTCTCTTCAGGAGGTGTGGGTTCAAATCCCACTTCTGACAGCAGAGCATGTGTTTAAACATTCTGGTGTGTACATGAACTGTTAAAGGGGTTATATACAGGTACTTCTAAAAAAAATTTGAATATTGTGATAAAGTTCATTATTTTCTATAATGTAATGATAAAAATTAGACTTTCATATATTTTAGATTCATTACACACAACTGAAGTAGTTCAAGCCTTTTATTGATTTAATATCGATGATTTTGGCAAAAAAGTAAAGAAAAACCAAAAATCCCCATCTCAAAAAATTAGCATATTTCATCTGACCAATAAAAGAAAAGTGTTTTTAATCCAAAAAAAAGTCAACCTTCAAATAATTATGTTCAGTTATGCATTCAATACTTGGTGGGGAATCCTTTTGTAGAAATGACGGCTTCAATGCGGCGTGGCATGGAGCCAATCAGCCGGTGGCACTGCTCAGGTGTTCTGGAGGCCCAGGATGCTTTGATAGCGGCCTGAAGCTCCTCCACAGTGTTGGGTCTGGTGTCTCTCAACTTCCTCTTCACAATATCCCACATATTGTCAATGGGGTTCAGGTCAGGAGAGTTGGTGGGCCAATCCAGCACAGTAATACCATGGTCAGTAAACCATTGGCCAGTGGTTTTGGCACTGTGAGCAGGTGCCAGGTCATGCTGAAAAAGGAAATCTTCATCTCCATAAAGCTTTTCAGCAGATGGAAGCATGAAGTGCTCCAAAATCTCCTGATAGCTAGCTGCATTGACCCTGCCCTTGATAAAACAAAGTGGACCAACACCAGCAGCTGACATGGCTCCCCAGACCATCACTGACTGGGTACTTGACACTGGACTTCAGGCATTTTGGCATGTCCTTCTCCCCAGTCTTCCTCCAGACTCTGGAACCTTTATTTCCCAATGACATGCAAAATTTGCTTTCATCCGAAAAAAGTACTTTGGACCACTGAGCAAGAGTCCAGTGCTGATTCTCTGTAGCCCAGAGCTGTTTCTTGTTCAAAAGTGTCTTGACCTGGGGAATGCGGCAACTGTAGCCCATTTCCTGCACACGCCTGTGCACGGTGGCTCTGGATGTTTCCACTCCAGACTCAGTCCACTGCTTCCGCAGGTCCCCCAAGGTCTGGAATCGGTCCTTCTCCACAATCTTCCTCAGGGTCCGGTCACCTCTACTGGTTGTGCAGCGTTTTCTGCCACACTTTTCTCTTCCCACTGAGGTGCCTTGATACAGCACTCTGGGAACAGCCTATTCACTCAGAAATGTC
The DNA here is from genome assembly GCF_963422515.1 of Blennius ocellaris. Lineage (NCBI taxonomy): Eukaryota > Metazoa > Chordata > Actinopteri > Blenniiformes > Blenniidae > Blennius > Blennius ocellaris. The sequence continues at coordinate 10,778,307 of NC_137673.1, read as the reverse complement.
TTTTTGTGTCTTCCCCTCTTGCTTGAGGGTGTCAATGATGGCCTTCTGGACAGCAGTCAGGTCGGCAGTCTTACCCATGATTGTGGTTTTGAGTAATGAAACAGCTGGGAGGTTTTAAAAGCCTCAGGAATCTTTTGCAGGTGTTTAGAGTTAATTCGTTGATTCCAGGGTGGGTGTGGTGCTCCAGATGATGAGGTTCATATCTCATTTAGAGTACCTTTTCATGATATGCTCATTTTTTGAGATGGGGATTTTTGGTTTTTCTTTACTTTTTTGCCAAAATCATCTATATTAAATCAATAAAAGGCTTGAACTACTTCAGTTGTGTGTAATGAATCTAACATATATGAAAGTCTAATTTTTATCAATACATTATGGAAAATAATGAACTTTATCACAATATGCTACTTTTTTGAGAAGTACCTGTATATAGTGACCGGGTTAAACCAACTAAGACACAAGGGGGGAACAAATGACAATACACAGACTAATAATGAGAAAACTAGAGAAAAATACAACAGAAAATGTGGCAACGATCGTCTTTCGGTGTGAAAATGTGTGCACTTCATTTAAACAGTGTAAGACGAGAAAAATCAATTCTAAATAGAGGGAATAAATCAAGCGTGGCGTGAATATGAAATGTTTGGGGTGTGGCTGTCTGCAAACAAGGAAGTGAGGTGAGGCGAGCGATTGCCTCTCCTTCAGCCTTCACTGTGTGGACGTGTTTTGGGAACGGGTTTAAAGGTTCTAATCTAAAGATATAGTTTTATTTTATATGAAAGCAAGTCCATGAATTAAGATGAAGTGAATAAAGAAGAAGAAATACAACAGAAAAAAGGTGTTTTTACTTAAAAAAAAGTTTTGTTTTTTTAATGTATTTATCACTGGTGCAGTTCCGTGTCATGACCACCAGGTGGAAGGAAAACGCGCTCTTCACAAACACACAAGGCGTCTCAGGTAAGGTCGGAGTTTCCTCGAGCTTTAACATTTGGTTTCAGAAACTGTCCCTCCCTCTGTCTTGAAAGAGTCCTGCTCTCAGAGGAAACTGCTGCAGTGGAGGTTGGTCAGCTAACGGTCAGTTAATGGAGTTCACCTGGTCCATCCAGGCTCCAGAAAACATGGAGGCTCAGGACCTGTCAGTGGAAAATCAATCAATCAATCAATCAATCAATGGGTAGAAATATGAAGTTGGAATACCACCTTTTGAAATTCTACTCTTCTTCCTTCTTTTAAATGTGTAAATAGTGTTAATATTGACTTAATACATAAAGTGACATTTGACTGACATCACTGGATTGTCTGTGCTTTTTGAAAGTTCACCAATGAGCATTCTAGCTAAAACAAGTGCCCCGTGTGAGGCTCGAACTCACGACCTTCAGATTATGAGACTGACGCGCTGCCTACTGCGCCAACGAGGCCTGAAAAACCTGCACCTCGTTAGTACTTGGATGTGAGAAAACCCTCAAATTCTGAGTTTTCAAGATAAACACAAGTGAAACAAACCACCAGTTGTCCCAGTCAACCGTCTCCTACTACTGTAGGTTTAGAATAATATCTTACATATTATCTTAATATATCTTAATATTTTACAGGATAATATTACACTTATTGTCCACGTCAGGGACCAAGCAGTTAGGCAACGAGGTGTTTCTGTAAAAGGGTTTTATTTACCCAAAGAAAAGACAAATAAAGTTTTCTTCAACAAAAAACTGAGGTCAATAAAACAAAGTCAAAATATCTAACAAACTGAGCTGTTGACACAACAAACTGACCTCCCAGAATGAGCAACTGGGGAGTATATATACAGACCATTTCCAAAAAATTAGAATACGATGGAAAAGTTTATTTATTTCCATAATTCCATTCAAAAAGTTAAACTTTCATAGATTATAGATTCAGGGCCCACAATTCAAACAATTTCAAGTATTTATTTCTGGTTACTGGTTCTGGTTACTTACCCGACATGAGGAGACGCTTTTTCTCAACCTCTTGATGACATTTCAGTCCTGACAATAGTCCTAGTCCACCAGGTTGGGTTGTTTGTATCCAGACTGGGTAGTACTTGGATGGGAGACTGCCTAGGAATACCAGGTGCTGTAATCTTTTCCTTCCCCCACCAGGGGGCGCCAACGTGTCTTTTTCATTCTGCCTCTCTGGTTTTGTGTACATGGGTTTGGTGTTTTTACTTCAAAAAAATGTTCACTTTTTTTTTTTTACGTATTTATCACTGGTGCAGTTCCCTGTCATGCCCACCAGGTGGAAGGAAAACCCCACACTTTACATTGAACGCTCCTTGAACATCCCAATTAAAAAAAAATCAAAACTTTTACAAACTATAAAAGTTGCAAAAGCCATGAGAAATGTTCCGTTTAAAATAGTGAGAGACTATGGATTTGTACGGGGCTGCCAGGTTTGATTTACCTGGCATTGTTGCCTATTGTTTTTGTGTGTGTGTCAGAGAGAGTATGTTGTGCTTTTATGTTTGTGTTTTTGGTTTGCTTGTTTCCTCGTTTCTTCCTCTTATGCTTCTGTTTCCCCCCCTCCCTTTATGAGTACTCTCGGCAGTTTCCAACAGCCACTCACCGGTCCTCCATCTGGTCTGCTTGTACACACCAGCCCGTTCTGCTCTCCTAATTGGATATGGTGAGACATGACCAGTACCAATAAGGCACTTAGATTTATTTCATGGAATGTGAGAGGCGCGGGAAACGTTACCAAAAATGACAGAATTCTGACCCATCTTCAACATCTTAGAGGAGATATATTTTTCCTTCAGGAGACCTACCTTCGCAACAGAGAGGTTTCACGGCTTGAAAGGGGCTGGGTTGGCCAAATCTTCCATTCAAAATTCAACGAAAGGACCAGGAGCACTGCTGTCCTTATTCGTAAAAATGTTCCATTTGAGCTCGGCAAAACTGTAGCGGACCCAGCTGGCCGTTATGTTATTGTCTCCGGAAAGCTGTATGATACCTTGGTTATACTCGCTTGCGCTTATGGCCCCAGTTGGGATGACAGCTCGTTCGTGACAAAGTTATTTACTTCTTTTCCGAATATTGACAACCATCACATCATTATGGGCGGGGATTTTAACCTTGTACAAGACCCTATACTGGACCACTCATCTAACAAGTCGCTTCCCTTATCCAATTCAGCAAAAACATTAGATACCTTCACCAAACAGTTGGGGCTTATAGACCCTTGGAGACATACCTCTCCTACAACTAAACACTTTTCCTATTTCTCCCATATACATCGTACTTACACTCGTATAGACTTTTTTCTCCTTGACAATAGACTACGCTCCAAAATTGATTCATGTAATTATCATAGCATCGTAATCTCGGCTCACGCTCCTACATCAGTTGATATTAATATGTACACTCAAATCAGACCCTTTAAACAATGGCGATTCAACTCCACTCTACTGGCAGAAGAACAATACAAGCATTTCGTACATGATCAAATGAACATTTTCTTTGAACTAAACGACTCACCAGAAATAAGCAGAGCAATATTATGGGAAGCATCTAAAGCTTATATGAGACGTCAACTTATATCCTTTGTTTCAAACCAAAATAAAACAGAAACCACTCGCATTGCTGAGTTGCTCCGAAGGATTAAAGATTTGGATGTGAGGTACGCTTCCAATCCAGACCCGACCTTATATAAAGATCGCCTTGGCTTACAAACAGAGTTTGACCTTGTGTCTGTTAACAGAGCAAAATTACAAATACTCAAATCGAGACAACGCTTTTTGGAATCTGGGGAAAAAGCTGGGAAGCTCTTAGCCCACCGTATCCAGGAGGAAGCGTCCTCCAGGCTTATTCCATCTATCCGATCTAATACGGGAGAACTACTTACTGATCCAACCAAGATTAATGAAACATTTGCTGAATTCTATATATTTCAGAGCTTGTGGAATCCCTTTCTGTTGTATATCAAGTCTCTTGATTTATACCCAGATCCTGATGAGGAATGATCTCTTCTATTTCTTTATATGTTTATTTTTTATTTTTTCTTATCCCCCCCATTTTTAATGTCTGTCTTTTACGTGGTATGAGTGTGTGTGCGAATGTTTATGTTTGTATTGGAGGTTTGTGCCATGTGTCCAAGGTTATTTGACCTGAGCGGGGTGGGTGGGTTAAGGGAGGGGGGCATGAGGGTCTTTGTTACTTGCCAAATGTACCATTCCATTTGATCGAAAAATGTCAACAAAAAGAGTTGGACTAAAATAGTGAAAGCGTCACTTCACACTTTAAAACGCCAAACTACATATATATAAAAAACAAGCTATTTTTTCCCCACAGACATTGACTAACCTGGTGGGCATGACAGGGAACTGCACCAGTGATAAATACGTAAAAAAAAAAAAAGTGAACATTTTTTTGAAGTAAAAACACCAAACCCATGTACACAAAACCAGAGAGGCAGAATGAAAAAGACACGTTGGCGCCCCCTGGTGGGGGAAGGAAAAGCTTACAGCACCTGGTATTCCCAGGCGGTCTCCCATCCAAGTACTAACCAGGCCCGACCCTGCTTAGCTTCCGAGATCAGATGAGCTCGGGCGTGTTCAGGGTGGTATGGCCATAAGCAATAGTTAGGAGGAGAAATGTACTTTTTATGAGTGATACTAGTGTGTACAGTGGTAAACCATCTCATATAGAGCAGTCTGTAATCTGCCTTTTGTTTCCCTCCTCTCCTCACCTCATGTTGTCCTTCTTTCCTCCAAACTTTCTATGTAATTTCGTTGTACCTGTTACAATGACAGAACATCTGGAACAAAATGGAAGGATTGACATCTGAAGCTCTCTCTTATGAGTCTTCCAGTGTAGAGTTCACCACTGTGGACATCAAACTCTGGTCCCAAAGTGCTGCAGCCCTGCATGTTTTCCACATCTCCCTCACCTGAATGTCTTGATGGTTCAGAACAGAGTTTTGTGAACCTCTCAGCTCAAAAGTCTCCTGTTGCTCACTGGTTTTCTGAGGGTTGTACTATGTATCACTTTTATTAATGATTCAGATAACTGCTTCCAAACACAATTGAAAAAACCAGCAAAACAATATCTCATACAAAGTGATGGGAGAGGCTCCTCATGGAAGAGATTAAAGGAGATTAAAGGAGATCAGTGTCTGTTGCCATGGAGACACTAAGAACAAAGGAGAGGCAGACACACTATTTCATCTGGAATTTTCTTGTTTTAAGCACCGAAGGTGTTTTAAAAACCAAACATGAGAACTGAGCAGTGTTGCCACAGTTACCTTGAAAAACTAATCTGATGACTGATTACTAGTTACTCCTTGAAAAGTAACCCAATTGCTTTACTAATTATTGTTTTTAAAAGTAACTAAATTAGACTAGAAGTTACTTTTTTTGTTACTTTCAGCAGCTAGAAATAACTAACCACGGCGATGCAGCGGCGATGCAGTAGCGCTGACCACCACTGAACAGAACACTGACCGCTGCAGCATCGCGTTTGAACAGAAACCACAGACGCGAGGCAAAGACAGACTCGGCACGCTGACGCTATGCTGCTAACAGAAAGTTCCAACGTGATGCAAAGTCCTGAGCCCCGGTCTCCCCCTGCCTCACATCTGCTCTTTCATGACCAACATGAAAGTTGAGTAGCAAAGAAAAGAAAAGGAAAAAAAAACAAACCAGTGCAAAGCTGACCACACTGACAGCAGAGGATTCATCCAGCTGACATATTAAAATATTGAGGGCGTGTAGTAAATCACTGACCAATCAGCTCCTCAAACTCAGACCTGTTCCATGGTCCTGGTACCCCGACGGAGAGGCAGTGGAGAAGGAACTGCCTTTGGAGCGGTTGTTTCCAGAAAATCACTAATTCCTGCGGTGACAGTTTAAGTAAGTAGGCTCAAGGTCTGGGGTGTTGTCTTCTGCTGGATGTTGTTTCTTCATGTGTATATACACAATAACCAGTACATAACTGTTACATAAAATCTATGACAAGGAATATTCAAACTCACAGCCTTTATTCAGACAAGGCAGGTTAGTTAAACTTGTAAATTATTGATGATTCGTAAAATGAGGAGCTTCATTATGAGACTGACGCGCTGCCTTCTGCGCCAACGAGGCCTGAAATGCTTCAGTTGTTTTTTCATGTGGATAAACATTATAAACAGTACATAACATCTGTGAACATTTGTTAGTTAAACTTGTAAATTATTGATGATTTGTAAAATCAGGTGATGCACTGGCCGGGAATTGAACCCGGTCCTCCCACGTGGCAGGCGAGAATTCTACCACTGAACCACCAATGCTCTCATGTTTCCATGTTCCCACCATCAGAGGTCATGTGATTCTCAGTTTGAATGATGATTCATTCAGCCTCATTTCCTTCGATGACACTTTGTGATAATGAACAGGTTACGGTTAGGATTAGGATTAGGGTTAGGGTTTAGGGTTAGGGTTTAGGGTTTAGGGTTAGGGTTTAGGGCTAGGGTTAGGATTTAGGGTTTGTGTTAGGGTTAAGGTTAGGATTAGGTTTGGGTTTGGGTTAGGGTTAGGGTTTAGGGTTTGGGTTAGGGTTAAGGTTAGGATTAGGTTTGGGTTAGGGTTAGGGTTTAGGGTTTGGGTTAAGGTTAGGATTAGGTTTGGGTTAGGGTTAGGGTTAGGGTTAGGGTTTAGGGCTAGGGCTAGGGTTAGGGTCAGGGTTTAGGGCTAGGGTTAGGGTTGGAGTGGTCCAAGGAGCTGGATTAAGACTCCAGTCTCTCAGGAGTTGTGGGTTCAAATCCCACCAATGCCATTTTCAGAGCTGTGGATGGATTTAGTTCCTCAAATCAAGAGTGGTCTGGCACTTTAAGGCTTCCTGCCAGACAGGAAACGATGACACAAGACATTCCTTTAATGCACAGGCCCAAGCTTCATATTAGACAAAGTTGCAACTTTGAAATTTCCTGGAAAAGTTATGAATGTGTAATAAATCATTTTTTCCTGTGTTTGCTGCTTATATACCTGCCGTGATGTTACACCAGTGGTTTAGTTTACGAGTCATTTTAAAGCTAAGTAATGCTAACGGTGGCTATCAATAAAGCACCCGAGGTTTACCTTTTTTCAGTACATAACGTAAAGTAACTGTTCGTATATCTGATGGGTGAAACAGTTTGTAAAGAGTACAGCAAGAGATAAACCCTTCATAACCCTTCAAGTGTCCTGAGAGACTGGAGCCTTAATCCAGTGCCTTGGACCGCTCGGCCACACGACCTGATCTTTTTAGGGCGTCATCACAGGAAAAGAGGCTGAATTAATAATCATTCAAACTGAGAACAGACTGAACAAAAACCTGTTTTGTGTCCAAGTTAAAAATTCACAATTCCAAAGTTTTGACTCCAGACCCAGGCCTCGTTGATTTGTGGTTCCAGTTCAGACATTTTTCTAAATACAACTACTTGTTATTGACGTGTGACTGACGTCACAACCTACATTTTTTGACAAGTAACTTGTAATTGTAATGGATTACAGTTTTCAAGTCACCTTCCCAACCCTGCTAATTAACATGGAAACTTCCTGGCTTTAAGAATCACTAAAAGAACTCAAGAAACAAATGGTGGTAGTAAAAATGTGATAATAAAAGTGAGTCAGATATAAACAGAAGAGAGAATGAAGGTCAAAGGTTAAATAGGATCAGCAGGAGGCCAGGCAGTGATCAGAACTGAGTTTTTAGAAAAACCACTGATTTGATGTTGAGATCAGGGGGCATGTTGTCGGCAGCTGCTGAAAGTAACTAAAAAGTTACTGGTAATCTTTTGATTGGCCCTACTCCTGTTCAGCAGCTTGGGCAGACAATATGATGTGATTGAGAGACTTGTGATGTCACAACACTTTTTACTCTTGTAACAGGAAGAGACCAAGAGTCTCCTCCTGTTGCTGCTTTTTTAATGTTGGCATGGCTGCTGGACACGACCGGGGGGGACGCTCAAAGAGACCCCCCAACACACACACTTTTAAATGAGGCCCCAGATCCAGATCAGATCCGTAATGTGATTTATTAGAAATGTGTTAGAAAATGAAATGGAGTGAAAAGATTAGAACTGGGAGTTTTAACTTGAAACAGGTTTTTGTTCATCCTGTTCTCAGTTTCAATGATTATTTATTCAGCTTCTTTTCCTTTGATTTCAATTCACACTTTGTGATATTTCATTAGAAGCAGGTAGTGTGGCCGAGAGGTCCAAGGCGCTGGATTAAGGCTCCAGTCTCTCAGGAGGCGTGGGTTCAAATCCCACCACTGCCACTTTTCAGAGGTTTGGATGGATTTAGTTAGTCCTTCTTCATTGAAACCAAACAGAGAAACCACCAACTGATGCTTCAAAAAATAAACTGAATGTGTTAAAAAAAAAAAAGAATTCTCCTCATGACTTCAAATATCTTCCATTTCTCTGTAAGGAAGATCAATTCACTTTAATTTGAAAAAAAAATCCAACTTTCACTTTGCTAATATGTGCTATGTGAACCAGCAAACATGCTAATGTATGCTATTTGAATGAGCTAGCATGTCGTCCCCCATGATCCTTTGTGTTAAATTTCAAAAGAGGCTTTGACTTTGTGTGAGAATCCTCCTGCCAGACCTTTCTAACACTTGTCTCTTGCTGCCAACTCGTATCGTCTCCATAATAGAGGACAGATACTGCAACATTGAAGTTTTTAAAATGTGGAGACTTTTTTTGTGTTTTTCATCAAACTCCCATCCACTTTGAACTAGAATGTTTTTTCTGAGTTTTTATTTTATTTTTTAATTTCAGAAACGGTGAGCAGAAATGATTTAAAAATCCTCATCCTCCACCATGTGGAATTAAAAAGAAAATAAAGCTCCAGATGGATCAGAACTGCTGGAGTGAAACATGAAGTCCTTCAGGAAAGGAGGAGAACGCCGCCACTAGAAGTGGAGATATTTTCAGGATTGTTACGTTACACTAAACAACAAAAGCTCACATCTTGTTTTGCTGTTGTATAGAAAACATTTAAAGTCACATACAAATTGTTTTCACCAAAGTGGGCCGGTTAGCTCAGTTGGTCAGAGTGTGGTGCTAATAACACCAAGGTCATGGGTTCAATCCCCATACTGGCCACATGAAGCTTCATGAAACACTGTCTTTACTTTCTGATGGTGCTGTCTCTTTAACAAACATTTAAAACCAGTAGCTTCAGTCAGGGCCAGCAGTAACAAAATACCCCCCTCCCCCACACACATTATGTCCTACAGTAAAAACACAATCAGAATCCAATGTAAGGCCACTACTATGCATCTGTTGTCCGTTTCACGAAGCAGGTTTAAGAAGCCATGGGCTTAACCCCGAGCTCTGAGTTGAGTTACACTGAGACAGAAAACACTGAGTTTTCGGTTCCACAACACCGGATTTTGGTCAGTTTGATGAACTCAGAGTAGTTTCACCTGGAGTCAAGCGCGTGCACCACGACTCTAAAAAGACCACATCAATGGAGCTCCGATTCAACGAGTCACCATGACAACAGAGACGCGGAGGGCGGAGTTTTTGACGCCAGTGGAGCAGGAAGTATTGATCCCATCATATGGCGAATATGAACATATTTAAAAAAAAAAAAAAACACAACAGTGCAGCGGCTGCTAAAGAGAGGGAGGTGGCGTGGAAGAAGATTGCTGCTCAAGTGAATGTGTAAGTTCTAACGTCTTTGTCATCACAACATTATTGCAAGGGAATACTGCTTGATGGTAGCTTATTAATTTATTTCTTTTAGGTGCAATTCCGCGGGGGAGAAGCCTCTTGGCAGCAGCTGAAAGTGAAATATAAAAACATTGTCCAATCGGGTAAGACCGCTGCTAATTTAATTGTTAATCAATACATTTCTTAACGTAATTTCCATCATGTGTGACATTGTACAGTAAATATCAAGTGGCCATTTGACTGTGAGGTGTTTTATTCCAACATAATGTTGTTTTCAAACACATAAATGTCTTCTCACCCATATCATGTGCTGTCAAATAACTCAGGCTAAACTAACACAGACTTTACTCAGCCAACAGAAAGAAGGCAGATGTAAAACGGGTGGTGGCCCAGCACCTCCACCTTTAACTCATTCAGTGCCAAAGACGCGTTTTCGCGTTTTTTCGAATAGTACCGCTGAGTGCCAAAGACGCGTTTACGCGTTAATGGCGTTTTTTGCATGGGGGCGGGGCTACTAACATGATCTTGCTTGTATCAAAAATTGGAGTTGTAATCGCAAGGATGTAGAACAGAGTACCGTCTCAGAAGCCATGTCAAAGCGGCGGAGCAAGACCGATCGGCCAGCCGGTCAGTTCAAGCAACTAACTTTGCAGCAGAGCATTTTGAGAGGACCCAGCACCAGCAGCGCAGCTATAGAAGACGCCGGCACAGACCACTCCTCTGACGTAGCGAGCTTCAGCGAGCCGGTGACTGGGACCATCACAGTCGTCGAAACCAGAGGGAGAAGTCAAAGATCTGGGAGAAGACCGATCCCTGATCCGATCCCTGATGAATCAGAGTTCAGCGAGCCTGACCCAGATTCTTGGGACAAGTGGATACCGACCTCTTCTGCGAGTAGCAGAAGCCCGTCGCCCCAGCCTCGCGCCAAAGCAGCGCATAGCTCTACAGGTAAAACTGATGCGTTCACTGATTGCCTCTTGTGTTAGCGGTGAAAGCATACATTTTATTGTTGTGTTATCATGATCTGGCAATAAAAGTTATTCTAAAAGTGATTCTGATTCACTAAATGCAATTATATCCGCATGATGCTGAATTTATAATCGGATTATAATCTTCAATCCGTGAGCTCCCCCCTTTGGCCAATCTGCGTTACTGCATCCCTGCAAAATGTTTATTTGATGGTTTATTTGTATCTGCTACCTCTTACATGCATATGTACATGACCGTTTTCCAATGCTTGTTGATGCTTCTACATGGTTGCAATAAAGTTGTATTTGTATAACTTTAAAAAATGTTGTCCGTGTTATTTTGGTTCATTATATAATGGGAAGACTTCTCAAAGTGTTTGAGATGCCATTGAAGCAAAAAGAATTATGATCAAAGATATTTTCTGCTTGAAATGCTGTTTTTCACAAAAAGCCATTTTTCTCAGCTTTTTGGTCAGAAACCAGGATTTTCAGTGATACCCACCCATGTTCAGGAGGCCATTACTAATGAATGGAAACAGGTACAAACAAATAGATTTTTTCTGATGATAAAGGAAAGTCTGAATTTTCATTTGGTATGTTTCTTGACAAGATTTACACAGAACAAAATTTTCTATGGGCTTTGAGAAAACGCTGAAATGTTGAAAAAACCCTGGCACTGGGACGTGCCAAATTTGAAAAGGGCTGGCACTGAATGAGTTAAGTTCTTTGTAAGCTGGAAAAATTATTTAAAATTATATTCTAGCTTTAACAGGGAGCCAATGCAGAGAGGTTAGTATTGGAGTGATGTGATCTCTTATGCTGGTCCTTGTCAGGACTTTCACTGCAGCATTTTGAATGAATTGAAGACTTTTTAAGCAGTTATTTGGACACCCTGATAATAAGGAGTTACAATAGTCTACTCTCCAAGTAACAAATGATGGATTTGTCTTTCAGCATCACTCTGAACCAGCATGTTTCTAATTTTGGAAATATTAACCCCCAGGTTCCTCACAGTGGTACTGGAGGTCAAAGTAATACCATCCAGTGTGACTATATCTTTAGATAATTTGTCTATCAGATGTTGTTGAGCAAATATAATCATTTCAGTTTTATCTGAGTTCAGGAGCAGGAAATGATGGCTCATCCGTGTTATGATCAATATTATCAAAAGCAGAACTGAGATCTAACAGGACCAGAGCAGAGACCAGTCCTTTGTCTGAAGCCACGAGAAGATCATTAGTAACTTTGGCCAGAGAGTCTCTAATAATAATTATAATGGATTGGTTTTATACAGCGCTTTTCTTGGCACTCAAAGACGTTTTAATTTGCATTATTCATTGACTCCATACTTGATGGTGGTAAACTGTGTAGGTAGTCACAGCTGCCCTGGAGCAGACTGATGGAAGCGATGCTGTCATTTTGCACCGTTGGCCCCTCCAACCACCACCAACTATTCACTCTCTCACTGGATTAAAGAAGTTTACAAAATCATTACTGCTCAAAGTTAAAGGAATGTGAGGTTCAACACAGCGATGACTTTTTGTTAGCCTGGCTATAGTATTTAAGAGAAATCTAGGGTTGTTCTTGTTTTCTTCTATTAAGGAGGAATAGTAGGCGTTTCCTGTTTTGTGAAGGGACTTTTTTATAGATTAACAAACTATTTCTCCAGGCTGTTCGAAATACTTTTAACTGAGTTAAATACCGTTTCTTCTCTAACTTTTGCACTGATTTCTTTAGAGTTCTCAGATTATCATGATACCATGGAGAGATCCTCCTCTGAGTTGTTGCTTTTATCTTCAAGGGTGCAAAAGAATCAAGTGTGGAGTGAAGTAAGGCTGCAGTTCCATCTACAACCAAGTCAACCTGAGTAGGACTGATGGTGTGGCAGCTGTTTACTGCTGCATCCACAGATGGTATTGAAGTGATTATTGGTGGGAGTACTTCCTTAAATTTGGTTACAGCATCATCTGATAGGTATCTCTTATATTTCAGTTTATTTTCAGGGGCTATAAAGCCAGTTAATGTAAATTTGAATGATATCAGGAAGTGATCTGACAACAGAGGGTTGTCAGGAAAAAACATTAATTGATCAACGTCAATAGTGTAAGTGAGAACAAGATCAAGCTTGTGATTAGTTTGGCTGTTATTTATTATCTCGGGATTCTGTGTTTTGTGATCCATCTCTCAGCCACGTGGGTCGGAGGAGCCTTGATTGTTGGCACTGTGGAGATGATGTACACACCGTCAATGGGACTGATCTGGACACTCATCTTGTTCACTGCATACAGTACGGGGTTCATTGTTGGTAAGAGTTACAGTCATATCTGCCAGGCTACTGCTAATCTGGATTTGAGAAACACTCAAAACAGAAGAGAATTGAAGAGTTCTTCAAACACACCATGATAAACAAGTAACATTTTCTGCTCAGATGTTGGTTTGTGTTTCTGCAAAGAATGCAGATTGATGGAAAGGATCAATGGCTGACAAGTTATTATGTAATTTTTTTTATCAGTGTTTGATCTCTAATCTTCAAAAACACTATATACTTTTTGTCTCCTTCTGTTGCACTTTTCTCCTCAGGTGGTTTGTTCTTTGCGAAGCCGATGAGAGACATGAAATGTGTCACCATGATGGATCCGTTTCACTTGAAATATGGAAAAATCGCTGCAGCTGGACTGAGTCTGCTTTCAGTTATGGTGGATGTGACCTGGGTACCAGCAACACTGATTGGACTCGGTAAAAATCCATTCTCCTGGGACTTGGTAGTTTTATTTTGACAGTCACCTTTATTACAATCAAACCTGGTAGTTTTATTTTGACAGTCACCTTGATAACAATCAGACTTGGTGGTCTGTCCACTAGAATGTTCTCCCAGTGTTAATGTTTAGAGCTCATTGTTCTCTGCAACTAGTGGCCCACCATGAAAACTACATCATTTCTGTCTCACGTTTCTGCCGTTTCCATGGAAACAAACAGTGTTTTTAGATTGTTGCTGTGTAAACGTGAAACCTTTCTGAAACCAAAACACTGAGTTTTCACTTGAAACGTGGTGGTGTAAACGAGGCTTTATCCCGGCGTTACTGTGATGCTCATTGGCTGCTGTGCTGTGGACCAATCCTGACGGTGTCTGACAGGAGGAACCATGAGTGTGGTCCTGGATGTGTCCTTCTCCGTCTGCATCTGGATCTCTGCTGCCGTGGCCGTGGTCTACACCCTGCTGGGAGGCCTCTACTCCGTGGCCTACACTGATGTCATACAGCTCGTCCTCATCTTCATCAGCTTGGTAAAGGCTGCTGGAGTGTGTGTGTGTGTGTGTGTGTGTGTGTGTGTGTGTGTGTGTGTGTGTGTGTGTGTGTGTGTGTGTGTGTGTGTGTGTGTGTGTGGTGTCACTACAGCACCCACTAGTGGCCAAACATATAAACTACATCTTGTTCAGTGTTTCTGCTATTTTTATAGGAAGGGCCATCGTTTTCTAAACGATGGCCTTTCAAAAAGGTTTTTTCAAAGTGGTTGAGAATTTTGTTTTGAAAGGCCCTCACCTAGCTATCCACGTAATATCCATTTGGAAGGTTTTACTAAATGAGGACTACTAATTTGAAGGACTTTGGAGCTTTTATTTAGAAACCAAGCACATGCAGGTTAACTGGCCAAAGTTGAATTGAGATCTCGTTGCTCAATACTGTAAATTGCAGAACAATGTTCTCCCAAGGTGCAGTTACAGTGACATCATCGAGATGGAGGGAGAGTGGTGAAGAGGTCAAATATGGCTTTACTTAGGCAGAAGAGGAAGAAGAGGAGGAAGGAAAGAGAGAAACGACAAATAATCCAAGATCCCTGCCCCCTGGCAAGGCTGGTGGAAGGGTTAGGGTTAGGGTTAGGGTTAGACAAGACTATTAGACTATTAGACTATTAGACTATTAGACTATTAGACTATTAGACTATTAGACTGTCAGGTAGATTAGTCAAACCCCGCCCCTTTACCCATAGTTCCTTTGGGTGAGAGGCCTGGATCCTAGCAACCACCACAGTGGAAGGGTTAGGGTTAGGTTTAGGGTTAGGGTTAACCCAAACCCAAACCCTGACACCTAAAGTATATTTCTATATAATCTGATCCGGTTCAAGGAGGGTTAGAAAGAAAACCTCACAGGCTCTGTGTATTTATTGTTCCTTGTCTTTTTCCTACAGGTTGTCTGTGTTCCCTTCGTCATGATGAACCCTCACACCGTGAACATCAGCCAGACTCTGCTGAACAACTCTTTACACTCTCCATGGATCGGCACACCAGACGTTAGAAAGACATGGTTACTGATTGATGAGTTCTGCTCCTTGGTAAGATGAGGCAACAACATCAAGTAATATATCTCCTACAATCACACTGCACTAGGACAGCTCATGTCATTTGTGTTTCTGATACTTCAAAACTAAATTCAGGGAAGAAAATCTGCAGATTTAATTTTTAATTTACTGCATTTTGTTTTGAAGGCACTGGGCTGTCTGGGATATCAGGCCATCCACCAGAGAATCTTGTCGTCTTCTTCTAATGCGACGGCCAAGCTCACATGCTTTGTTGCTGCTTTCATCTTTCTTGTATTTATGATTCCTCTCGTACTGCTCGGGGCGGCCGTGTCGTCTACAGGTAATCAACAGCTTTACCTACTGCAGTCAATTGTGAAAAATGGTGTCTGTGTTATGGTCAATTCAATTCTAATGTCATTTTGAAAAAGTGTCCCTCTGGAGGCTCCCGCTGAGGCAGAGGATCAAAGTGTTTCCTGGTTTCTTTAAAGGGCTGTGAGATTGAGCCTGGTCCAATAGATCAGTCAGTCGTCTGATGGCATGGGACCACCTTCGATAGTTCCGATTCAGAGACAAGGTTCTAGGTGGAGCGGCATTGAGAAAATAAGGAGGGACAGAGTGTCCATCTGCATAAACATCCTGGAGGATGTAAATAAACCAGTCTACCGGCTGTCTGGAAGAGTTAACATTTTGATAATTGTTTTCAGGCTGAGCAGTTTCTTTTGGCCTTGAGTCCTCAGTCTCTCTGCAGTGAATCCATTATATCCGAATGTCATGGCCCTTATAGCTTCCAGCCCAATTGTCTACTTCTTCAAGTTGGACTCCATCCAGCGGAGATGTTCAACAGTCACACCCTGCTTAATTTTGAGTTCATTTATCATGAGTCTGAGTGTAAGAGCTCTGCACAGTCCATCAGTGATGGCTGGCAGCCTTCCCAGAACAGCTGCCAGTGTCATGCTGAACTTTGCCATAGATCAGGAAACTGCCGGCTCCAATCAGCAGTATACTTGTTATTATAAGTCCAATTATGTAGACGTCGTCCACATCCTCGCTGGAAAGGATGGAGAGACACACGATTCACCAACTGCTTCAGGAGTCCAACATGTATCCAGCAGCAAACGTTCTGTATGGACAGACAGGCTCTCCTCTGCCCATTCTTTTTGCCAAATAAATTTGGTCAATTGCATTGAGAGACCAAATGATCAATTCTATCATGTCGGTTTAGTTAGAGCAGTGTTTTTCAACCACTGTGCTGCGGCACACTGGTGTTCCACGAGATATAGTCAGGTGTTCCGTGGGAAATGATCCAATTTCACATTTTTTCTAAAAAAAAACATTTGTGTGCAGAGTAATCTAGTATAAATACTGTGGCGAGCGCCGCAGAAGAATTGTTCTGCGTCGAGATTCTTTTCTGCCAACTGATCACCAGAGGCTTTTTTTTTTACATGAACGCCCGCAAACGGAACTTCATAACAGGATCAGACTCCACACAACACATTTCTCACTCATGGTAGCTCACCAACATCCAACAAACCAAACTAGACGAAATAATTAACCATCTGAACCGAGGAACAAAAACACAACACAAGCACAAATCAACACACACAACAACCCAACAATAACCCTCAATATCTTCCGGCAACACATAACCTGAACTCCCATCATGCCCTGCAGCGACCAACTCCGTGATTGCTATAATACTCACAACACGTTGCCGGTGAAATCGAAACTTAACAGACATCAGTGTGGTTAATCTCCACCTCCTGCTCCCATCTTGTATCAAAGTACTGTGTCAGTGACAGTGATGGAGACGTTTTTGAAAAGGAAGAATGTGAACCAGGATCTCAGCTCTTCATCCATCAGGTCCAGGTTTCACACTGAGTGAGTAAAAATTAAAAAAAGAAATTGGGAAATACTTTTTTCTGTATTCATTTGATTCCTATTGATAAAGCATTGATGAGAATGACTTTATATTGTTAATAACTACAGAGTTTCACATTTTAACATTTTCGGGTGGTGGTGTGCCTCCAGATTTTACCAAAGAAAAAAGTGTGTCTTGGCTCAAAAAAGGTTGAAAACCATTGGGCTAGAGATGTAGGGAGATGCTCCTACTAGATTCTGACAAATACAAGACAAGAGGTAGCAAGAAGGGCAGATAAGGGAGGGAGGGAGAGAAAAGCGTCCGTCTTCATGATCAGCAGTTTCCGTCAAGCATTGATAAAGTAGCCATCTACAACTCATCAGTAATGAATTCATACACATATATAATGATGTTGTCTGCATAGAGACTCGTTTACAAATCCTTCTCTGTGCAAGTGAGTAAAGTCTCCCATGTTATGGCCCCTAATATCGACTCTGGAAGAGGTCGTCACCCTGCAGCTTCAAGGACATCTCGATCCCAACAACGTCCTCAGACATTTCAATCAGGTTTGAGGCCCTCTCACAGCACAGAGACTGTTCTGACAGAGTTTAGATAGATTGATAGAGTTTTATTGTCTAACCCAAGGGTGTCATTATTACTTAAATTCACTGAGAAGGGAACGGGCCGGCTGCAAGTTGTTCAGTTCTTGGAATTAGGTTTCCTCTGCTGTTGAGGGCTGTGACTGCAGATGGAATGAATGATTTTTTGTATATTGTTTTTCTGGCCAGTGGGACTTTGTATCTTCTGCCTGAGGGGAGGAGGGTGAAGGAGTGATGGAAGGGATGGGAGGGTTCCTCTGTGATCAGGATGGCTTCCCTGATCACAGAGTGTTCATACAGGTGGGACAGTGGAGTTTGTGCTGAGCCAGTTATTTTGCTGGCTTGGGCGGTGATGCGGGATAGTTTTATTTTCTGTTTGCTGGTGAGGAAGTTGTACCAAGATGGGATATTGAAGGTGATAATGGTTTACATGAGTGACCGGTAAACCATTATTAGAATCTTCTTACTGATGTTGAAGTGCCTTAGTTTCCTGAGAAGATGGAGGTGCTGGAGCGCTTTACTGTAAATGGTGTCGGAGTGTGTTTGGAAGGACAGGCGGGTGTCTATCTGTGTCCCAAGATACTTAAAACAGTCCACCTGTTCAACCTGTTCTCCCAGGATGATCAGGGGTTTCAAAAGCTGAGGTGTAACTGCTGCTCTGTCCCTGCCCACACAGCACGGCTCCTTTGTCTTTTGGATATTAAGATCCAGTGATTTCCCCCTGAAGGTTGTGGCCAGGTCATTGACTGCCAGTTAGTACTGGATGGGAGCCTCCATACTGTCCATGTGGGCCACCAGGGCCAAGTCATCGGCATATTTAAAAAGACTCATTCCCTCCCTGCTACAGGTGAGGTTGTTCGTGTAGGCAGATAACAGAATGGGGGATAAAGCACAGCCCTATGTTTAAAACCCGTCTACTGGATTTAAAGCCATTTAAAAGCACCTGCTGTGGTTTTGCCATGAGGAAGTCTTGTATCCATAAAATCCCAGTTGGGTGGATCTGTAGGTTCATGAGGCAGTGCAGCAGGGTGTCAGTGTTTACGGTGTTAACAGCCGAGAAGAAATCCATAAATAAAATCTGAGTAAGTGGTTGTGCAGAGTCCGTGTTTTCCGCAACTGTATCTAAAAGAGTCAGGCTTGCATCTTCCACACCTCATTTTGTGCTGTAAGCAAACTGGAGAGGATCCAGTTAGTCGGACAACATGTGTGACATTAAGTCACACACCGCTCTCTCCATGCATTTGCACAGGACTGATTTGAGGGCCAGAGGCCTGAAGTCTTTGGTGTCCTTAGCCCGTGCCTTTTTGGGGATGGGGATGCTTAAAGACTCCTTTCACAGGTTGAGAGCACAGCCAGAGTCCAAAAGGTGCTGGAACAGTCTGCTGATGACTGGTCCCAACTGTAGAGCACAGTCCCTCAGCCTCCTGCCCCTGAGCCTGTCAGGACCAGAAGCTTTGTGAGGGTTTACCCTCAGTAAGCTGCTTGTTCAGAAGCTGCTCATCCACAGTGATGGCTTCGTCGTCAATCTGACAGTTCAACTAAAGTGTTGTGACGTTGTTTTGGTTGAACCTACTGAAGAAGATGTTTAGACTGAAGATGTTTAGTTCTTCTGCAAATGAGGCAGGGTCTTTGCAACCAGCTGCAGTTGGTTTGGTGGCACAGCCCATCATGATATTTAGTGCCTGCCATACCTCCCTCACATTCTCACATGTCAATTTATCCTCTACTTTTTTCCTGTAGTTATTATTTGCAAGGGCAGACTGTCTCCTGAAGTCCTTCTCCAGCTCTTTCACCCTCTGCTTGTCCCCCTGAAGAAATGTTCTTTTCTTCTGGGTTAGGCAGACTTTCATGTCTTTGTTGAACCATTTTTTATTGTTAGGGTAGATGGTTATTTTTTTGGTGGGAGTGACAGTGTCCTCACAGAATGAGAAATATGAGGTCATTACTTCTGTCAATGAATTCAATTTGATACATATGCGTTTGGGATATTTCCATAACTCAGATCCAGAATATTGTTCATTCTGGTGGGAGTGGTGACGTATTGTTCCTGGTCTGGCAGCTGTAATGAGACATCACAGGGATTAAAATCCCCCAGAAGAAATAGAGGCTGCGCATCAGTTTGATTTAGATTAGATTAGACTAGAAGCTTTATTGTCATTGTACATGGTACAACGAAATTGCGGTGTAGCTACAATAACACTCAGTAGACATACAGTGGAACACAGGCAGCCATTCTCACATTCAGCATCGCATTCATCTCAGCAGACACACCATATATACAGAATAACCTAAACATTGACGCTCTGTGGTAGCTGTCAGCGATCCATTCTGCCGCCGTGTTAGAATCAGGACGAGGGACAGATGCTAAGATCACAGTCAGCTGGGAGAACTCTCGGGGTAAATAATGCGGTCTGAAAGACACCGTCAACAGCTCCTAGTGCTTACAGCACTCCGTCTCTCTCACTGTAAAGTTTGTTGCCCACTTACTGTAAATGGCCATACAGAGCCTGCCCCCAATCGATTTCCTGGTTTTCCTGGTTCTCACTGAGTCCCGGTCAAAGCAAATTGTGTTAAATCCATCCAGTTGCCGGTCTGTGTCTCCGGTGAGCCAGGTTTCCATGAAGCAGAAGGGGCTGGTCTGTCAGTAGTCCCGATCGAACTGTAGGAAGGTAGAAAGTTCATGTCTTGTTTTGAAGCGATCGCACATTTGACAGCACAATGGCCGGTAACAGCAGCCGGCTGCCTCTCCTCCTCAGTCTGTTTCTGATGCCTCCTCTGGACAAAGTCTGTTTCCTGGCCAGAGAGTCATTAAAAGCAGCCACAGGCCAAGCAAATGAGGTGCTGTTGTAGTTAGCTGTCCATTGAAGCAGTCCATTTTCAAAGATACCCACTCAAAACAACGAATTAAACATAATAAACACGCAGACACTCAGAGCGGTGTCAGGAGTCACTCTGGCAGAGTAGCGCCCCCTCTCTTTCCTCAGTGTGGTACACAGAACCACACTGAGGAAAGAGAGGGGGCAGAAGACTCCGGCTCCCCCAGCCTACTGATCCTGCTCCACCTATTCAGTGACGCCGTGTTCCACCAAGACTGAAAGAACGAGATTGTGGATACAAGTGTCAGGACTCGTGGTGGAGCCATTGCTCCTCCACAGTGAAAGGAGACAGCTAAAGTGGTTCAGGACAATGTCTAAGAGAACCACTGGTGTCCTCTATGTGAACCAAGGACATCCGACTCAGCCCTTCAGCCCGGTCCAAACTACCAGGAGAAATGACATCTCTTGGATGGTCTTCCAGAAGCTTGACGTCCTTCAGAAGTGTTGGGGGAAGACAGGGGTGTCTGGGCTGATTGTCTCTCCATACTGCCACTGGGACCGTATGCAGGCCAAGTTGGATAGAAGATGAATGAATTAAGCATTTTAGGTCTATCAGTCAAACTCTTTCATTCTCCTGTTTCCGTCCTTCAGACTGGAACATGACCTCCTATGGTTCTCCGTCTCCATACGACCGTGGGGAAGCAGCTCTGGTCCTGCCCATCGCCCTGCAGCACCTCACCCCGACCTTCGTCTCCATCATCGGTATCGGATGTGTGGCTGCAGCCGTCATGTCGTCAGCTGACTCTTCTTTGCTTTCTGCTGCTTCAGTTTTCACCAACAACATCTACAAGAACCACCTGAGACCAAAGGTGAGCTGATCTAGAATCCAACTAAACTGCTTCTTCTTACTACTACAGTACCAAACTCCCCATTCAATGGTTTTACTGTATGGAGAGGAGCCAATAAGGATGATTTGACAGACTGAATGAATGAACATCTGGTTTATAATTCATTGTTTTCTCCCCAGGCACCAGACAGGGAGACCCTGTGGGTGATCCGTGCTGCTGTGGTTGTGGTGGGTGTGGCTGGAACATCTCTGACCAGCCTGAAAAACAGCAGTGTGCTCTTCTGGTTTCTTGGAGCCGAAGTGTCATACGTCCTCATCTTCCCTCAACTCGTCTGTGCCCTCTTTTTTAAAGTGTCCAATGCTTACGGGGCTCTTATAGGCCTTCTGGTGGGACTGGGGGTACGACTCCTCAGTGGACACAAATCTGTGGGACTGCCCGTCATCCTCCATTTCCCAGGATGCACTCTGGAGGATGGCGTCTACGTCCAGTACTCTCCGGTTAAGACCATCTCCATGGTGTCTGGTCTGGTCTCCATCTTGCTCTTCTCCTACCTGACGTCTGAGCTCTTCAATAGAAACCTGCTGTCTGAGAGGTGGGACGTGTTCAAAGTGAAACACCGGCAGCTGCCACAAACACCAGCAGGTGGCGGCACAGAGCTGAAGGAGAATGAGAAGCGGAATGGAAACCTCCCTCCTTCTGACATAACAGAACCAATGATGAGCACATGTTAACATTCCTGTCTGGTGTTTATTTACTCATGTAATGAATGAAGGGGGAAACTACAATCTAGGCTCATGAAATCCATTGCTTCATGCTCCTCGTCCATCCTTCCATCTTGTATTCTGCTTATCCAATTCAGGGTCGGGGGTTCTGGAGCCGATCCCAGCTACTGTGGGCGAGGCCAGGATCCACCCTGGACAGGTTGCTGGTCTGTCACAGTGTCACGCTCGTCAGTCCAATATACATGAAATGTGATGCAATTAGAAGAAGCTCTTTTTAAACATGGTACCTTATTTTCATTGTTTCATTTAATTAAATCAGAGAAATTTCCAGTCAAATGGAAACAAACAGCACCAACATCCTTGTGTTTTTTTTTGTTTTTTGGGGGTTTTTTTGCCATTGAGGACTGATGCATTGTTTAGTATTATTATACTTGTTCGATGTGTTGAACTTTCTTGGTTTGGGTTTACTAAGTGGCTTAAAGGAGCCAATTAAAAATACTTTGTTATATTACTGAAGTAGTTTTCAGAAGTATCTGTACTTTACTTGAGTTTTCACATGTATTCCAACTTTCACTAATACATCAGTTAGTGATTGAAGATGAATAATTAGAGGTAGAAAAAGCTTGTTCAGTAAATAAACTGCTGTAATCCAAACATTTGACTTTTTTATGTTGCTTTAGAGAAACGGTTTACAAAGAAATAGAATATATAGCAGGCCAGCAGCTAGGGAGCATAAACCCCCCCACACCCTCACATACTCACACAAGACGACACCCACACTTATATATAGAATACACACCCCCACACACACATACACCCATGCTCACATTCACCCCACCACACACACAAACACACACAGACACTTACACACACACACCCGCACACACCTATCTGCACTCGTATCTCCCTGATACCTATCTACACTGTGATCTCCTTGATACCTGTCTACACTGTGATCTCCTTGATACCTGTCTACACTGTGATCTCCTTGATACCTATCTCCACTGTGATCTCCCTGATACCTGTCTACACAATGTGAGCTCCATGTTACCTATCAACACAGTGGGATCTCCTTGATACATATCTACACACTGTGATCTCCCTGATATCTATCTACACACTGTGATCTCCCTGATACCTATCTACACTGTGACCTCCCTGATACATATCTCCACTGTGATTTCCCTGATACCTATCTACACTGTGATCTCCTTGATATCGATCTACACAATGTGATCTCCTTGATACCTGTCTACACAATGTGATCTCCATGTTACCTATCTACACACTATGATCTCACTGATGCCTATCTACACTGTGATCTCCCTGATACCTATCTCCACTGTGATCTCCATAATACCTATCTACACTGTGATCTCCCTGATACCTGTCTACACACTGTGATCTCCCTGATACCTATCCACACTGTGATCTCCTTGATACCTATCTACACTGTGATCTCCCTGATACCTGTCTACACTGTGATCTCCCTGATACCTGTCTACACACTGTGATCTCCTTGATACCTGGCTACACACTGTGATCTCCTTGATACCTATCTACACACTGTGATCTCCCTGATACCTATCCCCACTGTGATCTCCCTGATACCTATCCACACTGTGATTTTCCTGATACCTGTCTACACACTCTGATTTCCCTGATACCTATCTACAGTATGTGATCTCCTGGATACCTATCTACAGTCTGTGATCTCCCTGATATCTGTCTACACTGTGATCTCCCTGATACCTATCTACACACTGTGATCTCCCTGATGCCTGTCTACACTGTGATCTCCCTGATACCTATCTACACACTGTGATCTCCCTGATACCTGCCTACACTGTGATCTCCCTGATACCTATCTACACACTGTGATCTCCCTGATATCTGTCTACACTGTGATCTCCCTGATACCTGCCTACACTGTGATCTCCCTGATACCTATCTACACACTGTAATCTCCCTGATATCTGTCTACACTGTGATCTCCCTGATGCCTGCCTACACTGTGATCTCCCTGATACCTATCTACACACTGTGATCTCCCTGATACCTGTCTACACTGTGATCTCCCTGATTCCTATCTACATGCACTCTGGCAGTGTACACCAGTCCAAACATTCTGACCAAAGACCTGTGAAGACTTATCGTTATACCTGGGCCACCCCATTCCAGTCTCACCTGCACTTTGCCTGTTAGACGATCTCACAGAAATTAAAAGAGAGAAAAACGAGTCCTTCATACTCCTGGTCTCTCGAAGTGTGACCAAAAAGCCAATCCTCATGAACTAGAAATCAAAAAGTAATCTTAATATAAAGTTATTTAAAAACTGACTCCTAGACCACATCACATTGGAGAGAATGTTGCTTGTAGGAAGAATCAATTGGCACAATTTGAGTTGACATGGTCCCCAATAATTTATTTACACCATGTAGCCCTGGGGGGGGGGGGGGGGGGGGGGGGGGGTACCGCCTTGGGGCTCTTGGGGCCACCTGTGGCTGGGGCGTTGAGGCTTGGGTGGTTGGCGGCCCTGCGATCTGGGGGGGTGCTGGCATCTATCCTGGGGAGTGGCGGCCTGGCCTGGGGGGTACTGGGGAGGTTGTGTGGGGGAGGGTCTGCTCTGGTTTGGGGGTGGTCCCGCTGGGGTGGGGTGGGGGTTCTGGGAGTTGGGCCTTAATGACCTAATTAAAAAGTTGCATCAAGCAGGTAGTGCAAATAAATAAATAGATAAATAGTACAACAACAGACTACAACTTAGTACTAATAAATAGCAGTAATAGTAAGAATGTGATAATAAAAGTGAGTCAGATATAAATAGAAGAGAGAATGAAGGTCAAAGGTTAAATATGATCAGCAGGAGGCCAGGCAGTGATCAGAACTGAGTTTTTAGAAAAACCACTGATTTGATGTTGAGATCAGGGGGCATGTTGTCGGCAGCTGCTGAAAGTAACTAAAAAGTGACTGGTAATCTTTTGATTGGCCCTACTCCTGTTCAGCAGCTTGGGCAGACAATATGATGTGATTGAGAGACTTGTGATGTCACAACACTTTTTACTCTTGTAACAGGAAGAGACCAAGAGTCTCCTCCTGTTGCTGCTTTTTTAATGTTGGCATGGCTGCTGTACACGACCGGGGGGGACGCTCAAAGAGACCCCCCAACACACACACACACACATACACACACACACACACACACACACACACACACACAGACACACACACACACCAGCTGCATCACCGTGTGGTACGGCGCCTGCACCGTATCCTGCGCATCGTGAGGATCATTGGTGTCTCTCCCCCCCTGCGGGACATATACAACACCCGCCTCACCCGCAGAGCCATCAGGATGGCAGGTGGCCCCACCCACCCCTCCCACAGCCTCTTCAGCCTGCTGCCGTAGGGGAGGAGACTTCAGAGTCTCCGAGCCAAAAGAGAGTCAAATACTTTTGGGATTCACAGCAGAATTTGATTTCCAAAGTATAACTATAGATCAACATTACAATATTGTGCTATTTTCATTTGTCATATGTGATTTTTGTTCATTATTGCTGATTAAAATAGTTGGATAATGGATACAATGTCCAGTCAGTCAGAAAACAGTCTGAGGAAAAAAGCACATACAATTAAGACAGAAGTTGGAATTTTGAAAGTTGTAGTTTTGTGTTGGTTAGTTTTCAAAACACAGAGGAGTATCAATAATAAGAAGAGTCTTTCAGTAACCTTCACAACGTTTTGAGCAGCTTTGTTGGCAGGATTCAAACCTAGGCAGGGAGACCCCAAAGGATTTCTAGTCCATCGCCTAAACCTCTCGGCCACAACAACTTGCTACTGGAAGATTAAATAGTGTGTGTCTGCTTCTCCTTTGTTCTCAGCATCTTCATGGCAACTGAAGTTGATCTCCTTTGATCTCATTTAATCTCCTTTGATCTCATTTAATCTCCTTTCATCTCTTCCATGAGGAGCCTCTCCCATCACTTTGTATGGGACATTGTTTTGTTGGTTTTTCCAATTGTGTTTGGAAGCAGTTATGTGAATCATTAACAAAAGTCATAACAACGTCTTCCTGATGTTCTTTTTGTGTCTGTGCTCCAGCAGTGCAGGACGAGTTATTCAGTAAAAAACTGAGATGCTGTCACATGGTGGAGGGGCGGAGCCACGCCGTACTGCACCTTACACACCATTTCCTGTTTCACTTGTTAACAAATCACATTATGGATCTGATCTGGATCTGAGCTGAATTTGGCCAAAAAGAGACGGAATGAACGACTTGAACTTCACAAAAAAAAGTGAACTCTCACACATTGAACCACCAAAATATGAAATAAAATCATAGCTCAACAAAGAGACTGAGTGTACTGAGTAAACAGTCAGATATTACTTAGAAGCAAGTAAATCCAACATTAGACCCTGACAGTGACAGTCTGTAATGACACAGCTGATCAATTAGTAGGATTAATAATGGAAACAGAGACAGAAGACAGAACAGAGAGTGTGGATTCTATTTTGAAAAGAATGCACTTCAAATGGTAAATTCTAATACATCGTGGACTATTAAATGCTACATTGTGAGATGTGATGAACTGTAGGGCAAGATGATATTGAACAAACCAAACAACAAATATGTTATGGAAGAAACATACTTGTTCAAAAGCACATAACTGAACCAATAAAAAGATGTATACAACATATATCTATGTATACAACATATATCTATGTATATAATATATATCTATGTATACAACGGGGCAGAAGGGGGCAGAAGGGGGCTAATCAGTGCCTGTTAGTGATCATGTCATTTAGACACCTGCACACAAAGCTGTTAAACACAGGAAGTAGCAATTTGTTAATGTCAGAAAATGTGAAGGCAAATTTACAAATAACAAACATAAATACAACGATGCAATGCAAGACAAGTCACAACTATTTAACAATATACATATATACACTTTTCATTTTCTACAAACATACCAGATGGAGGTGTTAATCATTTCTCCTCTTCTCCACCACAGTTTTAAAATGTTCACAGCTGGTGTACACCACACCCTCAAAACCAGGCGTGGTGGATTTTCTTGTTGTTGGGCAAAAGGTAAACATCTTCTGGTTTCCACGTACTTCTTCTTTTGATGGCGTGTACCTTTTGCGCAGGCCACCACACTGCGGTACTCGGCACGCCACACAGGGTTTGTTAGATTCCTTTGGCATGACGGTCTTGACGATGGGTGCAGGGGGGGGGGGGGGGGGGGACAAACACCTGACTGCTGGACGGCCCAGCAAACTGAATAGACGGTGCCCGAGGCTGTGCTGGGACCACCAGCAGTATTGGTGCTGCTGAGATGGAGGTGGGGTGTGGGAGGTGGTCCTGGTGGCCTTGGGCTGGATGGTCCACTTTGAAGGTCCTGCCACCGGCTCTGGTTCCTCAGGCTCCTCAAAGTCCAATCTGCAAATACACAATAGACCATGAGGATTCAGGGACGAGGATTAGCCATTTAACATGCTTCATCAGTCTTCATCTCCTCTTCACCCTTTTTAAACTGCCAGACTTTAAACTCTTTCTTAAACTCTCACTCCAGACCAGAGACGGGCCGGCAGGACAAAGCATTACAGTTTACCTGCAGCATTCACACTATCATGCATTTGCCGCGGGAAATGCAGATTCTCTCGTCTCTGGATTGAGTTGCTGCTTGTAGTCAAATGTGTTCACATGACCCTGTTGACCTCCAGCAGAGTTTCCAGCAGAGTTTCCAGCAGTGGACACTCGAAAAGGAAAAGAAAAAGTTAGCAGGGACTTTTTGGACGTACATTGAGCCTTTGAATAAAGGTTTGAACGCACTGAAAAATATCCAACATCATAACATGTAGAGGAAAGTCTCTCCTCTGTGATGGCCGGGAATCGAACCCGGGTCAACTGCTTGGAAGGCAGCTATGCTCTCCACTATACCACCATCACTACTTTGAGGAGCGTCACCTGTCAAAGATCATAAAGAATATAGAGTGATGGTGAAGAAGACCTGAATAAGTTTGTAGAATGGGACAGAATGTTTGATGTTTGATTCTATGAATACATATGAATGATATTGGATGAGGCCCTGGTGATGGAGTTGTCAGTGATATTTATGATGCTGAGGTCATGGTTGTATTAAACTGTGAACCCAGTGGCCTAATGGGCAAGGCACTGGCCTCCCATCTGGAGTCTAGAACTGAAGTGGACTGATCTAGTCTTGATTCAACCATGTTGTCACTAACATCTCACCACACTCCCTCAAAGAACCGTTCATTGAGTCATCACAACGTGATTGGACGTTCAATCTGAGTGTAGTTCTAGTTCTACGTTTAAATAAATGATGGTAGACATCAAGCAACAGCAGCAGCAGCACATCACATTGATGAGGAGGTGAGGTGACACAGTGAAGCTTCCAGGGAGCTGATGGGGTCAAAGATCCTCTAGATCAGGTGTGGGGAACCCTGGTCCTCAAGGGCCACAGTCCTGGATGTTCAAACACAGCTGAGTTGTCATGGTGACGAGCCAATCATTGTTGTCAGCTGTGTTGATGTGAGGAGACATTGAAACCATGCAGGACCACGGCCCTCAAGGCTACTCTAGATCCACACTGGTGACTTCTCAACTGTGAGGTTCACATCTCAAGTCCACCATTCTGTCCTCAAGGACACCACTGTCTCAATAGAGAGCTCTGCCCAATGTGGGACTTGAACCCACAACCCTGAGCTTAAGAGTCTCATGCTCTACCAACTGATCCAGCTAAAAAAATAAGAAAGCAGCCTGTATTAATATCTTTTATTGTATATGGCTGTTCATAAAAATAAATATATTATAAATATTACAAATTAAGCTTTATATACGGTATATAGTATATAGTTTTTGATATATAAAACATTGAATCTGTTCAATGTTTTGATAGTAGTGAACTCACTCCTCTCTAATTCCAGGTTTTGGGATTCATATTACTGCTGCAAAACCATGAGAAAGAGAATTTTGCAGAATATGAGCCCTTTGATCTCAGAATTCTACCACCCTATTGGTCTCATGCATAGTTTCTGTAGTGTAGTGGTTATCACGTTTGCTTCACACGCAAAAGGTCCCCTGTTTGAAACTGGGCAGAAACACAGAGGACGCTTTTTTTAAACTCCAAAACTCAGTTCAACTCTGGCAAATCTGGGTTTAGTCCCATTTGTACAACTTTCAAGGAGACATTCAGCACATTAATTGCTCCTTCCTAATCGTCATCCTTTACAAACACTGACTGCAGTCTGAGAATCAGATTTGAATGTCATCATTCATATCAGACTTCTGAAAGGAGATCATTTTTCCTGATCAGTTTCAATTGGCTCTCATGTCACAGGTCTTCTCCTGCCAAGATGTCCTCAAATCAATGTGTCTTCTCCTTGAGAGGTGAGGAATGAGCTCACTCTGAGAGCAGTGTCTCGTCTTTTGCCATGCGTCTTCCGTCCAGATGTTTGATCCTCATGTTGATACGGAGATGTGTGGAGTCCACAGTGTTTCACATCAATCACCTTGATTAGCCTGGTTGTAGGACTGGACCAGTTTGAGCCTGGAGGTTTTAGTGGGGTGAAATTCACAGGGTGTGACAAGTGTCCAACATATCAGGACCATAAATGATGGTAGTGAATCATGACTTGTTGGTTTGAGCAAGACATTCCATTCAATGGCTTCAACTGGGATTTGAACCCGTGTCTCCTGAGAGACTGGGTCTTGCTTCACCTTAGTTTTCCATATAAATACTTTTGTACCTGGAAACAGTCCATTTCCCATCTTGAAGTTCTACTTTTCAGCTTGGAGGATGTTCATTCACTTGTTTACTTTTGTAGAAAAAAAGCAGATCACAAACATAAAAGACACAAAACTAAAGTCATTTAAAATGGAAACTTCCTCGCTTTAAGAATCACTAAAAGAAATCAAGAAACAAATGGTGGTAGTAAAAATGTGATAATAAAAGTGAGTCAGATATAAATAGAAGAGAGAATGAAGGTCAAAGGTTAAATATGATCAGCAGGAGGCCAGGCAGTGATCAGAACTGAGTTTTTAGAAAAACCACTGATTTTATGTTGAGATCAGGGGGCATGTTGTCGGCAGCTGCTGAAAGTAACTAAAAAGTTACTGGTAATCTTTTTATTGGCCCTACTTCTGTTCAGCAGCTTGGGCAGACAATATGATGTGATTGAGAGACTTGTGATGTCACAACACTTTTTACTCTTGTAACAGGAAGAGACCAAGAGTCTCCTCCTGTTGCTGCTTTTTTAATGTTGGCATGGCTGCTGGACACGACCAGGGGGGACGCTCAAAGAGACCCCCCAACACACACACACACACACACACACACACACACACACACACACACACACACACACACACACACACACACACACACAGGGACGAGAGCTTTGGCTGAGCCTAAATGTTCCACTTCAACAAGCCTCTTATGAGGTCAGGAATTATATAATCCACCGTTTCAAAAAGTAGAACCAACCTCTCAATAATAGTGGTACTATGTCCAACTGTCCAGTGTGTTTTTGTACTTTTTGACAGTGTTGGTTTGATAGAAAAGCTTTCAACAACCAAACATCATTAGAGTGAAGAGAGTGAGATGAGATGAACTATGGAACCTCACACATCCTCAGTGACATGAGAAGTTGAGGTTTTAAGGTCAGAATGACCGAGAGGTCCAAGAGGCTTGGCGTGGCAAGTGAGAGTTCTACCTCTGAACCTCCTCCTGAGATGTTCTGACACAAAGGTTAAACCTCCAACATCTGGTTAGTTTAGTGGAGAGAATCTCCTCCTGTCACATGGAGACCAGGGTTCAATTCCCTGACAGGGAGAGCAGAACCTTTTAGTTTTTTATTAAAAACCAGGTTCAGATTGGGAACGGCCCCTTCCAGCCATTCCAGCTGTTGTCAATGTGAACATAAAAGTTGCACAGTGAGACTCTGGAGTCATTAGTGGTTCCCTTTCTAGGACCTCATCACTGGACACCAGGTTCTCTGCACCTTTTTTTAGGGACTGAGCCCGTAAGGGAAGCTGCCTAGAGGCGAGGACCCTATTGCATCTGTAGTGTTTCTTTCTTTGTTTCTTCTCCTGACGCCACTGAAACCAAATCTGACCCCTAAACTTGTTCACCAAATTTGACACTCTCATCAGGACTGGCTCAGACTAGAAGAAAATGTAAAAAAAATAACTCATAAAGTGCCAAAATGTGCTCTCTCGCGCCACCTACAATTACTAAAATGACCAATTTCCAGAACAAAGTGCAAGTGTGAATGCTGAAGAGGCTGAATAAAGCTGCTTTCTCATTTGAATAAATATCCTTTCATCTCAGCGTCTCCATGGCTCCATGGTGTCTCAGTACTGAGATCAAAGGAGACCAAAGGACCTCGCGGGCCCTGAGGTCCTCCGGCACCGGCCTTTTAGTTGTCCCTCAAACGAGGACCAAGACTCACGGGGAGGCTGGTTCAGCTCCTATGGCCCCCGTTTGTGGAACAGCCTGTCGGGGAACCTCAGGGCTGCAGAGTCCATTGAGGTTTTTAAAAAAGGGTTAAAAACTCACCTTTTTAATCAGGCTTTTAACTGATTTTATACATGTATGTGTGTATATAGTTATGTATTTGATCAATGTATTTATCTACTTCTATTTATTTATTTATTTATTTATTTTAGATAATTATCAAATTTTTTTACCTTCTTTTTTATCTCCAGTGGTTCCTCTAGGGGGCGCTACACTGGTGGTGGCCGGTTTTGCCGCTGGTGGAGCAGTCCCATGGGTTTCCCTGCCCGGGCCCCTGGCAGGTCCCCCGCGTATGTGGTGGGATTGGCTTGTCTGCCCGGTTGGGGGGGGATCTGTGGGGCGGCGCCCCCTGTGGTCGGAAGTTGTGCC
This sequence comes from Blennius ocellaris, assembly GCF_963422515.1. NCBI lineage: Eukaryota > Metazoa > Chordata > Actinopteri > Blenniiformes > Blenniidae > Blennius > Blennius ocellaris. The sequence continues at coordinate 10,746,629 of NC_137673.1, read as the reverse complement.
GCCCCCAGTGTGGACGGCCCAAATATGTCCCTTTCCTCACCTTAGTCCTCAGTGTCCTGCCATGTCTCCATATCACTAGGCATGTCTTCACCTATGGTGTGTGTCTGCATGTGTGCGTGTGTGTTCACCTGCTTTTTATTCATCTCTTTTATCTTTGCACTGTTTTTAATTCTTGTTGAAGCACTTTGTGTTGCTTAATGTATAAAAAGTTCTATATAAATAATGTTGATTGAATGATTGATTGAATCCAAGTGCTATTGCTTCTTTTAAAATGAGGCTTTCTGCAATATCAGCTGTTCTTGTGAGCATGAGACTCTAATACTTTCACACAACTTTCACACTTTGAAGCATCAGAATATGAAATATGATCATAGATCAAGAAACAGACTCTCAATGTTGTTTGTAATCTGACAGTTATTATGTAAAACAAAGTAAATCTAACTTTAGACCCTGTGACAGTGACAGCCTGGAATGAAAATTCTAATGTGTTTTTTCTACATCTTTTTCAGACTGTGATCAAATGTAAAGATGTGTTTGCAGTACATCTGACTCCAGGTAAAGCAGCACTAAAAATGCCCTGCAGGAGGCGCTGTGGCTTAGCTGGTCAAAGTGCCTGTCTCGTAAACAGGAGATCCTGGGTTCAAATCCCAGCAGTGCCTCACAACATTAATTCAAGTAACCTTTAATTCTATAACAATGTGCTCTCTAGCGCCACCCCCAGTCACTAAAATGACCAATGTCCTCCACAGCCATGGTGTGATCTCTCTAGGAATGTCGTAGAGATCAAACCAAAACTCCCATTGGAAACCCTGAGAAAAAAACTGCTCCATTTATTGTAGCAATGAATGATTGTAGAAAAAGCTCTTTATGTATTTATTTCTAAATGTGGCCTTAGTAACTGATGAAGGGTCAAATCAGGGTTTCATGATGAACTCATAAACACTTATGCTAAAAGGGGGTTAGCACTATACGTGGCTCTTTAGCACCATTTCCACCGCACAAAAGTGCGGGGAAGGAGCGGAGAGGTACGGAGCGGTACGGCAAAGTGAAGCTAGAGCTCTGGTCCGGTCCCCGTTTCCACTGCAGAGAGGAGCTTAAAAAGTGGGCGGGGCTTAAGTGCTCCACAGATATGTGATGCTACAACAGAAAAGAAAGTCTTCAGATCTAGATCTTATGAATCCTCTGTTGTTGTTTACATCCTCCACTTTGCACTTGTTGTTTAGTTAACTGTTATTTTTTGCGGCGGTTATTTTTTGCAGCGGCAGCGCTGCAGCCACAACTTCCGTGTTTGTTCTGAGAGAGGGAACGCTCTAGCGACTTGCCCAGCACTGGAGCTCTTGGGTGCAGGGCAAGTCGCCGGAGCGTTCACCCTGGTTGGCGGAGGTACAGACACAGGAGTCTTGAGCTTTCTGCTCAAACGCAGGAGCAGCCGCTCCACTCCGGCGCTGATCGCGGTCCGGCAGCTCAGCGCCGGAACATGGGGGCTCCGTGCTCCGAGCTACTCTTCATTGCTTCCGTGGTCCGTCCCCGCGATATAGCGCCACTGACCGCGGTTGAACAGAACGCTGACCGCCTCTGGGAAGCAGAGCTGCCGGAGCGCCATCAGCTCCGGTGTCCCGGACGCACATCCACGCCACGGCGAGCGCTATGCTGCAAACAGAATGCTCCAACGCGATGCAAAATCCCGAGCCCCAGTCCCCCCCTGCCTCATGTCCGCTCTTTCACCACAAACACTAAAGTTGAGCACTAAAGAAAAGAAAAAAAAGACCAGTGCAAAGCTGACCACACTGACAGCAGAAGATTCATCCAGCTGACACATTAAAATATTGAGGGCGTGTAGTAAACCACTGACCAATCAGGTCCTCAAACTCAGACCCGTTCCACGGTCCTGGTACCCCGACGGAAGGGTAGTGGAAAAGGAACTGCCTTTGGAGTGGTTGTTTCTGGAAAATCACAAATTCCTGCAGTGGAAACGTGAACCGTAACAAATTATACCAGTGTTTTTCAACCACTGTGCCGTGGGAAATTATCCAATTTCACATTTTTTTCTAAAAAAAACATTTACTCTCACAGCCAATGTCAGCTGTGAGAGCAGTGTGCAGAGTAATCGTGTATAAATACTATATATAATACAATAAAAATTGCTCTGGGTTGAGATTCTATTCTACCAGCTGAAAACCGGAGGCTTTTATTTTGACATGAACTCACGCAACCGGAACTTCATAACAGGATGAGACTCCACACAACACATTTCTCACAACCCCAACAATAACCCTCAATAACCTCCGGCAACACATAACCTCAACTCCCATCATGCCCTGCAGCGACCAACTCCGTGATGCTACAACACTCTTCGCCACTAGATGGCAGTACAGAACTTTGTCGGTGAAATTAAACTTAACAGACATCAGTTTTTTGCTACCATCTTGGTAGCAAAAAAAAATCAAAAAATCACCTCCTGCTACCATCTTGTATCCAAGTACTGTGTCAGTGACAGTGATGGAGACGTTTTTGAAAAAGAAGAATCTAACCAGGATCTCAGCTCTTCATCCATCAGGTCCAGGTTTCACACTGAGTGAGTCACTGTTAAAAAAAGAAATTGGGAAATACTTTTTTCTGTATTTATTTGATTCCTATTGATAAAGAATGGATGAGAATGACTTTATATTGTTAATAGAGGCTACAGAGTTTAACATTTTAACATTTTCGGGTGGTGGTGTGCCTCGAGATTTTTCCAAAGAAAAAAGTGTGCCTTGGCTCAAAAAAGGTTGAAAAACACTGGACTACACCGTTCTATCCCAGTACTTTTTGTGCAGTGGAAACGGGGCTTTTGACACCCCTGCTCCACAGTGGTGACCTCTCCACTGGAAGACTCATAAGAGAGAGCTTCAGATGTCAATCCTCCAATTTTTTTCTTGAGGACACCACTGTCTGAAAGTAAAGCCCAATGTTGGGCTCGAACCATATCAATATGGTCTCTTAAAAGTACAGTTCTGACACCAGACTCTTTATAGAGCGTGAGTTCTATGTAGACGATGGTCTCGTTTCCACATCAACAGAGGAAGAGACAATTTCTCTGCTCCAGAAAACCCAAGCATCTCTCTCAGAATCTAACTTGAGACTTCAGCAGATCACGTCCAATAGCAAAGACATCTTGAGAGCATTTCCAGCAGAGGATCATGCTAAGAACATGAAAGATCTTGACTTAGATGGAGACGTGTACCCACACAGTGAAGTCTTGGATTAAGCTGGAATATCAAAAATGACACTGCTGAGGATCAGAGGCAGACTGAAGCAAGCTGATCTAAGTGACAAAGAAAAGCATCCAAATATTCTTCCAGTCAATCACCATGTGTCATCAGACACTCTCCTTTGATCTCCATGAGGTACCTCTCTCATCTGAATTGAATCCACAGGAGGTATTGAGACATTGATGGACTCTGCTGCTCTCTGATTATGTAACTAAACACACCTGTGAGCTACAAGCTTTAAATACTGGAGGTTCAATCACAGCAGGAGGTCATAACTCAAGGGTTTTGGTCCAGAAGTATCTGCAGATGAACTTCATCCACAACTGAAGGTTAGAGTCTGCTGGAGTCAGTCCTGCAATATGCAAATTAGCCATGAGCACCAGACAGGAGGAAGCCTGACTTTGAGTAACTTTGTACATAAAGTCACTCAGTTCCAGTGATAATAAGCTGGAGGTGCTGGAGGAGGGCAGAGCTCCGGGGGTGAGGCTCCTCACACCCAGGTTGTGTTGCTGAGACGATGAGCCTCCCATGGGCTCAGGAGAAGCATGTGGGGGGGTCAGGTGGTGGGTCAGATGGAGCTCTGTGAAACATGAATAAAGCCCCGGAGATGTATCCACGGCATGAAGCCTGTTAATCCTTACAAATCCATATAATAACCCCGTCATCATATAAGTCATTATATAAGCTGCAGGGATCAAAGCACGTGGAAAAAGTAAGGGCTTATAGTCCAGAAAGTAGTGTAGTTAATGTGTGACATAGTGGTTAAACTATTTACGGATCTGTCAGTTTTCCAATGTGTGTTTTTAGGGTTAGGGTTAGGGTTGGAAAGAAATCCTGGTCTTTCAGATTGAGGGACCAGCAGGACAACAAGAGTGTGAGGAGCAACCTGAGGAGGGCGCCAATGAGGCCAAGACAAAATCCCAGCAATGCATCCAGGAGCCGTGATCGTATAGTGGTTAGTACTCTGTGTTGTGGCCGCAGCAACCCCGGTTCGAATCCGGGTCACGGCAACGGCTGCTGAAATGTTGTCATCACAAGTTTTCAAGCCGGTACATGGAACCATTGACAAGTTCTGCCCAGACCGTCATGGACAATCATTTCAAGCTCTTCTCTGGACATCATGGACCTGAGCTTGGAGACGTTACACAACTGGAAAAAGCAGTTTTTTACCAGCTGTCTACAATGTTGCTCCAGTGACATGGACTGATCAAAGACCAGCCCTAAATTCTTCATATTTTCAGGATTGTTACGTTACGTTATGGAACGCACACTGAAGTTAACCCGGAAGTGGAGTTTGGACATGATTGTGTGTGCATCTGTGGTGTGGTGGTGAGTGTGTGTGTTGCCTTCAGGGGCAATGGGAAATAAAACAATGCATGTGAGAAACACTAAACGATAAAAGTTCACATCTTGAGTTAAGGTTTTCACCAAAGTGGGCTGGTGAGCTCAGTTGGAATTGCTCTTTGAACAATTTGATTAAAACTCAAAGACACACCCACTTTCTGTAAGAATCAGTCTCTGTGGCGCAATCGGCTAGCGCATTCGGCTGTTAACTGAAAGGATGGTGGTTCGAGCCCACCCAGGGACGAGAGCTTTGGCTGTGCACAGAGAGACACTTCAAGACAGACTTTTCATTTGAATAGTGTATATAGATTATATCCATTCTGACATCACCACATGGAGGCGCTGTTTCAAGCAGTGCATCAGGATGGGTTCAGGTGAAGGACTGCTGATTCATTGTGCTCTCCATGTGTGAGTTCAAATCCCACACTGGTCGATTCATGTTATTATAGCACACGACTGAAACGTTCCTCCAGAACTCATAACGAACCAGAGTTAGCAAGGAGATGCTAACTGAAAACCCAAGGAATCAATCGTGTAGGAATGAGTTTAACATTGGGATGGACACACAAATCCATAAATAGTGTAACCACAAATGTCAAAAGTTAACTACACTACTTTCTGGACTATAAGCCATTACTCTTTCCACGTGCTATGATCCCTGCAGCTTATACAATGACGTGGTTAATATATGGATTTATAAGGATTAACTGTCTTCATGCCGTGGATACATCTCCGGGGCTTTATTCACTTTTCACAGAGCTCCATCTGACCCACCACCCGACCCCCCCACATGCTTCTCCTGAGCCCATGGGAGGCTCATCGTCTCGGCCATGACCTGAGCATGTGGAGCCTCACCTCTGGAGCTCCGCCCTCCTCCAGCACCTCCAGCTTCACACCTCACGAGTGTCACTGTTCAGTCTGAGGACAGTACACTGTCCTGGACACACAGTTCTCTCTCTCTCTCTCTCTCTCTCGCTCTCTCTCGCTCTCTCTCGCTCTCTCTCTCTCTCTCTCTCTCTCTCTCTGTCTCACTCGCTCTCTCTCTCTCTCTCTCTCTCTCTCTCTCTCTCTGTCTCTCTCTCTCTGTCTCTCTCTCTCTGTCTCTCTCTCTCTCTCTCTCTCTCTCACTCTCTCTCTCTCTCTGCATGCTAGGAGTGTGTAGGTGTGAGTGTGTGAGCAGGTGTGGAGCGTTGGGAGAAGTTTCAGTGTAAACTGTGTTTCTGCACTTTAATCTTCGGTGTTCCTCCTCCCCTGGCTCCTCCCCTGGCTCCTCCTCCCCTGGTTCCTCCTCCCCTGGCTCCTCCCCCCCTGGTTCCTCCTCCCCTGGCTCCTCCTCCCCTGGTTCCTCCCCCCCTGGCTCCTCCTCCCCTGGTTCCTCCTCCCCTGGCTCCTCCTCCCCTGGTTCCTCCTCCCCTGGCTCCTCCTCCCCTGGTTCCTCCATGTGAAGGTAAGAGGAGGTTCATTCATCACTTTGAAGGAAAGGAAACTGGAACATCCAGTTAGAACTCTGGTGGTCATGAGGAAGTGGTTTAGTGGCACAACTTAGCGGTTCAGATGCAATAAAGTGGCTATGTGTGTTTAAATAACTGCAATTAGAAAACATGAGCAGAAGGTGGGCGTACCCTCGTGAGGTCAGGCTCATGAAGAGAGAGGAGGAAAACTACAGTAGTCTTTGCTGAAACCCGGGATTGAACCAGGGACCTTTAGATCTTCAGTCTAACGCTCTCCCTGCTGAGCTATTTCAGCACAGCTCAGGTGGTTTTGCATGAACACATGGAAACTTAACATCAGAATCGCTGTACTTGGTACTGGACCACCATAGGATCCATTGTTCTCACTCATACTTCCTCAACTCCCTGTGAAGACTCTCCATCCACCTGGTTGACGTCGTCCTGAGGAGGACTTTCCTTCCATTGTAACGCCTCAAAAGTCTTGAATGAACATCGGCTCAGAGTGATTCTGACAAATGAATCCAGGATCCATTCTACCAACTGAGCTATAGAACGGTTTAAAGTGTGTTTCCTCACAGGGAGAAAACATTCCAGTGGAATAGACACACAGCAATAGTTTACATTGTTCTAACTCATGTTTCTGAAAAGCCTTTGGATTTCAACGGTGGATCCTCACATTAAAAGTGCATCATTGATTAATTTCATCACATCAGAAAGTTTCCTTTGAAGTCTTGAGGACTGTGGTCAGATGTCTTGACTCTGTAGTTTGACTTTCCAGCTGAACCATGATGTCATAAAGAAAACTCAGTTTTATGAAAACTCCTCCTTCGAGCCGGATTTGAACCAGCGACCTAAGGATGTCAATGGTGTCCACTACAGTCCTCCACTCTACCAACTGAGCTATGGAAGGGTGTGAAGTGTTGTTTATGGCCAGGATAAAAAGTTCCTCAGGACTATACACAGGTAAAGTTTTGACACATTTGCAGATGATACAACCGTCATAGGGCTTATTGGCTCAAAAGATGAATCACATTATCGTGAGGAGGTGGAAAAGGTAGTCAAAGAATAGAAATCAACTTGCTTCTGAACACCTCAAAGACGTGTGAACTTGTCATGGACTTTCATCACAATAAGAATCAGACGCCAATTACCATCAACAATTCTGAGGTACAGATTGTTGAGGAATGTAAATTCTTGGGCGTGACTCTTTCTCATGACCTGAATTGGAGCTCAAACACCAGTAACATTGCTAAGAAAGCCAGACAGCGCCTCTTCTTTTCATGCAAGCTCCACGATTTCACTCAAAATACAAAGGTTCTTCTAAACTTTTACTATTGTGTAATTGAGAGTATTTTAACGAATTGTATTACTGTGTGGTTTGGAAATCTCACTTCAGATCTGAGATCACAGTGTAGATAGGTATCGGGGAGATCACAGTGTCGGTTGGCATCATGGAGATCACAGTGTAGACAGGTGTCAAGGAGATCACAGTGTAGACAGGTATCAGGGAGATCACAGTGTAGACAAGTATCAGGGAGATCACAGTGTAGACAAGTATCATGGAGATCACAGTATCAAGGAGATCACAGTGTAGAAAGGTATCAGGGAGAACACAGTGTAGACAGGTGTCAAGGAGATCACAGTGTAGATAGGTATCAGGGAGATCACATTGTAGACAGGTATCAGGGAGATCACAGTGGACACAAGTATCAGGGAAATCATAGTGGAGACAAGTATCAGGGAGATCACATTATCAAGCAGATCACAGTGTGGACAGGTATCAGGGAGATCACAGTGTAGATATGTATAAAGGATATCACAGTGTAGTCGAGTATAAGGGAGATCACAGTGTAGACAGGTATCAGAGAGATCACAGTGTGGACAGGTATCAGGGAGATCACAGTGTAGACAGGTATCAAGGAGATCACAGTGTAGACAGGTATCAGGTAGATCACAGTGTAGACAGGTATCAAGGAGATCACAGTGTAGACAGGTATCAAGGAGATCAGCTGTGCAGTTAGAACATATGTTAGAGGAAGTGAGACCATCTTGAACATCTTTGTCCTGTAATGAACTAGTGAAGGATCTTGTATTGTCTGAGCTGTATATTGGTGTTTCTGCTCATTTTGAATGTGTTTCTACAGATTACTGACCAAAGCGTTGGGTCTGTGTTGATGTTGAGATCTTCTTCCCATTTGGAGCTTGAAGGTATATTGTGGTATTTGAACATGACAGGATTGAAAGGATTTTAGAAAGTGGTTTTGGTGCTGAGATCTTCAGGAGGTTTGTCACTGTCTGAGGTAAGTTTAGGTTAATCTCTTCTAGTTTGAACTTCCTTTGTATGATTAAATATTTTTTATTGTGAAAACACTGGACTTGACTTGGTGCCAATAGATTGAAGGCAGTGTCTCTTGATTGTTATTAAATTAAACCTTTCTCCAGACAAACATCCTGCAGATTTTCTGTAAACAAAACATTACAATCATATGTGGACCAATGCCCTTCTTATGGAGGATGAATTGGCCTTTATTGTGTGAATGCTGAAGGCAATGCTTTGATCTGCAACAGACACTGATCTCCTTTGATCCTATCAGAGTGAATCCTGATCTGTGTGTGTGTGTGTGTGTGTGTGTGTGTGTGTGTGTGTGTGTGTGTGTGTGTGTGTGTGTGTGTGTGTGTGTGTGTGTGTGTGTGTGTGTGTGTGTGTGTGTGTGTGTGTTTCAGAGGATCAGCATGCTTGTTTTCACATGTTTTGTGAAAAAGCCTTGCTCATGTTTTTGACATTGAGAATAAAATAAAATTCATGTTTTGTAACACAACAGTTAAAGTGTGTCTGTATTGCTTATTGAAACTTGAAGACCTTCTATAACACACTGATGGATATTTCAATGACTGACAGTCACATGTTAACGGGTCGGTTTTGACCTGAGTCTTAGATCCCATTTACACAACAACATTCCAAGTGACAACAACTTGTCTGTTCAAGAAAAGTCTTACTTTTACACAACAGCAGCAGACACACTGACAACAATGGAGTTTTTACAATGTGAACAAGTCTCAGTCAACAGTGGTCGTCTTCTGTGTAGGGTATTACAGGGAACCTTCCATGAGGGCAGAACAAGTTGCCTGGCTAGCTCAGTCGGTAGAGCATGAGACTCTTAATCTCAGGGTCGTGGGTTCAAGCCCCACGTTGGGCTTTACTTTCAGACAGTGGTGTCCTCAAGAACAAAATGGTAGAATTGGCACCTGAAGCTCTCAACTATGAGTCTCCCAGGTGAGTGGTCAACATTGTGGGTCTAGAGCATGACCTTTGACCTCATCAGCTCCCTGGGAGCTTCACTGTGTCACCAACTCCTTCATACTCAAAGTGTCTCATTTCTACCCTGCTCGAACCACCATCCTTTCGGTTAACAGCCGAATGCGCTAGCCGATTGTGCCACGGAGACTGATTCTTACAGAAAGTGGGCGTGGCTTTGAGTTTTAATGAAATTGTTCAAAGAGCAATTCCAACTGAGCTCACCAGCCCACTTTGGTGAAAACATTACCTCAAGATGTGAACTTTTATCGTTTAGTGTTTCTCACATGCATTGGTTTTATTTCCCATTGCCCCTGAAGGCAACACACACACTCACCACCACACCACAGATGCACACACAATCATGTCCAAACTCCACTTCCGGGTTAACTTCAGTGTGCGTTCCATAACGTAACGTAACAATCCTGAAAATATCTCCACTTCTAGTGGCGGCGTTCTCCTCCTTTCCTGAAGGACTTCATGTTTCACTCCAGCACTTCTGATCCATCTGGAGCTTTATTTTCTCTTTAATTCCACATGGTGGAGGATGAGGATTTTTAAATCATTTGGACATCAAAGCACACTAAAGTTTTTCAAAGACTTGTGATTGTTGTTTAGTTGATAAAAGGATTTGTCTCAAAATCTGCAACTGAAATGTGAACTGTGATGACTGTATATAAAGTGCTCACCTTTACATCACAGGACCCCTTGGAAACTGGATTTGATCACAAAAAGTAACATGAGGTGAAGTCAGAGTTGATGACACACTGATGGCAGTGTGTCTTTCCTGCTGAATGAGGAACTAAATCCATCCGAACCTCTGAAGGTGGCAGTGGTGGGATTTGAACCCACGCATCCATTAATCCAGCGCCTTGGACCGCTCGGCCACACTACCTACTTCTAATGAAACATCACAAAGTGTGAATTGAAATCAAAGGAAAAGAAGCTGAATAAATAATCATTGAAACTGAGAACAGGATGAACAAAAACCTGTTTCAAGTTAAATCTCCCAGTTCTAATCTTTTCACTCCATTTCATTTTCTAACACATTTCTAACAAATCACGTTACGGATCAGATCTGGATCTGGGGCCTCATTTATAAAACCTTGTGTAGGATTTCTACCAGCTTAGCTTCCAAGATCAGATGAGATCAGGCGTGTTCAGGGTGGTATGGCCGTAAGGATCAGTGACACGAAGAAATTACCTTTTTATAGGTGAAAATACACTGAAAACCTGTTGATTGTTCCATCTGTTGTCAATCAGGTGTCTCTCAATTCAAACTGGAATAAAGCTCCAGAGTGTCTTTGTTGTGAGTCTCTCTCAAATACTGACCACCAATCAGAGACTGGTCAGCTGATGGAGCTCACCTGGTCCATCCAGGCTCCAGAAAACATGGAGGAACTCTGTCAGGACCTGTCAGTGTCAAGCCTGAAAGGTCCTTTGTGATCTAAATTGTGATCGATTGCTTTCTAGTGGAATTCTACTGTCAGATTCCCAGAACTTTTTGATCTTCCATGAACAATAAGTAGCAACAACACGAGTGCTGGACCATGTGGACTGTAACACTTCCACTGGTTGGGTGTCTTAAGACCCAGAACCAGGTGGATAGAGAGTCTTCACTGCTTCTTGAGGAACTTTGACTTATTGAAACGATGAAATGAATCAATGATGCACTTTTAATGTGAGGATCCACCATTGAAATCCAAAGGCTTTTCAGAAACATGAGTTAGAACAACGTAAACTATAACTGTGTGTCTATTCCACTGGAATGTTTTCTCCCCTGTGAGGAAACACACTTTACACCGTTCTATAGCTCAGTTGGTAGAGTGGATCCTGGATTCATTTGTCAGAATCACTCTGAGCCGATGTTCATTCAAGACTTTTGAGGCGTTACAATGGAAGGAAAGTCCTCCTCAGGACGACGTCAACCAGGTGGATGGAGAGTCTTCACAGGAAGTTGAGGAAGTATGAGTGAAAACAATGGATCCTATGGTGATCCAGTAGTAAGTACAGGCGTTCTGATGTTAAGTTTCAATTCCCCTGAGATGTGCTGAAATAGCTCAGTTGGGAGAGCAGTAGACTGAAGATCTTAAGATCCCTGGTTCAATCCTGGGTTTCAGCAAAGACGATTGTAGCTTTCCTCCTCTCGCTGCATGAGCCTGACCTCACGAGGGTACGCCCACCTTCTGCTCATGTTATTGAAACACACACATCGCCACTTTTTTGCATCTGAACCGCTAAGTTATGCCGCTAAACCACTTCCTCATGACCACCAGAGTTCTAACTGGATGTTCCAGTTTCCTTTCCTTCAAAGTGATGAATGAACCTCCTCTTACCTTCACATGGAGGAACCAGGGGAGGAGGAACCAGGGGAGGAGGAACCAGGGGAGGAGGAACCAGGGGAGGAGGAACCAGGAGAGGAGGAACCAGGGGAGGAGGAACCAGGGGAGGTGGAACCAGGGGAGGAGGAACCAGGGGAGGAGGAGCCTGGGGAGGAGGAACCAGGGGAGGAGGAACCAGGGGAGGAGGAACCAGGGGAGGAGGAACACCGAAGATTAAAGTGCAGAAACATAGTTTACACAGTCAAACTTCTCCCAACGCTACACACCTGCTCACACACTCACACCCACACAATCCTAGCATGCAGAGAGAGAGAGAGAGAGAGAGAGTGAGAGAGAGGGGGGGAGAGAGAGGGGGAGGTGTAGGGCTGCGTGTCCTGGACAATTTGCTTTGAAATTGTAATTGAAATTGAGATGTATCCACGGCATGAAGTCTGTTCATTGTATAAGCTGCAGGGATCATAGCCCGTGAAAAAAGTAACAGCTTATAGTCCAGAAAGTACGGTAGATAATTGTACCACCCCAACAAGAACCTGGAGGACTTGTGGTTCAGGAACAGTCCTGGCAGTGTCCTGGTTCTCCCATGCAGGTCCAAGGAGCTGGTCTCTTGAGATCTGTGATGAAACTTTGTCCTGTGGGATCCAGGAGGAGCTGGCCGGTGCCGCTGAAATCCTTCTGTGTTTTCTCTCATTGGTTGGATAGTTTAGATGAGAAAGAATTTTCTTTACACCCAAACAAGTCTCAAATAAGTTTAAAAACAAGAAATCAGTAAAATAACTAAGTACATTTTTAAATGAGTAACTAGTAATCAGTAATCAGATTAGTTTTTCAAGGTAACTGTGGCTACACTGCTCAGATTTCATGTTTGGTTTTTAAAACACCTTCGGTGCTTTAAACAAGAAAATTCCACGTGAAATAGTGTGTCTGCCTCTCCTTTGTTCTCTGTGTCTGCATGGCAACAGACGTTGATCTCCTTTAATCTCCTTTAATCTCCTTTCATCTCTTCCTTGAGGAGCCTCTCTCATCACTTTGTATGGGACATTGTTTTGCTGGTTTTTTCAATTGTGTTTGGAAGCAGTTATGTGAATCATTAACAAAAGTCATAACAACGTCTTCCTGATGTTCTTTTTGTGTCTGTGCTCCAGCAGAACAGGACGAGTTATTCAGTAAAAAACTGAGACGCTGTCACATGGTGGAGGGGCGGAGCCACGCCGTACTGCACCTTGCACACCACTTCCTGTTTCATCTAGACACCTGCACACAAAGCTATTAAATACAGAAACGATGGTGGTGCAAGTCAGTGACGTCTGCCGTGGTGGAGAAGAACTACAAGTTTCTGAAAACGGACTATAAAAAGCACTTTGGGTTTTAAAAGATTTAAAGTTGTTAAACACAGATTATTACTTTGGTAACTTACTAACTACTTCATTTTTCCGACATCATGATTTTCCCTGAACGGTCAGATGAGCGGGTCCCTTTAAATGTTGTTGCTGCAAGGAATTGTGGGGCAGCATGAGCTCACCTCCTTTGCAACAGGAAGCATCAGTGCTATCCTATGCTAAAGGAGGTTCTAAAGGAAGCATCAGTGCTATCCTATGCTAAAGGAGGTTCTAAAGGAAGCATCAGTGCTATCCTATGCTAAAGGAGGTTCTAAAGGAAGCATCAGTGCTATTCTATGCTAAAGGAGGTTCTAAAGGAAGCATCAGTACTATCCTATGCTAAAGGAGGTTCTAAAGGAAGCATCAGTGCTATTCTATGCTAAAGGAGGTTCTAAAGGAAGCATCAGTGCTATCCTATGCTAAAGGAGGTTCTAAAGGAAGCATCAGTGCTATTCTATGCTAAAGGAGGTACTAAATGAAGCATCAGTACTATCCTATGCTAAATGAGGTTCTAAAGGAAGCATCAGTGCTATTCTATGCTAAAGGAGGTTCTAAAGGAAGCATCAGTGCTATCCTAGGCTAAAGGAGGTACTAAATGAAGCATCAGTACTATCCTATGCTAAATGAGGTTCTAAAGGAAGCATCAGTGCTATTCTATGCTAAAGGAGGTTCTAAAGGAAGCATCAGTGCTATCCTAGGCTAAAGGAGGTTCTAAAGGAAGCATCAGTGCTATCCTATGCTAAAGGAGGTTCTAAAGGAAGCATCAGTGCTATTCTATGCTAAAGGAGATTATAAAGGAAGCATCAGTGCTATCCTATGCTAAAGGAGGTTCTAAAGGAAGCATCAGTGCTATTCTATGCTAAAGTAGGTTCTAAAGGAAGCATCAGTGCTATGCTATGCTAAAGGAGGTTCTAAAGGAAGCATCAGTGCTATCCTATGCTAAAGGAGGTTCTAAAGGGAGCATCAGTGCTATCCTATGCTAAAGGAGGTTCTAAAGGAACCAATGTGTCTCCTTTCCTTTGCTTATTGAGAATTCAGTCAGTCCTTATCATGGCCGCGACACAAAACACTTCCAGGGTTCAGTGAAAGTCGATAGATGAGGAGTGAGGAGGGACATTTCATACCCAAAGCCTCTTTTGAAATTTAACAGAAAGGGTTGATGGTTGATTGATGATCAAAGGGCTCATCCGGGAATTGAACCCGGGACCTCTCACACCCTAAGCTAAAATCATACTCCTAGACCAATGAGCCGACATGTTGAAGAAGCTAAAGGACTCCAGTGATTGTTATAAAGCTGCAGGTTTGGATCATTTCCACACTTCAAGTCAGGACCAGCTTGGAGTTTGTATGTTCTCCTTAGCCCTGTTTCCACCGCACAAAAGTACGGGGACGGAACAAAGTGATACGGCATCCGTCCCGATGCAGTGGCACTGACCGCGGTTGAACAGAACGCTGACCGCCTGACAGCGCACCGCACGGTGTGCGGGGCACCCACACCATGGCGCGTGGCGCACCCACAAATTGAAAGCTGCAAATAGAAAGCTCCAACGCAATGCAGCTTTCAAATGCCACCACTCCCAGTTTCAGAAGTTTACGTTGTTATATTTACTGAAATCAGGAAGTAACAAGATGCCACAGTCCATGAAGCTCCTAATATGTTGGAAACTGAGTTGAGGAATTTCCAAAACCTTCCTGTGTTTTCGTCCGGTTTCAAACAGTGGACCTTTTGTGTGTGAAGCAAACGTGATAACCACTACACTACAGAAACTCTTGTATAGAAAACATTTAAAATCACATACAAATTGTTTTCACCAAAGCGGGCCGGTTAGCTCAGTTGGTCAGAGTGTGGTGCTAATAACACCAAGGTCATGGGTTCAATCCCCATACTGGACACATGAAGCTTCATGAAACACTGTCTTTACTTTCTGATGGCGCTGTCTCTTTAACAAACATTTAAAACCAGTAGTTTCAGTCAGGGCCAGCAGTAACAAAATACCCCCCTCCCCCACACACATTATGTCCTCCAGTAAAAACACAATGTAAGGCCACTACTATGCATCAGGACTTAATCCACACCAACATGACAGCTGATCAACAAGCACAACACATCAAGACTCCACTGAGCAGCTTCACCATCACATCATTCTCCAGTGTTTCCAACAGGTTGACACACGACTGTCATGCATGCACACTTTGTCTGTGTGCACCATTGTATGGGAAACACCACTTTACAATCAAAAACAGCACCAAATGCCAACAGCAGCACCAATCTAATCCAGAGAAAGTCAAAAACAAACTAGCATCACCATCACTTGTAGATGAAATCATCCTGCTGTAAAATGCTGCACAAAGCCTTTGTTGGTCTGAGTTCGCTCATCATTTCTGTGTCGGTCTTCTTCTACTCACAATTTACATTTTTTCTGCAAAAAACCTTGAAAAAGGTACCTTGAAAAAGTTCCTTGAAAAAGTCTATGAGCTAATGTGGCATTGCTGAAGATCTGCGCTCTACCCAGTGTAGCTCTAGTTGGTAGTTTATTGATACTTTTTCACTATTAATGTTATTTTCTGCTGCTTTTTCTGCTACTATTACTAATACTTTATTGAAATATCTTCATATAGCACACATTAGCTCACATATATATTATCATGTTGAATAATATGAAACAAAAATATAAACAGTCCTTACTATGGCCGCCACACAAAACACTTCTGGGGTTCACTGAAAGTCAAGAGATGAGGAGGGTTGTACACACAGCCTCCTTTGAAATTTAACACAAAGAATCGTGATTGATGACCAATGGGCTCGTCCGGGAACTGAACCCGGGACCTCTCGCACCCGAAGCGAGAATCATACTTCTAGACCAACGAGCCGACATGTGAAGAAGCTAAAGGACTCCAGTGATTGTTATAAAGCTGCAGGTTTGGGGGATTTCTACACTTCAAGTCAGGACCAGCTTGGAGTTTGTATGCGCCCAAGGTGGCCGCTTTTCTGCTACCCTTCCGTCGGGGTACCAGGACCATGGAACAGGTCTGAGTTTGAGGGGGGAGAGTGGGGCTCGGGACTTTGCATCGTGTTGGAGCGTTCTGTTTGCAGCATAGCGCTCGCCGTGGCGTGGGTGTGCATCCGGGACACGGGAGCTGATCGCGCTCCAGCAGCTCCGCTTCCCAGAGGCGGTCAGCGTTCTGTTCAGTGGCGCTATATCGCGGTAACGGACCGCGGAAGCTATGAAGAGAAGCTCGGAGCTCGGCGCCTCCGTATTCCGGCGCTGAGCTGCCGGACCGCGATCAGCGCGGAAGTGGAGCGGCTGCTCCTTGCGTTTGAGCAGAAAGCTCAAGACTCCCATGTCTGTGCCTCAGCCAACCGGGTGAATGCTCCGGCCACTTGCCCTGCCCCCGAGGCTCAGGGGTAGGGCAAGTCTCTCAGAACAAACACGGAAACTGAGGCTGCAGCGCTGCCGCTGCAAAAAATAACCGCTGGAAAAAATAACAGGTTTTTTTTGCCGCAGCAGAAAATAAGTTAACTAAACAACAAGTGCAAAGTGGAGGATGTAAACAACAACAGAGGATTCATAAGATCTAGATCTGACGACTTTCTTTTCTGTTGTAACGTCACACATCTGGGGAGCTCCTAAGCCCCGCCCACTTTTTAAGCTCCTCTCTGCAGTGGAAACGGGTACCAGACTAGAGCTCCGGCTTCGCTTTGCCGTACCGCTCCGTTCCCCGACATTCCTAGAGAGATCACACCATGGCTGTGGAGGACATTGGTCATTTTAGTGGCTGGAGGTGGCGCTAGAGAGCACATTCTGACACTTTGACACTGAACTCTGACTCAGAACCGGACTGACAACGCCGTCCGTTCGTCACGTGACCTCAGAGAGCGTCTGCTGTCGCCTCAGAAACTGAGCCGCCATTTTGGTTCGTTGTAAACAACACTTGAGCCGCCATCTTGGATGAGGACCCAACTCTCTCATCACTCGGTGGACGTTTAAGGCCACAGCAGCCACTCATACTGACTCTCCAAGGTCCGCCGCCACCTGATGGACACTCGGGGTCATTACATCCCCACTCAGACTCTCCGACTCACACACACGCAAGCACACACACAAATCACGCACTCACGCACGCACACACACACACACACACACACACACACACCCTCTTTCTTTGTACACAGTGTTGCTGTTTAGTAGATTAGATCTCCTGTTAGATGACGTTGTTACTTGATTGTATTGATTTATGAGATGATTTATTAATTATTAATGAATTAATACATTCGTGTAATTAAACACCTGTTAGCTGAATTGATGGATTCCTGGTAATTATTGTGTATTTATTGTTGATAATCCACTGGTTTGTAACAGTCTGAGCTAGAATCTCACACCTTCCTTGTTATTTAAGATTGTTATATTTTGCACAGGAATATTAACTAACTTAAATAACCTTTTTACAAACGAGACTGATATTTTGGTATTAACTATTTCCAGTTTAGCTGGTGGTGCCCCAGTGGGGTGGGACTTACTCCCTTCTAACCAATCACATGTCTGTATTCCTTCAAGTTGCTCAAAAGAGTTCAATTCAACACATATTCTCATTTTAATGATCAAATCAAGGAAAATATAGAAATACAAGAAAGTAACATCATCATATTGATACTGATGATAGTCATGTTTTGTTTAGAGGAAATCTGCAGGATGTTTGTCTGGAGAAATGTTTAATTTCATAACAATGAAGAGACACTAACTCAATATTAATCTACTTATTGATGTTAGACATAAAGCTTGGAGAAGCTGGGGATTGAACCCAGGACCTCATACATGCAAAGCATGCGCTCTACCACTGAGCTACATCCCCTGTCTTCTGTCTTCTTAAGCTGGATCCGTTGGTAGAATCTGAGACCCTTAAGCTCAGGGTTGTGGGTTCAAGTCCCATGTTGGGTGGAGCTCTCTATTGAGACAGTGGTGTCCTTGAGGACAGAATGGTGGACTTGAGATCTGAACCTGACAGTTGAGAAGTCACCAGTGTAGATTTAGCATTCTCAAAGTAGTGATGGTGGTATAGTGGAGAGCATAGCTGCCTTCTAAGCAGTTGACCCAGGTTTGATTCCCGGCCATCACAGAGGAGAGACTTTCCTCTACATGTTATGATGTTGGATATTTTTAAGTTTATTCAAAGGCTCAATGTATGAGCTGTTTATGAGATGGAACAATTATCAAGACAAGTCCTCTGGGGGGCGATCAGGAACATCTCATAAACCAGGGAGTGAAGAATTGCTCATATTGTTTGTTCATGTCTCATGTGAGACAGTGTGATATAAAAGAAGAAAACATACTTTATTGATCCTCCAGGAGAAACTTCACCTCTTCATTTATCTTCTGCTCTTCATAGTGAACCTGAACTACAGAGACCAGAGGCCTGGACTACAAAGCTGGAGTTTCTCTGATCCAGGTAACTTCAGGTTCACTCTGATGGAAAACCTTCCTGAAGCAGGTTGTTGTGGCCCAGAGGTGAAGGTGATGGACTAGAAATCCACTGGGGTCTCCCTGAACCAGAACCAGAAAGAACCAAACACCAAATATCTCATGGTGGCTGATAATGATCCTCCAGTTGTAGAGTCACTTAACATAGCGAGCAGAACATAGTTCATTCTAGATCCTTTTACTTTGAAATCTCATGGCAGAGATCATGAATGCACCAGGAACATCCAGCTTGTAAACCAAGCCAAGTAATGAAACCCTTTATTGGATTCAGGTGTGCTGCAACTGGGAGAAACAGTGTGTCTGATCGCACTCCAGCAGCTCAGCGCCAGAACACGGAGGCTCTGAGCTCCGAGCTTCTCTGCATCGCGTCCACGGTCTGTCCCCACGGTATAGCGGCACTGACCACGGATGAACAGAACACTGACCGTCTCTGGCGAAGGGGTAGGTGGAGGGGTACAAAATAGAATTGGGATTGGGCATTAGTCTTAAAAAAACTGAAAAAATGAAGTAAACAATGTCCCATACATATGTGCTTTATGTTGTCCATTTTCAGAAACTTGTAGTTCTTCCCCACCACAGCAGGCATCACACACTTGTGCCGCCGTCATATTATTATTAGAGTCTCATGCTCTAGTGACTGAGCTGGTCAGGCTACATGTTCTGTAGTGATGAAGGACGAGTGTAAAATCCTCCACTGAAGACCTTCAGGACCACGGTTGACTGTGACTTGCTCACATTGTGGAAACTATTTGAAGCTACATCCACAGTTGCTATGGAAACAGGAGCAGGACCAGAACTCTTTCAGAACCATGACATCATCACAAGAACAGCTGATATTGCAGAAAGCCTCATTTTAAAAGAAACAATAGCACTTGGATTCATTGTTCGGAGGAGAGAAGGACAATCAAGCAACAGCTGCTGAAAAATAGACACAAGTTCAACACAATGTGAGCTTCAACTTGTCAGCCTTATGTTGGTGATTTTCATGGACAGGGTGTCGAGGTGCAGCTGAGGCCAGAGGAGACAACAAGTCAACGAGGCTGACAGTAAGGTAAGGCTCTATACTTTCTATTTCACTGAACTTACACTTTCTTACAGGCCTTGTTTTCTTCCTAGGAAGGGGAAATCCCTGCTGACTTCACACACTTGTGATATGAAGTCAGAGCCTGAAAACCTGAACTGTCACTAGCAGAGGATGGTTTCGATCCATCGACTTCTGGGTTATGGGCCCAGCACGCTTCCACTGCGCCACTCTGCTTAGTGTAGGACTGTTATATAAATAGCAAACACACACAAGAAACCATACATTCCTAACTTTTACAGGACATTTCAAAAAAGCAACGTATCACTAATATGTAGCCTGTGCATTTAGGTTAAAAATGTCATAACTTCCTGTCCGACAGTAGAGGAAGCATGAGAGTCTGCACCCAGACCACTCTCGATTTGAGGAACTGAATTTATCCAGAACTTTGAAAGAGGCAGTGGTGGGATTTGAACCTACACCATCACATTTTGGTTATAGATGACTTAAAGTTGTTAAATGCAGATTATTTGCTTACACGTACATCAACTCTTCACAAATTAGGGTTTGGAAGAGTTGTGTTGCTTTGGCTGGGAATCAAACCCGGGCCCTCTGGTGTGGCAGGTGAGAGTTCTACCTCTGAACCTCCTCCTGAGATGTTCTGACACAAAGTTTAAACCTCCAACATCTCCAGGTTGGTATCGTGGAGAGTATTTCCTCCTGTCACATTGAGACCAGGGTTCAATTCCCTGACAGGGAGAGCAGAACCTTTTAGTTTTGTTATTAAAAACCAGGTTCAGATTGGGAACGGCCCCTTCCAGCCATTCCAGCTGTTGTCAATGTGAACATAAAAGTTGCACAGTGAGACTCTGGAGTCATTAGTGGTTCCCTTTCTAGGACCTCATCACTGGACACCAGGTTCTCTGCACCTTTTTTTAGGGACTGAGCCTGTAAGGGAAGCTGCCTGGAGGCGAGGACCCTATTGCATCTGTAGTGTTTCTTTCTTTGTTTCTTCTCCTGACGCCACTGAAACCAAATCTGACCCCTAAACTTGTTCACCAAATTTTCACCAATTCTTCTTCTGTGTAGGGTACTACAGGGAACCTTCCATGAGGATAGAGCAAGTACCCTGGCTAGCTCAGTCGGTAGAGCATGAGACTCTTAATCTCAGGGTCGTGGGTTCAAGCCCCACGTTGGGCTTTACTTTCAGACAGTGGTGTCCTCAAGAACTAAATGGAAGGATTGACATCTGAAGCTCTCTCTTATGAGTCTTCCAGTAGAGAGGTCACCACTGAGGACATCAAACTCTGGTCCTCAAGTGCTGCAGCCCTGCATGTTTTCCATGTCTCCCTCCCCTGAATGTCCCGATGGTTCATCACCACATTCAGCACAAAGCCAGATAACGAGCTGCAGTCAGCTGTGTGGAAGCAGGGAGACATGCAATTTGTGCAGGGCTGTAGAGTTTGAGAATTCTCATCTCAGAACACTGAGGTCTTGGTTCAATTCCCAAACTGAACATAGAAGTGACTGCTCACCAGTAAATGTGTGGAGTTCAGTTGTCTCAGCTCTGGAATGAAAGACTGATTAAAGTTTTGACATGAGGAACCATGTGTTTGCTGAATGAACACAAAGTGCAATTAATGATTTCTTCAGACACTTTTGTTTAAGGTTTTTCACAAAGAGTTTTGAATATTCAGACATGTGGAAACAAGTAGAGTAGAGTGTTTTTGGTTCTGGGAAATGTGTATGTGCTTCTGGGAATGATGAAATATTTGTGACGAAAAGGTTTTTGCTTTTATGCTGCTGAGTTTCTCTTGTGTGTGTTTTGTCTTGGAATATGTATTCATTACTATGACGAGTCGAGTAGGTCTGCGTACCATAACTTGATTTTTCTCTGAGGAGAACCTGTATTCAGGGGACTCTTGTCCTTGGATTCCAGGTTGTCTCCAAATCAGAGGTTTAACTTTATAAGACAATCTACAAGGAAACCGTCACAAAGCATTGAGCAGCGTTGTTGGCAGGATTTGAACCTACGCAGGGAGACCCCAATGGATTTCTAGTCCATCGCCTTAACCTCTCGGCCACAACAACATGCTCCAGGAAGGTTTTGCATCAGGTTAAACCTACTTTATTGTCTTTTGAGGAGACCAGGGTTCAATTCCTCAGAGGGGAGTGTAAGGTTTTCTGTGTGTTGTTCCTGATAACCATCAGGCCTGAACCCTGGCCAATGCAGTGGATGGTAGGCAAAGTCAGGCTTCCTCCTGTCTGGTGCTCAGGGCTAATTTGCATATTGCAGGACTGACTCCAGCAGACTCTAACCTTCAGTTGTGGATGAAGTTCATCTGCAGATACTTCTGGACCAAAACCCTTGAGTTATGACCTCCTGCTGTGATTGAAACTCCAGTGTTTAAAGCTTGTAGCTCACAGGTGTGTTTAGTTACATAATCAGAGAGCAGCAGAGTCCACCAATGTCTCATTACCTCCTGTGGATTCAAATCAGATGAGAGAGGCTCCTCATGGAGATCAAAGGAGATCAAAGGAGAGTGTCTGATGAGCAACGTGGACACATGGTGATTACCTGGAAGAATGATCTTTGTAAGGACATCGAGGAAGAGACTTTTGTGAACCTCTAGGATTGAGTAGCTTGTCGTTTTATGTCACGACACAACTTGTCACTTGTGATCAGATTTCTACATCAAAATCTGGACTGAGGAGCTCAAAAGTCTCATGTTGCTCACTGGTTTTCTGTGGTTTGTACAAGAATGCTGGTCCTGTGAGCCAGTTGGTTCTGGTTAGCTGTGAGGCTTGGACTAACCTAGAAGCATGGTCAGCTGGGTTAAGTGATAACGTGTAGAAATTTGGGTTATTGGGGCGTTGACACATTATTGGTTTGTGTCCTCAACTCTGAGGTTGGAGGTTGGGGGTTCAACTCCCAGCTGAGTTTTTGTTTTCCTGATGGTTCCTGTCAGGACTCACTGCAGTATTTTATCTCAGTTGAAGAGTTCAACATTTGAAATTCTGCTGGTCATGCAGTAGATACTGAGACTGATGACATCACAGTGATGTCAGAAAGAAGCTCTTGTCATGTTGCCATGGTAACTGTTGATCATAGAATGAGTTCACTCAGCTCAGCACAGTTTTACCTCCAGTCTGGTTCTTCTGTCTGCCTGGAGGCAGTCCACATGGTAGACTGAAATTCACTAGCAGGTTTTAAAATAGACCTTTTTAAGAAAGTCAGTCCAACTTGTTACTGCAGAAGAGTTTTAGAGCCACTCATGAGGAAATAAAATAGGAGTTAGTTTATTATCATGCAATTTGATAAAGAGTCAAAAAACATTGTTGAGATATTTTGTCCATAAAACACTTGGTGTGGTCGAGAGTGGTGATATTTTCACACTCTGACAGTTTAATGTAAATTCTTGATATGGAGCCTTTCTTCAAAGGCTCAGATGAAAGCAGTTCTTCTAAGACACTGTCAGGGGGCTAGTTAGGAAAGGACTGGAATGTGGTCTACCCTGAGGACCCCCCTCAATCTTTTCCCTGCGGGTGTTCCAGAACTGCGCCTGCAGTGTCTCCTCCCCACCGCCAGATGGTGGAAAACAAGCCGTCATCACGCCATCAGTGCTATTTATAGCCACAGTTCCCCCGTCCGGTGCTATTTATAGCCACACAGCGGTGTATGCTACTGTTGATAGGTGAGTTTTTACAATGAAGAGAAATGTATCTGTGCAAAAAATGTGCAATTCAAAATAAAACCATGAGTCAAGTCTTAGTCAAGTATTTATTTCCTCACACACACACAAACACGTATACCATAATGTGCATTGAAGTGCTTTGATCAAATAAAAACATATTACAATTTAGACCACACATAAAGATAAGAGCACACTATAGTACAATAATACACTTTTATTTACACACAATTATGCTTTGTATAATGTTTACTGAACAATTAAAATTCAGACAGGAGTCACAGTGTTTTACTGCAGCTCACCTGTAGACAGGAGTCACAGTGTTTTACTGCAGCTCACCTGTAGACAGGAGTCACAGTGTTCTACTGCAGCTCACCTGTAGACAGGAGTCACAGTGTTTTACTGCAGCTCACCTGTAGACAGGAGTCACAGTGTTTTACTGCAGTTCACCTGTAGACAGGAGTCACAGTGTTTTACTGCAGCTCACCTGTAGACAGGAGTCACAGTGTTTTACTGCAGCTCACATGTAGACAGGAGTCACAGTGTTCTACTGCAGCTCACCTGTAGACAGGTGTCACAGTGTTTTACTGCAGCTCACCTGTAGACAGGAGTCACAGTGTTTTACTGCAGCTCACCTGTAGACAGGAGTCACAGTGTTCTACTGCAGCTCACCTGTAGACAGGAGTCACAGTGTTCTACTGCAGCTCACCTGTAGACAGGTGTCACAGTGTTTTACTGCATCTCACCTGTAGACAGGAGTCACAGTGTTTTACTGCAGCTCACATGTAGACAGGAGTCACAGTGTTCTACTGCAGCTCACCTGTAGACAGGAGTCACAGTGTTTTACTGCAGCTCACCTGTAGACAGGAGTCACAGTGTTTTACTGCAGCTCACCTGTAGACAGGAGTCACAGTGTTCTACTGCAGCTCACCTGTAGACAGGAGTCACAGTGTTTTACTGCAGCTCACCTGTAGACAGGAGTCACAGTGTTTTACTGCAGCTCACCTGTAGACAGGAGTCACAGTGTTGTGATCACCTTCATCCCAGCGTTATTATGTTGCTTCACTGTGGGAGAAGGAAGATCCTCCATGATGAGGTCGACCACTAACAGGGTCATGAGGGGTGGGAAGGGGGGTGCCGTCATGTGTGTAAAGAAGATTGTTCTTCCCGAGAGGGGGGGGGGGGGGGGGGGTTGTACAGCGTTCTGAAGTCCAGAGGCTTTGCTCTCAGCTGTAGAAGTCAGCCTCAGGTTGGGAGTCCTGGTGAGCTGCAGGCTGGATGAGAACCAAGTTGGGTTCCAGCAAGACGAGGTGAACATCTGCAGTGATGCGTCCTGTTGAAGAGGAAACAAAAGAAAAGGAAAGAAAGAGTAACTCCAGGGATTTTCTGCTGGTCCAGCGAGGTTAGAAAGGTCCAGCCTGGTCCACATGTGTGACCACGTGGCTCTCTGCGTCCCCCATGTGCAGCTCTGGATCTGGACTGATCAGAAACTGTCTTGAAGAGGGTTTGTTCTTTCACTTTGCTGCTTTTCATACCTGTGATCATGTTCCTGCACCCTGCTGTGCTGGGATGGCCTGAGCCAGTCAGAGCTGGTGATGGAGGCCTTGATCCCCCTGTATTACTATGTTGTACTGTAGTACATCTTGAAGATGTCACTGGTTGGTCTGGGAGGAGGATTCTCACAATCAAAGGCAAAGCCTCTTTGGACATTTAATACAAAAGATCATGATTGATGATGAAAGGGCTCGTCTGGGAATTGAACCTGGGACCTCTCACACCCAAAGCGAAAATCATACTCCTAGACCAACGAGCCAACATGTTCTAAAGCTAAAGGACTGGATCATTTCCACACTTCAAGTCAGGCCCAGCTTGGAGTTTGTATGTTCTCCTTGTCTGTGCCTGGGTTTTCTCCAGGTGCTCCAGTTTTCCTGAAAACATCAAAACATCTATTTCAGGCTCATTGGTGACTTAGTTCCTGAATCTCTAAATATCAAAGAAACACATCTTAAACCAAAGTTGAAGTGTTGAAGTTGATTGAGGACAACTTGTGTCTGAAATGGAGGAAGCAAGTGTTCTTGTGGGTAATATGGGACTAAGAGCTCTTTAAGATACGATGGATCCTGGTTGTTAAGAGCTTTAGAGGTTAAAGAAGGATTTTAAATTCTATTGTAGGTTGAACAGGAAGCCAATGAAGAGAAGCTCATATTGTAGTGATGTGATCCCTCCTGCTGGTTCCTGTCAGGACTTTCACTGCAGCTTTTATATCAGCTCAACACTTCTCATTAGTTTCTGCTCATCATGGAGTCCATACTGAGACTGATGACATCACTGTGATGTCAGAAAGTAGCTCTTGCCATGTTACCATGGTAACTGTTGCATCATAGAATTAATTCACTAATTGAAGCACTGCTTTCAAATCCCACCATTACCAGTTTCAGAGGTTTTGGTTGTTATATTTACTGGAATCAGGAAGTAACGAGACAACTAGTTCTGGTTGTCAAATAGACATCCACAATAGGGACTGGACAGATGGACATGTCTTGGACGTCTATGGACGTTGCTTGCTCAGTGGGTTTGATCTACATCAGATGGTGATCTCCTTTGTTCTCCTTTGATCTCAGTACTTGAGACACCATTGAGCCATGGAGACGCTGAGATGAAAGGAGATTTAGTCAAAGGAGAAAGTAGCTTTATACAACCTCTTCAGCATTCACACTTGCATTTTGTTCTGGAAATACAATCCTCTAGTTTCAGTAGACTTCCTGTTTGATGGTGAATATTAAATTTTGAGTGATATTTATGTGAAATTTAAGTTTTGATGAGATGAAGAAGTGAATTTGGTTTGACGACATTCCAAGAGAGATCACATCATGGCTGTGGTGGACATTGGTCATTTTAATGTATGTTTGTGGTGCTAGAGAGCACATTTGGCCTCTTTTAGGGGTTATGTCTTTTTTTTTTTTTTTTTTTTTTTTTACATCTGAGCCAGTCCTGATTAGTGTGACAAATTTGGTGAGCAAGTTTAGGGATCAAATTTGAGTTCAGGGACGTACCCTGTTTCTCTTGATCATTAAATGTCCACTTCAAGGAAACACAACTACTGGACAAATGAGCCACACCCTTCTAAGAAAAGCAGCTCCAGCAACCAGACACACAATCAAAGCTTTGATCGTGAAAGGTGAAGACAAGCTGCTCAGGAGTTTTCCTCCTGGTCTTTCATCAACTGATTCAGTTGAGAAAAAAGACAGGGGATGTAGCTCAGTGGTAGAGCGCATGCTTTGCATGTATGAGATCAATCCCCAGCTTCTCCAAGCTTCATGTCTTGACCAGAAAGTAGATCATTGGTAGATTTCATATCACAATAATCAAACAATTATCAAGACAACACCTATAAAGGAGTGGTTCTGCAGCTGGTGACCACAAACCATGATGCTGTTCTCCTGGTTCCTGGCTGATGTTCTGCTCACTTTAGAATGTTGTTAGTGTTTCAGTCCTGGAGGAGCAGGAGGCGTGTCGACAACCAACACAAGATGCTCAGGTTGTGCAGCTCATCCAAGATGGAACATCAATGAGCTGTGGCAAGAAGGTTTGCTGTGTCTCCCTGAACAGTGTCCAGAGCATGGAGGACATACCAGGAGACAGGCCAGGACACCAGGAGACATGGAGGGGGGGTAGGAGGGCAACAAGCCAGCAGCAGGACTGCTACCTCCTCCTTTGTGCAAGAAGGACCAGGAGGAGCTGCAAGAGCTGCAGAATGACCTCCAGCAGGACACTAATGTGATGTTTCTGCTCAAACTGTCAGAAACACACTTCACCAGGGTGCTATGAGGGCCCTCGTCCACAAGGGGGAGCTGTTCTTACAGCCCAACACCCAGCAGGGCCATTGGCATTTGCCAGAGAACAGCAATATTGGCAGATTGGCCATTGGAGCCCTGAGTTCTTCACTGATGAGAAGGTTCTCACTGAGCACATGTGACAGACGAGACAGAGTCTGGAGACG